>NC_090392.1:29981766-30297391 GCF_036365525.1 Heterodontus francisci | reverse complement strand
CAACACAATCATCCCAATGTACTGACAGGTGACCTTCCTGTTCCAGAGGCACAAACATCCCAATTTACTGACATGTGACCTTCCAGTACCAGTAACACAAACATCTCAATTTACTGACAGGTGACCTGCCTTAACCGGAGGTACAAATGTCCCAATTTACTGACAGATGATCTTCCTTTACCAGCAACACAATCATCCCAATGTACTGACAGGTGACCTTCCTGTTCCAGAGACACAAACATCCCAATTTACAGACCGGTGACCTTCCAGTACCAGTAACACAAACATCCCAATTTACTGACAGGCGATCTTCCTGTTGCAGACACACAAACATCCCAATTTACTGACAGGTGATCTTCCTTTACCGTGAACACAAACATCCCAATTTACTGACAGATGATCTTCCTTTACCAGCAACACAATCATCCCAATGTACTGACAGGTGACCTTCCTGTTCCAGAGACACAAACATCCCAATTTACTGACAGGTGACCTTCCAGTACCAGTAACACAAACATCTCAATTTACTGACAGGTGACCTGCCTTAACCGGAGGTACAAATGTCCCAATTTACTGACAGATGATCTTCCTTTACCAGCAACACAATCATCCCAATGTACTGACAGGTGACCTTCCTGTTCCAGAGACACAAACATCCCAATTTGCAGACAGGTGACCTTCCAGTACCAGTAACACAAACATCCCAATTTACTGACAGGCGATCTTCCTGTTGCAGACACACAAACATCCCAATTTACTGACAGGTGATCTTCCTTTACCGTGAACACAAACATCCCAATTTACTGACATGAGACCTTCCTTCACCAGTAACACAAAGATCCCAATGTACTGACAGGTGATCTTCCTGTTCCAGAGACACAAACATCCCAATTTCCAGACAGGTGACCTTCCAGTACCAGTAACACAAACATCCCAATTTACTGACAGGCGATCTTCCTGTTGCAGACACACAAACATCCCAATTTACTGACAGGTGATCTTCCTTTACCGTGAACACAAACATCCCAATTTACTGACAGATGATCTTCCTTTACCAGCAACACAATCATCCCAATGTACTGACAGGTGACCTTCCTGTTCCAGAGACACAAACATCCCAATTTACTGACAGGTGACCTTCCAGTACCAGTAACACAAACATCTCAATTTACTGACAGGTGACCTGCCTTAACCGGAGGTACAAATGTCCCAATTTACTGACAGATGATCTTCCTTTACCAGCAACACAATCATCCCAATGTACTGAAAGGTGACCTTCCTGTTCCAGAGACACAAACATCCCAATTTACTGACAGGCGATCTTCCTGTTGCAGACACACAAACATCCCAATTTACTGACAGGTGATCTTCCTTTACCGTGAACACAAACATCCCAATTTACTGACATGAGACCTTCCTTCACCAGTAACACAAAGATCCCAATTTACTGACAGGTGATCTTCCTTGACCATGAACACAATCATCCCAATGTACTGACAGGTGATCTTCCTGTTCCAGAGACACAAACATCCCAATTTACAGACAGGTGACCTTCCAGTACCAGTAACACAAACATCCCAATTTACTGACAGGCGATCTTCCTGTTGCAGACACACAAACATCCCAATTTACTGACAGGTGATCTTCCTTTACCGTGAACACAAACATCCCAATTTACTGACAGATGATCTTCCTTTACCAGCAACACAATCATCCCAATGTACTGACAGGTGACCTTCCTGTTCCAGAGACACAAACATCCCAATTTACTGACAGGTGACCTTCCAGTACCAGTAACACAAACATCTCAATTTACTGACAGGTGACCTGCCTTAACCGGAGGTACAAATGTCCCAATTTACTGACAGATGATCTTCCTTTACCAGCAACACAATCATCCCAATGTACTGACAGGTGACCTTCCTGTTCCAGAGACACAAACATCCCAATTTACAGACAGGTGACCTTCCAGTACCAGTAACACAAACATCCCAATTTACTGACAGGCGATCTTCCTGTTGCAGACACACAAACATCCCAATTTACTGACAGGTGATCTTCCTTTACCGTGAACACAAACATCCCAATTTACTGACAGATGATCTTCCTTTACCAGCAACACAATCATCCCAATGTACTGACAGGTGACCTTCCTGTTCCAGAGACACAAACATCCCAATTTACTGACAGGTGACCTTCCAGTACCAGTAACACAAACATCTCAATTTTCTGACAGGTGACCTGCCTTAACCGGATGTACAAATGTCCCAATTTACTGACAGATGATCTTCCTTTACCAGCAACACAATCATCCCAATGTACTGACAGGTGACCTTCCTGTTCCAGAGACACAAACATCCCAATTTACAGACCGGTGACCTTCCAGTACCAGAACACAAACATCCCAATTTACTGACAGGCGATCTTCCTGTTGCAGACACACAAACATCCCAATTTACTGACAGGTGATCTTCCTTTACCGTGAACACAAACATCCCAATTTACTGACATGAGACCTTCCTTCACCAGTAACACAAAGATCCCAATTTACTGACAGGTGATCTTCCTTGACCATGAACACAATCATCCCAATGTACTGACAGGTGATCTTCCTGTTCCAGAGACACAAACATCCCAATTTACTGACAGGTGACCTTCCTGTACCAGTAACACAAACATCTCAATTTACTGACAGGTGACCTGCCTTAACCGGAGGTACAAATGTCCCAATTTACTGACAGGTGAATTTCCTGTACCAGTCACAAAATCACCCCAATTTTCTGACAGGTGACCTTCCTGTACCAGTAACACAAACATCCCAATTTACTGACAGGTGATCTTCCTGTACCAGTGACACAAACATCCCAAATTACTGACAGGTGAATTTCCTGTACCAGTGACATAAGCATCCCAATTTACTGACAGGTGATCTTCATGCACCAGAGTCACAAACATCACAATTTACTGACAGGTGAATTTGCTGTCCCAGTAACGCAAACATTCCAATTTACTGACAGGTGACCTTCCTGTACCAGTAACGCAAACATTCCAATTTACTGACAGGTGATCTTCCTGTACCAGTGACACAAAGATCCCAAATTACTGACAGGTGATCTTCCAGTACCAGGAACACAAACATCCCAATTTACTGACAGGTGATCTTCCTTTACCATGAACACAATCATCCCAATGTACTGACAGGTGATCTTCCTGCACCAGAGACACAAAGATCCCAATTTACTGACAGGTGATCTTCCTGTACCAGTAACACAAATATCTCAATTTACTGACAGGTGACCTGCCTTAACCGGAGGTACAAATGTCCCAATTTACTGACAGGTGAATTTCCTGTACCAGTCACAAAATCACCCCAATTTTCTGACAGGTGACCTTCCTGTACCAGTAACACAAACATCCCAATTTACTGACAGGTGATCTTCCTGTACCAGTAACGCAAACATTCCAATTTACTGACAGGTGATCTTCCTGTACCAGTGACACAAGCATCCCAAATTACTGACAGGTGACCTTCCTGTACCAGTGACACAAACATCCCAATTTACTGCCAGATGATCTTCCTGCACCTGGACCACAAACATCCCAATTTACTTACCGATGATATTCCTGGACCAGTGAAACAAACATCCCAATTTACTGACAGGTGGCCTTCCTGTATCAGAGACACAAACATCCCAATTTACTGACAGGTGACCTTCCTGTACCAGTAACACAAAGATCCTAATTTACTGAAAGGTGATCTTCCTGTGTCAGAGACACAAACATCCCAATTTACTGACAGGTGATCTTCCTGTATCAGAGACACAAACATCCCAATTTACTGACAGGTGACCTTCCTGTGCCAGAGACACAAAGATCCTAATTTACTGACAGGTGATCTTCCTGCACCAGAGACACAAAGATCCCAATTTACTGACAGGCGATCCTCCTGTACTAGAGACACAAACATCCCTGTTCCTGACAGGTGACCTTCCTGTACCAGTGGCACAAACATGCGAAATAAGGGACAGGTGACTTTCCTGTCCCAGTAAGACAAACATCTCAAATTACTGACAGGAGACCTTCCTGTACCTGAGACACAGACATCCCAATTTACTGACAGGACATCTTCCTTTACCAGTGACGCAAAGATCCCAACTTACTGACAGGGACCGTCATGTACCAGTGACACATCCCAATTTGCTGACAGATGATATTCCTGGACCAGAAACACAAACATCCCCATTTACTGAAAGGTGACCTTCCTGTACCAGTGACACAAACATCCCAATTTACTGACTTGGGATCTTCCTGTACCTGTAACATAATCACCACAATTGACTGACAGGGGATCTTTCTTTTCCAGAGACACAAACATGCCAGTTTACTGAAGGTCACCTTCTTGAGACAGTAACACAAACATCGCAATTTACAGACACCTGATCTTCCTGTACCAGTAACACAAACATCCCAACTTACTGACAGGTGACCTTCCTGTACCAGTAACACAAACATCCCAACTTACTGACAGGTGACCTTCCTGTACCAGTAACACAAACATCCCAACTTACTGACAGGTGACCTTCCTGTGCCAGTGACACTAACATCCCAACTTACTGACAGGTGACCTTCCTGTGCCAGTGACACAAACATCCCAATTTACTGACAGGTGACCTTCCTGTACCAGGAACACAAACATCCCAACTTACTGACAGGTGACCTTCCTGTGCCAGTGACACAAACATCCCAATTTACAGACAACTGACCTTCCTGTACCAGTAACACAAACATCCCAATTTACTGACAGGTGACCTTCCTGTACCAGTGTCACAAACATCCCAATTTACTGACAGGTGACCTTCCTGTGCCAGTGACACAAACATCCCAATTTACTCACAGGTGACCTTCCTGTACCAGTAACACAAACATCTCAATTTACTGACAGGTGAGCTGCCTTAACCGGAGGGACAAATGTCCCAATTTACTGACAGGTGAATTTCCTGTACCAGTCACAAAATCACCCCAATTTTCTGACAGGTGACCTTCCTGTACCAGTAACACAAACATCCCAACTTACTGACAGCTGATATTTCCTGTACCAGTGACATAAGCATCCCAATTTTCTGACAGGTGACCTTCCTGTTCCAGTAACACAAACATCCCAATTTACTGACAGGTGATCTTCCTGTACCAGTGACACAAACATCCCAAATTACTGACAGGTGAATTTCCTGTACCAGTGACATAAGCATCCCAATTTACTGATAGGTGATCTTCATGCACCAGAGTCATAAACATCCCAATTTACTGACAGGTGAATTTGCTGTACCAGTAACGCAAACATTCCAATTTACTGACAGGTGATCTTCCTGTACCAGTGACACAAACATCCCAAATTACTGACAGGTGACCTTCCTGGAACAGTAACGCAAACATTCCAAATTACTGACAGGTGATCTTCCTGTACCAGTGACACAAGCATCCCAAATTACTGACAGGTGACCTTCCTGTACCAGTAACACAATAATCCCAATTTACTGACAGATGATCTTCCTGCACCTGGACCACAAACATCCCAATTTACTGACCGATGATATTCCTGTACCAGTGAAACAAACATCCCAATTTACTGACAGGTGACCTTCCTGTACCAGTAACACAAAGATCCTAATTTACTGACAGGTGATCTTCCTGTATCTGAGACACAGACATCCCAATTTACTGACAGGTGACCGTCCTGTACGAGTAACACAAAGATCCTAATTTACTTACAGGTGATCCTCCTGTACCTGAGATACAGACATCCCAATTTACTGACAGGACATCTTCCTTTACCAGTGACGCAAAGATCCCAACTTACTGACAGGGGACCGTCATGTACCAGTGACACAAACATCCCAATTTGCTGACAGATGATATTCCTGGACCAGAAACACAAACATCCCAATTTACTGAAAGGTGACCTTCCTGTACCAGTGACACAAAGATCCTAATTTACTGAAAGGTGATCTTCCTGTATCAGAGACACAAACATCCCAATTTACTGAAAGGTGACCTTCCTGTACCAGTGACACAAAGATCCCAATTTACTGAAAGGTGATCTTCCTGTATCAGAGACACAAACATCCCAATTTACTGACAGGTGACCTTCCTGTATCAGAGACACAAACATCCCAATTTACTGACAGGTGACCTTCCTGTGCCAGAGACACAAAGATCCTAATTTACTGACAGGTGATCTTCCTGCACCAGAGACACAAAGATACCAATTTACTGACAGGCGATCCTCCTGTACTAGAGACACAAACATCCCTGTTCCTGACAGGTGACCTTCCTGTACCAGTGGCACAAACATGCGAAATAAGGGACAGGTGACTTTCCTGTCCCAGTAAGACCAACATCTCAAATTACTGACAGGAGACCTTCCTGTACCTGAGACACAGACATCCCAATTTACTGACAGGACATCTTCCTTTACCAGTGACGCAAAGATCCCAACGTACTGACAGGGACCGTCATGTACCAGTGACACATCCCAATTTGCTGACAGATGATATTCCTGGACCAGAAACACAAACATCCCCATTTACTGAAAGGTGACCTTCCTGTACCAGTGACACAAACATCCCAATTTACTGACTTGGGATCTTCCTGTACCTGTAACATCATCACCACAATTGACTGACAGGGGATCTTTCTTTTCCAGAGACACAAACATGCCAGTTTACTGAAGGTCACCTTCTTGAGACAGTAACACAAACATCGCAATTTACAGACACCTGATCTTCCTGTACCAGTAACACAAACATCCCAACTTACTGACAGGTGACCTTCCTGTACCAGTAACACAAACATCCCAACTTACTGACAGGTGACCTTCCTGTACCAGTAACACAAACATCCCAACTTACTGACAGGTGACCTTCCTGTGCCAGTGACACTAACATCCCAACTTACTGACAGGTGACCTTCCTGTACCAGGAACACAAACATCCCAACTAACTGACAGGTGACCTTCCTGTGCCAGTGACACAAACATCCCAATTTACTGACAAGTGACCTTCCTGTACCAGTAACACAAACATCCCAACTTACTGACAGGTGACCTTCCTGTGCCAGTGACACAAACATCCCAATTTACAGACAACTGACCTTCCTGTCCCAGTAACACAAACATCCCAATTTACTGACAGGTGACCTTCCTGTACCAGTGTCACAAACGTCCCAATTTACTGACAGGTGACCTTCCTGTGCCAGTGACACAAACATCCCAATTTACTGACAGGTGACCTTCCTGTACCAGTAACACAAACATCTCAATTTACTGACAGGTGAGCTGCCTTAACCGGAGGGACAAATGTCCCAATTTACTGACAGGTGAATTTCCTGTACCAGTCACAAAATCACCCCAATTTTCTGACAGGTGACCTTCCTGTACCAGTAACACAAACATCCCAATTTACTGACAGGTGATATTTCCTGTACCAGTGACATAAGCATCCCAATTTACTGACAGGTGACCTTCCTGTACCAGTAACACAAACATCCCAATTTACTGACAGGTGATCTTCCTGTACCAGTGACACAAACATCCCAAATTACTGACAGGTGAATTTCCTGTGCCAGTGACATGAGCATCCCAATTTACTGACAGGTGATCTTCATGCACCAGAGTCACAAACATCCCAATTTACTGACAGGTGAATTTGCTGTACCAGTAACGCAAACATTCCAATTTACTGACAGGTGATCTTCCTGTACCAGTGACACAAACATCCCAAATTACTGACAGGTGACCTTCCTGGAACAGTAACGCAAACATTCCAAATTACTGACAGGTGATCTTCCTGTACCAGTGACACAAGCATCCCAAATTACTGACAGGTGACCTTCCTGTACCAGTAACACAATAATCCCAATTTACTGACAGATGATCTTCCTGCACCTGGACCACAAACATCCCAATTTACTGACCGATGATATTCCTGTACCATTGAAACAAACATCCCAATTTACTGACAGGTGACCTTCCTGTGCGAGTAACACAAACATCCCAATTTACTGACAGGTGACCTTCCTGTACCATTGACACAAGCATCCAGATTTGCCTGACAGGTGACCTTGCTGTACCAGCAACAAAAACATCCCAATTAACTGACAGGTGATCTTCATGTACTGGAGACACAAACATCCCAATTTAAGGACAGGTGAATTTCCTGTACCAGTGACACAAGCATCCTAAAGTACGGAAAGGTAACATTCCTGTACCAGTAGCACAAACATCCCAATTTACTGACAGATGATCTTCCTGTATCCGTAACGCAAACATCCCAATTTACTGACAGGTGACCTTCCTGAACCGGAGGAAAAAACGTCCCAATTTACTGACAGGTGACCTTCCTGTACCTGTAAGACAAGCATCCCAATTTACTAACATGTGAATTTCCTGTACCAGTGACATAAACATCGCAATTTACTGACAGGTAACCTTCCTGTACCTGTAACACAAACATCCCAATTTACTGACAGGTGATCTTCCTGTAACAGTGACACAAACATCGCAATTTACTGACAGGTAACCTTCCTGTACCTGTAACACAAACATCCCAATTTACTGACAGGTGATCTTCCTGTAACAGTGACACAAACATCCCAATTGCCTGACAGGTGACCGTCCAGTTTTCTTTTTCTTTTGGGCCTCCTTATCTCGAGAGACAATGGATACGCGCCTGGAGGTGGTCAGTGGTTTGTGAAGCAGCGCCTGGAGTGGCTATAAAGGCCAATTCTGGAGTGACAGGCTCTTCCACAGGTGCTGCAGAGAAATTTGTTTGTTGGGGCTGTTGCACAGTTGGCTCTCCCCTTGCGCCTCTGTCTTTTTTCCTGCCAACTACTAAGTCTCTTCGACTCGCCACAATTTAGCCCTGTCTTTATGGCTGCCCGCCAGCTCTGGCGAATGCTGGCAACTGACTCCCACGACTTGTGATCAATGTCACACGATTTCATGTCGCGTTTGCAGACGTCTTTATAACGGAGACATGGACGGCCGGTGGGTCTGATACCAGTGGCGAGCTCGCTGTACAATGTGTCTTTGGGGATCCTGCCATCTTCCATGCGGCTCACATGGCCAAGCCATCTCAAGCGCCGCTGACTCAGTAGTGTACCTCAGTACCTTGCTCTACGGCAGCGAGGCCTGGACAACATATGCCAGCCAAGAGCGACATCTCAATTCATTCCATCTTCGCTGCCTTCGGAGAATACTTGGCATCAGGTGGCAGGACTATATCTCCAACACAGAAGTCCTTGACCGTCCAGTACCAGCAACAAAAACATCCCAATTTACTGACAGGTGGCATTCCTGCATCATTGACACAAACATCCCAAATTACGGAAAGGTAACATTCCTGTACCAGTAGCACAAACACCCAATTTACTGACCGATGATCTTCCTTTACCACCAACACAATCATCCCAATGTACTGACAGGTGACCTTCCTGTTCCAGAGACACAAACATCCCAATTTACTGACAGGTGACCTTCCTGTACCAGTAACACAAACATCCCAATTTACTGACAGGCGATCTTCCTGTTCCAGACACACAAACATCCCAATTTACTGACAGGTGATCTTCCTTTACCGTGAACACAAACATCCCAATTTACTGACCGGAGACCTTCCTTCACCAGTAACACAAAGATCCCAATTCACTGACAGCTGATCTTCCTGTTCCAGACACACAAACATCCCAATTTACTGACAGGTGATCTTCCTTTACCATGAACACAATCATCCCAATGTACTGACAGGTGATCTTCCTTTACCAGTAACACAAACATCCCAATTTACTGACAGGTGATCTTCCTTTACCAGTAACACAATCATCCCAATGTACTGACAGGTGATCTTCCTGTACCAGTAACACAAACATCTCAATTTACTGACAGGTGATCTTCCTTTACCATGAACACAATCATCCCAATGTACTGACAGGTGATCTTCCTGTTCCAGAGACACAAAGATCCCAATTTACTGACAGGTGACCTTCCTGTACCAGTAACACAAACATCTCAATTTACTGACAGGTGACCTGCCTTAACCGGAGGTACAAATGTCCCAATTTACTGACAGGTGAATTTCCTGTACCAGTCACAAAATCACCCCAATTTTCTGACAGGTGATCTTCCTGTCCCAGTGACACAAACATCCCCAAATTACTGACAGGTGAATTTCCTGTACCAGTGACATAAGCATCCCAATTTACTGACAGGTGATCTTCCTGTACCAGTGACACAAACATCCCAAATTACTGACAGGTGAAATTCCTGTACCAGTGACATAAGCATCCCAACTTACTGACAGGTGATCTTCCTGTACCAGTGACACAAACATCCCAAATTACTGACAGGTGAATTTCCTGTACCAGTGACATAAGCATCCCAATTTACTGACAGGTGATCTTCATGCACCAGAGTCACAAACATCCCAATTTACTGACAGGTGAATTTGCTGTACCAGTAACGCAAACATTCCAATTTACTGACAGGTGATCTTCCTGTACCAGTGACATAAGCATCCCAATTTACTGACAGGTGATCTTCATGCACCAGAGTCACAAACATCCCAATTTACTGACAGGTGAATTTGCTGTACCAGTAACGCAAACATTCCAATTTACTGACAGGTGATCTTCCTGTACCAGTGACACAAGCATCCCAACTTACTGACAGGTGATCTTCCTGTACCAGTGACACAAACATCCCAAATTACTGACAGGTGAATTTCCTGTACCAGTGACATAAGCATCCCAATTTACTGACAGGTGATCTTCATGCACCAGAGTCACAAACATCCCAATTTACTGACAGGTGAATTTGCTGTACCAGTAACGCAAACATTCCAATTTACTGACAGGTGATCTTCCTGTACCAGTGACACAAGCATCCCAATTTACTGACAGGTGATCTTCCTGTACCAGTGACACAAACATCCCAAATTACTGACAGGTGAATTTCCTGTACCAGTGACATAAGCATCCCAATTTACTGACAGGTGATCTTCCTGTACCAGTGACACAAACATCCCAAATTACTGACAGGTGAATTTCCTGTACCAGTGACATAAGCATCCCAATTTACTGACAGGTGATCTTCATGCACCAGAGTCACAAACATCCCAATTTACTGACAGGTGAATTTGCTGTACCAGTAACGCAAACATTCCAATTTACTGACAGGTGATCTTCCTGTACCAGTGACACAAGCATCCCAAATTACTGACAGGTGACATTCCTGTACCTGAGACACAAATATCCCAATTTACTGATCGGACATCTTCCTGTACCAGTGACGCAAACATCACAAATTGCTGACAGATGATATTCCTGGATCAGTAACAAAAACATGCCAATTTACTGACAGTTCACCTTCGTGTACCAGTAACAGAAACATCCCCATTACTGACAGGTGACGTTCCTGTACCAGAGACACAAACATCCCAATTTACTGACAGGTGACCTTTCTGTACCGGTAACACAAGCCTCCCAAATTACTGACTTGGGATCTTCCTGTACCTGTAACACAATCACCCCAAATGACTGACAGGGGACCTTCCTGTACCAGTAACACAAACATGCCAATTTACTGGCAGGAGACCTTTTTGTACCAGTAACACAAACATCCCTATTAACTGACAGCTGATCCATTTGCACAAGAGACACAAACATCCGAATTTATTGACAGGTGATCTTCCTGTATCAGGACCGCAAACATCCCAATTTCGTGACTGGTGATCTTTCTTTACCAGAGACACAAACATCCCAATTTCCTTGCGGGTGATCTTCCTGTTTCGATACAGAAACATCCCAACTTACTGATAGGTGATTCTCCTGTACCAGTGAAGCAAACATCCCCATTTACTGACAGGTGACCTTTCTGTACCAGAGACACGAACATCCCAATTTACTGACAGGTGACCTTCCTTTCCCATTAACACAAACAGCTGATCACGTGGCATTAAATCAATTCTTCCACTCAATTAGTTCAGTTGTCATTTCATGAGAAATTAGAAGTCATCATGACTTCGTCAGTGACCTAATGGTACAGGCGTCTGAATGATGTTAATCATGATGTGCTCAAATGATTGTATGTCCCAGTATTTCCGTTGTGGGTTTTCACACTGAGTAGAAACATGTTGGACAAGGTCTGAAAATGTTTCACACCACTCCATTCCCAACAGGCCATGACCTGATGTGATGGAAATTTCATTTATTGCAGAAGCAACATTTCCAACATTACACATCTGGCTGCACAGCCAGGATCTGAGCTGAAGATGACTATACTGTCTACGCAAGTGACAAGGTGGTGAGAGGTTAAAGTGTTGGATTGCTAATCTATTGTGCTCTGTATGTGTGGGTTCAAATCCCATCCTTGTCAGTAGTTTATGACCTGTCTTATTGTTTCCAGTGGGGAGCTTTTGTGTAAAGACGGCCTGAAAACCTGTTTTTGTCAAAATCTCGCTGGTGATTCCAGAATTGTTTATACTTTATTAAAATTGAGACAGACAATTGGAATTCTTCACCCAAACTGGACTGGAATAAAGATCAAATAGGTATCACGAAAAGGAACAAGAATTTCCCTCCCTCCCTTCCTTCCATCTTTACTTTTTCTAGATTTACACCAAGTGATAGACTAATGGGAAAAGCAAATGGCAAGGGAGCAGAAGCAGAATATTATCCTTTGGCAAGAAATTTATTTTCAAATCTTCTTGATAGGTTAAGTGAGTGAGCAATGCTTTGGCAGATGGTGTTTAAAATGAGGGGTCATCTCGTACCTACGAAAGATAGATCACAGTGTTTATTTGAAAGTGGTGAGATGTTAGAAACTGTGGCGGAGCAGAGACCCGAGTACTGAATCAATAAAAGCTAGTGGACTGGTAGAAAATAATGTGAAAGGCTAATGGAATATGAAGATTGGAACTCATGTTGAAGTTATATAAAGCTCTGTGCTCCTGAACTAAATGTCCAAGCCCGGATTGTGGGGAATCTGTGGAGAGTGATTTGTTTTTTATTCATTCTTGGGTGTGAGCATCGCTGATAAGGCTCGCATTTATTACCCATCCCTTATTGCCCTTGAGAAGGTGGTAGTGAGCTGCCTTCTTGAACCGCAGCAGTCCATGTGGTGTAGGAACACCCACGATGCTATTGGGGAGGGACTTCCATGATTTTGACCCAGCAACAGTGAAGAAATGGTGACATTGTTCCAAGTCAGGATGGTGAGTGACTTAGAGTGAAACTTGCAGGTGGTGATGTTCCCATGCATCTGCTGCCCTTGTCCTTCGAGGTGGTAGAGGGGTTTGGATGGTGCTGTCGAAGGTTACTTAGCGAGTTACTGCAGTGCATCTTGTAGGTGGTACACACTGCTGCCACTGTGCTCCAGTGGTGGAGGAAGTGAATGTTTAAGGTGGTGGATGAGGTGCCGATCAAGTGGGCTGCTTTGTCCTGGGTGGTATTGAGCTTTTTGAGTGTTGTTGGAGCTGCACTTATCCAGTCAAGTGGAGACTATTCCATCACACTCCTGACTTGTGCCTTGTAGATGGTGGACAGGCTTTGAGGTATCAGGAGGTGAGATACTTGCTGCAGAATTCCCAATCTCTGACCTACACTTATAGCCACAGCATAGATGTGACTGGTCCAGTTAAGTTTCTGGTCAATGATAACCCCCAAGATGTTGATGGTGAGGGATTCAGTGATGATAATGCTGCTGAATGTCAAAAGGTAGATGGTTTGATTCTCTCTCATTGGAGATGTTCACTGTTTGGCACTTGTGTGGCAACAAAGTCGCTTTTCACTTATCTGCTCAAACCTGAATGTTGTTCAGGTCTTGCTGCTTGCGGGCACAGACTGCTCCAGTATCTGATGAGCTGTGAATCATCACCTAACATTCCCACTTCTGACTTAAGTTGAAGGGAAAGTCATTAATGAAACAGCTGAGGATGTTTGGGCCTAGGACACTACCCTGAGAAACTGCTGAGGCAATGTCCTGGGCTGAGATGATTGGCCTCCACCAACCACAACCATCTTGCTTTGTTCTAGTTATGATTCCAACAAGTGGAGAGTTTTCCACCTGATTCCCATTGACTTCAATTTAGCTGGGGATCCTTGATGTCACACTCACTCAAGGGCAATCACTCTCACCTCTCCTCTGGAATTCTACTCTTTAGTCTCTGTTTGGACCAAGCTGTAATGAGATTAGAAGAACAGAAGAAGTATCAGGAGTAGGCCATTTGTCCCCTTGAGCCTTCTCTGCCATTCAATAGGATCATGGCTGATCTGATCATGGCCTCAACCCCACTTTCATGCCTGCCCCCATAACCCTAGACTTCCTTGTCGATAAAAATCTGTCGAACTCCAGCTTGAAGACATTCAATGACCCAGCCTCCACTGCTCTCTGCGGTAGAGAATTCCAAAGACCCTCTGAGAGAAGAAATTCCTCCTCATTTCCTTCCTAAATGGAAAACCCCTAATTCTGAAACTGTGTCCCCTAGTTCTAGATTCCACCACGAGGGGAAACATCCTCTCAGCACCTTCCCTGTCAAGCCCCCTCAGAATCTTATATGTCTCATTTTTCAAAACTCCAATGATTTTAGGTCCAACCTGCTCAACTCTCCTCATACGACAACCCCTTCATCACAGGAATCAATCCACTGAACCTTCTCTGAACTTTTTTCATTTCCAACATATGCTTTATTCGTAAATAAAACTGTAAAAAATACATTACAAAACTGTTCATAAACAGCACCAAGTCAACAATACAAAAAGTGCAAAGGAGATCAGTTTTCTTCAATATAGGAGTGAGTTGCCTCACAACCCTTCCATTTCATTTTACCTGCCATGAGCTTTTGGCAGCAAGCAATTATTTTCTGGATACAGTCCGAGGGGTTTTCCATGGGTCCAGCCCCTCAGTTCAGCTTGGTTGGGGGACCTTACACTGTGGTCTTTCCCCATTGAGCCTTTGCTGCGGCTGCCCCAAGCTTTAGTGTGTCCTTCAGCACGTAGTCCTGGACCTTGGAATGTGCCAGTCTGCAACATTCGGTCGTGGATAACTCTTTGCGCTGGAGAACCAGCGAGTTTCGGGCAGACCATAGGGCATCTTTCACTGAATTGATCGTCCTCCAGCAGCAGTTGATGCTTATCTCGGCGTGACTCCCTGGGAACAGCCCGTAGAGCACAGACTCCTGTGTAACAGAGCTCCTTGGGATGAACCTCGACAAAAAACACTGCATCTCTTTCCACACCTGCTTTGCAAAGACAGACAAGCCTGTCCTCTCTCCTCTGTCTTGTTTGCTTGCTGTATTGTACCCTTTGCTGAGTCTGTTAGGAAGGATGCGAGCAGAAGGGGTTGGGGGGGCGGTGGGTGACAATCTCAGGCAGTGGAGGCACTCAGGTTAAAACCTTCCTGTACATGGATGATGTCGCCTTCTTCTGCATGGATCCGCTGTCTGTGCGCAAACTGATGAGCATCTGTGACCAGTTCGAACTGGCCTCGGGAGCCAAAGTTAACCGTGGCAGGAGCGAGGCCATGTTCTTTGGAACTGGGCTGATTGATTCTTTGTGCCCTTCACTGTCAGGTAAGACTACTTGAAGGTGTTGGGAATATAGTTCGGAAGGGCAGAGACGTGTGCCAAAACCTGAAAGGAGCGAGTAGCCAGGGTACAAAATAAGCTGAGCATGTGGGAGTGGCGTTCTCTCTCCATTGTGGGTAAGAACCTGGTCATCTAGTGCATGGCGCTCACATTGTTGCTGTACATGGTGCAGGTCTGGCCCATACCCCACTCCTGTGCTGTGGCAGTCACACGAGTCATTTTCTGCTTTATCTGAAGATGCAAAAATTGACTGGGTCCGGAGGGTTCAACCTCTGGATAAAGGCGGAAAAGACGTACCCAACATCGCACTCAACCTGATGGCCACCTTTGTCTGCGGCTGCATCAAGCTTTGTGGATAGCCCCAGTAAGCAAAAAGCAACTGTCACGACGTGCTGAGGTTCTTTCCCCGGTGTTGTGAAGAATGGATCTGGTCACATTGCCATCCAGTTGGACCGTGCCTTCGTGGAAATGTTTGTGCAGAAAAACACCTTTGATCACCAATCCATCTGGCAGTGGTCTGCACGGAATGTCCTCAAGGCCCTATGGGAAAAGGAGATGGTGGATCCTGTCAGATGGTTCCCCGAGCAAACCATCAATTGACAGAATGTCTCATCACCAGAACGTTTAAACAAACACCAAGACGTAGCTTGGCTGGTGGTGAGAAGGGCCCTCCCTGTCCGATCCTTCCTGCACACCCGGAATCTCACCGCCTCCGCACGCTGCCCTCGAGATGGCTGTGGTGGGGAAGAGACTGTTTCCCACCTCCTTCTGGAATGTGCCTTGGCAAAGCAGGTGTGGAAAGAGATGCAGTGTTTTTTGTCGAGGTTCATCCCAAGCAGCTCTGTAACACAGGAGTCTGTGCTCTATGGGCTGTTCTCAGGGACACGCACCGAGATAAACATCAACTGCTGCTGGAGCACCATCAATTCAGTGAAAGACGCTCTTTGATCTGCCTGAAATTTGCTGGTCTTCCAGTGCAAAGAGTTGTCCATGACCAAGTATTGCAGACTGGCAGATTCCAAGGTCCAGGACTATGTGCTGAGAGACGCACTAAAGCTTGGGGCAGCCGCTGCAAAGGCTCAATGGTGAAAGATCACTGTGTAAGGTCCTCCCGCCATAGTGAACCTCGGGGCTGGACCTCTGGGAAACCCCTCATGCTGTCTACACCAAATATGGGTTTGCTGTAAAATGTACATTGTATGTAAAATGGAATGGAAGGGTTGTGAGGAACTCACTCCTGTATTGAAGAAAACTGATTTCCTTTGCACTTTCCGGAATATCAACTTGGTGCTGTTTTGAACTGTTTTGTAATGTATTTTCTTACAGAATTTTATGAATAATGTATATTTTTGGGGAAGAAAAGTCTGGAAGAGGAAAGAGCGGCGGGAAAGCTTGGGCCAAGGCCAAGTCTCACTCCTCCCGGGTTGGACAGCAGTTCCCAGTGGGCCGTGTACACAGGCTCCTGAGAAAGGACAACTATGCTGAGCATGAGGGTGCCGGAGCCCCGGTCTATCTGGCTGCTGTGCTCGAGTATCTGACCGCTGATATCCTCGAGCTAGCTGGTAACGCAGCCCCGGACAACAAGAAGACCCGCATCATCCCCAGACACCTGCAGCTGGCCGTCCGCAACGACGAGGAGCTCAGCAGGCTGCTGGGAGGGGTGACCATCGGTCACGGCGGGGCGCTGCCTAATATCCAGGCTGTGCTGCTACCCAAGAAAACCAGCGCTCTGGGCACCAAAACCAAGTCAATACGCCAGAATTTCATCAAATTCCCAACGGTTCGTTTCAGAGCCACCCACAGTATCTGAAAGGGCTGATTACTGTCTGAACTCTGCTGTACCCACACCTCTGTCTATCCCTCTTCATCCTGAACAACCAGCGTCATCTTCCATTCCTTTCACTATCATGTGTTTAACTCGCTTCTCCTTATAGGCAGTCAGATATCAAAGTAATAATGAAATGATCTGTGTCAATGCTGGCCATTTCCATAGAACCATAGAATAATTACAGCACAGAGGAGCCCATTGTGTCTTCTGTGGCCAAAAAATCTAGCCAACCAATCTAATCCCATCTTCCAGCACCTGGTCCGTAGAATTCAGGTGCATGTCGAGGTACCTTTTAAATGAGTTGAGGATTTCTGCCTCCACCACCATTCCTGGCAGCGAATTCCAGACACCCATCACCCTCTGGGTGAAAAAGTTTCCCCTCGTGTCACCTCTAATCCTTCCACCAATCACCTTAAATCTGTGCCCCCTGGTAACTGACCTCCCCACCAGGGAAAAGAGCTCCTTCCTGTCCACTCTGTCTAGGCGCCTCATAATTTTGTACACCTCATTCAGCCTCCTCGGTTCTAAGGAAAACAACCCTAGCCTCTTCAATATTTCCTCATAGCTGCAACTTTCAAGCCCTGGCAACATTCTTGTAAATTTCCTCTGGACTCTCTCCAGAGCAATTATGTCCTTTCTGTAATGTGGCGACCAGAATTGTATACAATACTCCAGCTGTGGCCTAACCACCGTTTTAAACAGTTCTCGCATTACATCCCTGCTTTTGCATTCTATACCTCGGCCAATAAAGGAAAACATTCCATATGCCTTCTTCACCACTCAATCTACCTGTGCTGCCACTTTCAGGGACCTGTGGACACGCACTCCAAAGTCTCTCACTTCTTCTACCCCTCTCAATATCCTCCCGTTTATTGTGTATTCCCTTGTTTTGTTTGCCCTCCCCAAATGCATTACCTCACACTTCTCTGGATTGAATTCCATTTGCTACTTTTCCGCCCACTCAACTAATCCATTCATATCGTTCTGAACTCTGCAGCTATCCTCTTCACTATCAATTACACGGCCAATTTTTGTGACATCAGCAAATTTCCTAATAATACCTCCCACATTTAATTCCAAATCATTAATATGTACCACAAACAGCAAGGGACCCAACACTGAGCCCTGTGGAACACCACTGAAAACCGCTTTCTATTCACAAAAACATCCGTCGACTACTATTCTCTGTTTCCTGTCACTGAGTTAATTTTGGATCCAACCTGCTACATTCCCCTCTATCCCATGGACTTTCATTTTACTGACCAGTCTGCCTTGTGGGACCTTATCAAATCACAGAATCACAGAATAATACAGTACAGAAGAGCCCTTCGGCCCATGGAGTCTGCAGCGATGCATTAAAGACACCTGACCTGTCTACCTAATCCCATTTGCCAGCACTTGGCCCATAGCCTGTAATGTTTTGACGTGCCAAGTGCTCATCCAGGTACTCCTCCACCACCCTCCCAGGCAGGGCATTCCAGACCATCACCACCCTCTGGGTAAAAAGCCTCTTCCTCAAATCCCCCTTAAACCTCCCACACCTTATCCTAAAACTTGTGTCCCCTTGTAACTGACCCTTCAACTAAGAGGAACAGCTGCTCCCTATCCTGTCCATGCCCCTCATAATCTTGTGCACCTCGATCAGGTCACCCTTCAGTCTTCTCTGCTCCAGCGAAAAAACACAAGCCTATCCAACCTCTCTTCATAGCTTAAATGTTCCATCCCAGGCAATATCCTGGTGAATCTCCTCTGCACCCCCTCCAATGCAATCACATCCTTCCTATAATCTGGCAACCAGAATTGCACACAGTACTCCAGCTGTGACCTTACCAACGTGCCTTACTAAAATCCATGTCGACCACATCCACCACACTATCCTCATCAATGCTCCTTGTTACTTCCTCAAAAAACTCAATCAAGTTAGTGAGACATGACCTTCACTTAACAAATCCATGCTGACTATCCCTGATTAATCCATGCCTTTCGAAGTGGCAGTTTATCCTGTCCCTCAGAATTGATTCCAATCATTTACCCACCACCGAGGTCAGACTGACCAGCCTATAATTATTTGGCCTATCCCTCGCACCCCTTTTAAATAATAGTACAACATTCGCAGACCTCCAAGCTTCTGGCACCTCCCCCGTATCCAGTGAGGATTTGAAGATGATCCTCAGCACATCCACTATTTCCTCCGTGGCTTCGTTTAACAACCACAGAGGCAAACCATCCGGCCCTGGTGATTTATTCACTTTCAAGGATGTCAAACCCTCTAGTACTTCCACTGCCATTGTGCTTATCATATCTAATATTTCACATTCCTCTTCTTTTCTCCAATGTCTGCATCATCCCTCTCCTTTGTGAAGGCAGAAACAAAAAACTCATGAAGAACCCGCCTACGTCTTCTGCATCCATGCATAAGTTCCCTTGAAAATCTCTGATAGGCCTTACACTTTCCTTAGTTATCCTCTTGCTCTTAATGTATTGATAAAATATCTTTGTGGTTTCCTTCAAGTAGTTGTATCGAGTCCACATCCAAGAAATCATCTCTCAGTATTGTACAATTTACCTTCCCCCAATTTAGAACTTTTACTTCTGTTTTATCTGTGTCCTTTTACATGATTATGCTCAAACTAAATTGTACGATGGTCACTATCTCCAAAATGGTCACCCACTACTACTTCATTACTGAAGACCAGATCTAAAATTGTGCCCCCTCTCATTGGGCTTGTTATGTGCTGGCTAATCGCTTGAATGCAGTTCACGAATTTTGTGCCCTCTGTGCCCTTCACACTGTTTGTATCCCAGTTGATATTGGGATAGTTGAAATCCCCAACTATTATTGCCCTATAGTTTTGCACTCAGAAATTTGCCTCCATATTTGTTCTTCCATCTCTCTCTCACTATTTGGGGGTCTACAGTACACTCCTAGTAGTGTGGCTGCCCCTTTTTATTTCTGAGCTCCACCCATATGGCCTCATTTGATGATTCATTTATCATATAATCCCTCCTCAAGCTGTATGTCTTCCTTAACTAATAATGCTACACCCCCTCCTTTTTTATCCCTGTTTCTATCCCGCCTGAAAACTCGAGATCCAGGGATGTTGAGCTGCCATTCTTGCCCTCTTTAAGCCATGTTTCCCTTATTGCAATGATATTGTGTTGCCATGTGTCTAACTGTGCCTTCAGCTCATCAGCTTTATTTACGATATGAATATACATACGAGTATAAAAATTAGGAGCAGGAGTAAGCCACTCGACCCCTAGAGCCTGCTTTGCCATTCAATAAGTTCATGGCTGAACTGATTACTCCACGAACCCGCCTACCCCCGATAACCTTTCACCCCCTTGCTTATCAAGAATCGATTTCTGTCTGCCTTAAACATATTCAAAGTCTCTGTTTCCACCGCCTATTGAGGAAGAGAGTTCCAAAGACTCACGACCCTCTGAGGGAAAAAATTCTCCTGATTGCTGTCTTAAATGGACGACCCCTTATTTTTAAACAGTAACCTCTAGTTCTAGATTCTCCCACAAGGGGAAACATCCTTTCCACATCCACCCTGTCAAGACTCCTCAGGATCTGATATGTTTCAATCAAGTTGCCTCTATAAATAAATGAATATCCTTTAACACTGCCAAATTCCTGAGCTGCACACTTTTTAACTTTTGCTTCTTCTAGAACATAGAACATAGAACATTACAGCGCAGTACAGGCCCTTCGGCCCTCAATGTTGCGCCGACCTGTGAAACCATCTGACCTAAACTATTCCATTTTCATCCATATGTCTATCCAATGACCACATAAATGCCCTTAAAGTTGGCGAGTCTACTACTGTTGCAGGAAGGGCATTCCACGCCCCTACTACTCTCTGAGTAAAGAAACTACCTCTGACATCTCTCCTATATCTATCACCCCTCAACTTAAAGCTATGTCCCCTCGTGTTTGCCATCACCATCCGAGGAAAAAGACTCTCACTATCCACCCTATCTAACCCTCTGATTATCTTATATGTCTCTATTAAGTCACCTCTCCTCCTCCTTGTCTCTAACGAAAAACAACCTCAAGTCCCTCAGCCTTTCCTCGTAAGACCTTCCCTCCATACCAGGCAACATCCTAGTAAATCTCCTCTGCACCCTTTCCAAAGCTTCCACATCCTTCCTATAATGCGGTGACCAGAACTGCACACAATACTCAAGGTGCGGCCGCACCAGAGTTTTGTACAGCTGCAGCATGACCTCGTGGCTCCGAAACACGATCCCCCTACTAATAAAAGCTAACACACCATATGCCTTCTTAACAGCCCTATTAACCTGGGTGGCAACTTTCAGGGATTTATGTACCTGGACACCAAGATCTCTCTGCTCATCTACACTATCAAGAATCTTCCCATTAGCCCAGTACTCTGCATTCCTGTTACTCCTTCCAAAGTGAATCACCTCACACTTTTCCGCATTAAACTCCATTTGCCATCTCTCAGCCCAGCTCTGCAGCCTATCTATGTCCCTCTGTAACCTACAACATCCTTCAGCACTATCCACAACTCCACCGACCTTCGTGTCATCCACAAATTTACTAACCCTCCCTTCTACACCCTCATCCAGGTCATTTATAAAAATGACAAACAGCAGTGGCCCCAAAACAGATCCTTGGGGTACACCACCAGTAACTAAACTCCAGGATGAACATTTGCCATCAACCACCACCCTCTGTCTTCTTTCAGCTAGCCAATTTCTGATCCAAAGCACTAAATCACCTTCAATCCCATACTTCCATATTTTCTGCAATAGCCTACCGTGGGGAACCTTTTCAAACGCCTTACTGAAATCCATAAACACCACATCCACGGCTTTACCCTCATCCACCTGTTTGGTCACCTTCTCAAAAAACTCAATAAGGTTTGTGAGGCACGACCTACCCTTCACAAAACCGTGCTGACTATCGCTAATGAACTTATTCTTTTCAAGATGATTATAAATCCTATCTCTTATAACCTTTTCCAACATTTTACCCACAACCGAAGTAAGGCTCACAGGTCTATAATTACCAGGGCTGTCTCTACTCCCCTTCTTGAACAAGGGGACAACATTTGCTATCCTCCAGTCTTCCGGCACTATTCCTGTCGACAATGACGACATAAAGATCAAGGACAAAGGCTCTGCAATCTCCTCCCTGGCTTCCCAGAGAATCCTAGGATAAATCCCATCTGGCCCAGGGGACCTATCTATTTTCACACTTTCCAAAATTGCTAACACCTCCTCCTTGTGAACCTCAATCCCATCTAGCCTAGTAGTCTGTATCTCAGTATTCTCCTCGACAACATTTTCTTTCTCTACTGTAAATACTGATGAAAAATATTCATTTAACGCTTCCCCTATCTCCTCTGATTCCACACACAACTTCCCACTACTATCCTTAATTGGCCCTAATCTAACTCTCGTCATTCTTTTATTCCTGATATACCTATAGAAAGCCTTAGGGTTTTCTTTGATCCTATCCGCCAATGACTTCTCGTGTCCTCTCCTTGCTCTTCTTATCTCTCCCTTTAGATCCTTCCTGGCTAGCTTGTAACTCTCAAGCGCCCTAACTGAGCTTTCACGTCTCATCCTAACATAAGCCTTCTTCTTCCTCTTGACAAGCGCTTCAACTTCTTTAGTAAACCACGGCTCCCTCGCTCGCCAACCTCCTCCCTGCCTGACAGGGACATACTTATCAAGGACACGCAATAGCTGCTCCTTGAATAAGCTCCACATTTCGATTGTGCCCATCCCCTGCAGTTTCCTTCCCCATCCTACGATCCTAAATCTTGCCTAATCGCATCATAATTTCCTGTCCCCCAGCTATAATTCTTGCCCTGCGGTATATACCTGTCCCTGCCCATCGCTAAGGTAAACCTAACCGAATTGTGATCACTATCACCAAAGTGCTCACCTACATCTAAATCTAACACCTGGCCGGTTCATTACCCAGTACCAAATCCAATGTGGCATTGCCCCTGGTTGGCCTGTCTACATACTGTGTCAGAAAACCCTCCTGCACACACTGGACAAAAACTGACCCATCTAAAGTACTCGAACTATAGTATTTCCAGTCAATATTTGAAAAGTTAAAGTCCCCCATAACAACTACCCTGTTACTCTCGCTCCTGTCCAGAATCATCTTCGCTATCCTTTCCTCTACATCTCTGGAACTATTCGGAGGTCTATAGAAAACTCCCAACAGGGTGACCTCTCCTCTCCTGTTTCTAACCTCGGCCGATACTACCTCAGTAGACGAGTCCTCAAACGTCCTTTCTGCCGCCGTAATACTCTCCTTGATTAACAATGCCACACCCCCCCCTCTTTTACCATCTTCTCTGTTCTTACTGAAACATCTAAATCCCGGAATCTGCAACATCCATTCCTGTCCCTGCTCTACCCATGTCTCCGAAATGGCCACAACATCGAGATCCCAGGTACCAACCCATGCTGCAAGCTCACCCACCTTATTCCGGATGCTCCT
This sequence comes from Heterodontus francisci, assembly GCF_036365525.1. Lineage (NCBI taxonomy): Eukaryota > Metazoa > Chordata > Chondrichthyes > Heterodontiformes > Heterodontidae > Heterodontus > Heterodontus francisci. The sequence goes on along the minus strand of NC_090392.1, from coordinate 30,273,432 downwards.
GGTGTTGAAGTAGACACACTTTAAACCAAGTTCTTGCTTGCCAGTGCCCTCTTGCGTCCTTGTAACCTTATCCCTGACCTCACTACTCTCAACATCCTGTACACTGGAACTACAATTTAGGTTCCCATCCCCCTGCTGAATTAGTTTAAACCCCCCCGAAGAGCACTAGCAAATCTCCCCCCCAGGATATTGGTACCCCTCTGGTTCAGGTGAAGACCATCCTGTTTGTAGAGGTCACACCTACCCCAGAAAGAGCCCCAATTATCCAGGAAACCAAAGCCCTCCCTCCTGCACCATCCCTGCAGCCACGTGTTCAACTCCTCTCTCTCCCTATTCCTCGCTTCGCTAGCACGTGGCACGGGCAACAACCTAGAGATAACAACTCTGTTTGTTCCCGCTCTAAGCTTCCACCCTAGCTCCCTGAATTTCTGCCTTAAATCCCCATCTCTCTTCCTACTGTTTTTCAGAGTCACTTGCTAACTTTCTGCCTCCTGGTCCCTGTCCTAAAATTGCCCTATCTGAAACTGCCCTCAGGTTCCCATCAACCTGTCAAATTAGTTTAAACAATCCTCAACAGCACTAGCAAACCTTCCTGCAAGGATATTCATCCCAGTCTTGTTCAGGTGTAGACCATCCGACTTGTACAGGTCCTACCTTCCCCAGAACTGGTCCCAATGCCCCAGAAATCTGAAGCCCTCTTTCCTGCATCATCTCTCCAGCCATTCATTCATCTGGTGTATTCTCCTATTTCTATACTCACTGGCACGTGGCCTTGGGAGTAATCTGGAGATTACTACCTTTGAGGTCCTGCTTGCTAATCACTTTCCTAACTCCCTAAACTCAGCCTGAAGGACCTCATCCCTCTTTCTTCCTATATCGTTGGTGCCAATGTGGACCACGACCTCTGGCTGTGCACCCTTGCCCTCCAGAATTCTCTGCAGCCACTCAGTGATATCCATGATCCTTGCACCAGGGAGAAAACTTGGTTTCCGACCACTGAAATACCTATTTGTTCCCCTAACTATAGAATCCCCTACCACTATTGCTCTCTTGTCTTTTCTCCTCCCTCCCTGCACAGCTGAGCCACCCATGGTGCTCTGGTCATGACTCTCACTGTACTCTCCAGAGGAACCCTCTCTCCCATCAGTACTCAGAACTGAATACCGGTTAGAAAGTGGGATGCCCTCCAGGGACTCCTGCACTACCTGCCTTGACCTTCTTGGCTGTCTAGTAAACACCCAATCCCTCTCTGCCTGTGCTCTCTTAAGCTCCGGGGTGACTACCTCCTGAAAAGTCTTATCCACATAGTTCTCTGGCTCACGGATGCACCACAGTGACTCCAGCCGCTGCTCGAGTTCTGAAACCTGGAGCTCAAGCTTCTGCAGTTGGTGACACTTCCTGCAAATGTGTTTGTCAAGGACACATGGTGCATCCACGACTTCCCACATACCGCAGGAGGCACATTCCACCTGGCCGAGCTGCCCTGCCATTATTTCGCTCTACAAACTAATTATTGCTCGTGTAATAAGTAGAATAATTTACCAGTTACTCGCCGATCAGCATCTTCCCCTGTTCCATGGAGGCTGAAAAGGCAGAAAAGAAAAGAGAGACCAAAGAGCACCTCCTTCCCCTCGTCAGTGAAGTCCCTCACACATCAACTCACAGCTTTACACTCTGTCCAAACAGCACTTTCTAATTAGTAATTATTAATAAATTACACTAACTAAAACATTAGTAACATTACCAATTGCAAGGTAGCAATTTGAGGGTTTTTAAACAAAGAGATTTTTTCCCTATCCTTATTTCAGGTCCCACTCAGGACACTTGCTTTTGATTCCAGGACGCTGAGGGCAGGGTGCTGCCGAATATCCAGGCCGTGTTGCTGCCCAAGAAAACCAGCGCTCCGGGCACCGAAACCAAGTCAATCTGCCAGGATTTTATCAAATACCCAAAGGCTCTTTTCAGAGCCACCCACAGTATCTGAAAGGGCTGATTACTGTCTGAAGTCTGCTGTACCCACACCTCTGTCTATCCCTCTTCATCTAGAACAACCAGCGTCATCTTCCATTCCTTTCACCATCATGTGTTTAACTCGCTTCTCCTTATAGACAGTCAGATATCAATGTAATAATGAAATGATCTGTGTCAGTGCTGGCCATTTCCCTGTCCTGATTTCAGACCCCACTCTGGACACTTGTTTCCCATTCCAGGACCTTCTTGTATTAATATTCAGCACCACCTGTCAATCAGAAACTTGTCTCAATGAACCAATCCTTTTACTGAACTTCCAACTGCTACTGTCTATTTCTCGAGGAAAAGAGCTGCTCACTGTGTCAGGATGTGAGGGGAATGTAACCCGGCTGCTGGTGAGAAGGTCCCGTCTTCTCAATCAAAAGCCTTTTATTTCACTGTAGTGATTCCCAGATTCCCAGCTGATCCGTTGAGGATTTTGTTTTCACAGAAATATCTTGTTAAATACAAATCTGATTCCAACACGTCAGTAACAGGACAGAATGGGAATCTTTTAAAAGGATGAAGCAACTATTTCAGTGGCTTCTCACTGTCCCCCTGAAGCCTGTGTAAAGGGGAATTACCAATAGTCTGTAATTTATTACTTCCACACCGAGTTTGAGTTATTTGTCGCGTGAAAGATTGCTGAACGGAGTCTTTTACTGTCAGTTACAGATAAGAAGTTGACAAAAATTGGCAAAATAAAGCTGTTCATAAAATAGCGCCAGCAATTTGAGTCGGTAAAAGCAGAATTGTGTTTTAAAAGTTTTTTAAAACCACTACGGGAAACTATATTTTAATGTACTGCGTGGGTTTCCTCTGGGTGCTCCAGTTTCCTCCCACATGCCAAAGACTTGCAGGTTGATAGGTAAATTTGCCGTTATAAATTACCCCTAGGATAGGTAGGTGGTCGGGAAATATGGGGACTGGTGGGATGTGGTAGGAATATGGAATTAGTATAGGATTAGTATAAATGGGTGGTTGATGGTCGGCACAGACTCGGTGGGCTGAAGGGCCTGCTTCAGTGCTGCATCTCTGAAAAAAAGAGATTGAGTAGACGAGGCTGACATTCCTCAGAATTTAGAAGAGTGAGAGGTTATCTTACTGGCACCTAAAAACCTTAAGGGGTTTAACACAGCAAATTCTGGGAGGATGTTTCCTCTGGCTGGGGAATCTAGAACCTGGGGTCACAGTTTCAGTATAAATGGCTGAGTCATTTAGGACTGAGAAGAGGAGAATTTTTTTTCCACTCAAAGCATTGTGAATCTTGGGAATTCTCTACACGCAGTGGTTAGCACCGCAGCCTCACAGCTCCAGTGACCTTGGTTCCGTTCTGGGTACTGTCTGTGCGGAGTTTGCAAGTTCTCCCTCTGACTGCGTGGGTTTCCGTCAGGTGCTCCCATTTCCTCCCACAGCCAAAGACTTGCATGTTGATAGGTAAATTGGCCATTGTAAATTGCCCCTAGTGTAGATAGTATAGATGGTGTAGATGGTCGGAGAATGGTGGGGATGTGGTAGGGAATATGGGATGAATGTAAGATTAGTATAAATGGGTGGTTGTTGGTCGGCACAGACTCGGTGGGCCGAAGGGCCTGTTTCAGTGCTGTATCTCTCTATGACTCTAGAGCTGTGGTTGCTCAATCATTGGGTATATCCAAGAGAGAGATCGATCGGTTTTTGGATACTAAGGGAATCAAGGGATCTGTGCTAGTGTGGTAAGATGGAGTTGATGTAGGAGATCAGCTGTGATCTTATTGAATGACAGAGCTATTTCGATGGGCCGAATGGCCCACTCCTATTTTTTATGTAAAGTTCCATTCCTCTCAGGGAATATTTCATTTTCAAAAAGAGAAATACTGCACACACTGGAAATCTGAATAATAACAGAAGATTCTGGAAACACTCAGCAGTTCCAGCAGTATCTGTGTAGAGAGAAAGGTAGGAGCAATGTTTCAGGTCTATAGAAGGGTCACAGAACTGGACCATTAATCCGAGCTTCTCTTCTCCACAGTTGTTTCTGGACTGGCTGAGTGTTTTCAGCATTTTAGGCTTTTTCTTTCTGTATTTCATCCCTTTCCCATTTGACTATTTGCTGTGAAACATTCAGTGTTGTGCTCAGTTCTTTGTGTAGTTGTGTTTTCTTTATTTGAAGTAATGTAAATAGTATCCTGAAATTAATTGCCAAATGGTTGGGCGAATTGTTACAACCAGTTTTGACCAAGTTCTCCACAAAAACGGTGAAGGATTTCTTCACATTTGCGAAGACCATACAGGACTTGCATATCGATAGCAATGCCGTGTCCATATGCTCATTTGACATTGCTAGCCTATTCACCAATGTACCACTTAAGGAAGCCATAGATATTTGCACTGCAGCGCTATATCATAGCGATCTAGTCCTGCCACCATTGTGTGTATCAGTATTCATTGAACTTATGAACTCGGCAATTCGCGCAGCTGAGTTCAGTTTTAGCCACACCATAGTATCACATAAAAGGCTGCTTAACAAAATTGAGGCTCATGGAATAGGTGGGTCAGTGCCCAATTGGATAAAATTTGGCTCAAGAACAGAAAAGAGCAAGTTGTGGTAAATACTTGTTCGTCAGACTGAAGGCTGGTAGACAGTGGTATTCCCCAAGGGTCAGAATTAGGGCCACTGCTTTTTTTACAGTATATAAATGGCTTGGATCTTGGAATACAGAATGGAATTTCAAAGTTTATCGATTATACCAAATTTAGCAGAGTGGCAAATAGTGAGGGCGATACAAATCACCGCAATAGGACATAGATAGGCTAGCAGAATGGAAGTGGCAGATGGAATTTAATACAGAGAAATGTGAGGTGACATATTTTAGCAGAAGGCATAGGATAAGGAAATATAGACTTAATGGCACAGTTTTAAAAACAGCAAGAACAGAGGGACATGCTGGTGCATGTGCATGATCCTTGAAGCTAACTGGACATATTGAGAGAGTGGTAACAAAGCACCTGAGATCTTATGCTTCATAAGCAGAGGCATAGAGTACAAAAGCAGTGAAGTTCTGCTGCACCTTTATAAAGTTCTGGCTAGGCCACAACTAGCATATTGCATACAGTTCTGGTCACCACACCTTAGAAAGGATGTGAGGATCCTTGAGAGTGCAGAGGAGATTTACCAGAATGGTTCCGGAGATGAGGGACTTTAGTCACAAAGTTAGGTTGGAAAAGCTGGGGTTGTTCTCGCTGGAGCAAAGGAGATTGAGGGGAGATTTGATAGAAGTGTACAGGATTATGACAGGATTAATTTAGACAAGGAAAAACTGTTCCCATTAACTAATGGTACAAGGACTAGGAGACACAGATTGAAGATTTTGGGAAAGAGATGCAGGGAGAAACTTTTTTACGCAGTGAGTGGAACTCGCTGCCTACGAGGGTGGTGGAAACAGAGACAATCAATGATTTCAAAAGGAAATTGGATGGGCACTTGAAGGAAATAAACTTGCAGAGCTACAAGGATCAAGCAGGGAGTGGGACTGTCTGGATTGTTCCGAGGAGAGCCAGCATGGACTCAATGGGCTGAATGTCCTCCTTCTATGCCATAAACGACTCTACGACTCTATGTAAAGAACAGACTCTGAGTCACCTGCTCCACCACAAAGTTTAAGGAACCAGGAAACATTTAGATTGTAAATGGAGGTTGGGATGTACTGAGCCCTATGTTTTGTAGAACTTGGAATAAATTATGGCCTCGTGTGTAATTAGGTACACACTGCTGCCACTGTGCGTTGATGGTGGAGGGAGTGAATGTTTGTAGATGGGGTGCCATTCAAGCGGGCTGCTTTGTCCTGGATGGTGTTGAGCTTCCTGAGTGTTGTTGGAGCTGCACCCATCCAGGCAAGTGGAGAGTGTTCCACCACACTCCTGACTTGTGTCATGTAGATGGTAGACAGGCTTTGAGAAGTAAGGAGGTGAGTTACTTGCTGCAGGATTCCTAGCCTCTGACCTGCTCTTGTAGCCATGGTATTTATATGGCTACTCCAGTTCAGTTTCTGGTCAATGGTAGCCCCAGGATGTTGATAGTGGGGGATTCAGCGATGGTAATGCCGTTGAATGTCAAGGGGAGATGGTTAGGAGATGGACATTGCCTGGCACTTGTGTGGCGCGAATGTTACTTGCCACTTATCAGCCCAAGCCTGGATATTGTCCAAGTCTTGCTGCATTTCTACACAGACTGCTTCAGTATCTGAGGAGGCACGAATGGTGCTGAACACTGTGCAATCATCAGCGAACATCCCCACTTCTGACCTTATGATTGAAGGAACGTCATTGATGAAGCAGCTGAAGTTGGTTGGGCATAGGACACTACCCTGAGGAACTCCTGCAGTGATGTCCTGGAGCTCAGATGATTGACCTGCAACAACCACAACCATCTTTCAGCCAGCGGAGGGTTTTCCCCCTGATTCCCATTGACCTCAGTTCTGCTAGGGCTCCTTATGCGGTCAAATGCTGCCTCGATGTCAAGGGCAGTCACTCTCACCTCACCTCTTGAGTTCAGCTCTTTTGTCCATGTTTAAACCAAGGCTGTAATGAGGTCAGGAGCTGAGTGGCCCTGGTGGAACCCAAACTAAGCGTCACTGAGCAGGTTATTGCTAAGCAAGTGCTGCTTGATGGCACTGTTGATGACACCTTCCATCACTTTCCTGATGATTGAGAGTAGGCTGATGGGGCGGTAATTGGCCGGGTGGACTTGTCCTGCTTTTTGTGTACAGGACATAGCTGGGCCATTTTCCACATTGCAGGGTAGATGCCAGTGTTGTAGCTATACTGGAACAGCTTGGCTAGGGGTACGGCAGGTTCTGGAGCACAGGTCTTCTGTACTATTGCCGGAATATTGTCAGGGCCCATAGCCTGTGCAGTATCCAGTGCCTTCAGTCGTTTCTTGATATCACGCGGTGTGATTTGAATTGGCTGAAGACCGGCATCTGTGATGCTGGGGACTTCAGGAGGAGGCCGAGATGGATCATCAACTCAGCACTTGTGGCTGAAGATTGTTACAAATGCTTCAGCCTTATCCTTCGCACTGATGTGCTGGGCTCCCCCATCACTGATGATGGGGATATTTGTGGAGCCACCTCCTCCAGTTAGTTGTTTAATTGTCCACCACCATTCACGGCTCGATGTGGCAGGACCGCAGAGCTTAGATCTGATCCATTGGTTATGGGATCGCTTAGCTCTGTCTATTGCATGCTGCTTACGCAGTTTTGTACGCAGATAGTCCTGTGTTGTAGCTTCACCAGATTGACACTTCATTTTGAGGTATGCCTGGTGCTGCTCCTGGCATGCCCTCCTGCACTCTTCATTGAACCAGGGTTGGTCTCCTGGCTTGATGGTAATGGTAGAGTGGGGGATATGCCGGCCATGAGGTTACAGATTGTGGTTGAGTACAATTCTGCTGCTGCTGATGGTCCACAGCGCCTCATGGATGCCCAGTTTTGCATTGCTAGATCTGTTCAAAATCTATCCCACTTAGCACAGTGGTAGTGCCACACAACATGAAGGAGGGTATCCTCAATGTGAAGGCCAACACTCATGAGTCCATTGGAGTACCTTAAGCTTTAACTCCATATGGCTTTCAAAAAAATTAAATGTGCACCACAAGATTAAACATTACACGTAGATTACATAGAATTCCAGTAAAATAGCACTAAAATCCCAGTAAGTATAACTGTAAAATCAATGTTACAAACAATACCCACAGACTCTCCCCTAGTCTGTGTCTTTAATCTCACCAAGTTCCCACTCATCAATGATCAGTCGTTCAGGAGGGATCTTCTTCCAATAGCTGGCCTGGCTATCTCGACTGCAGTGCCAGATAAAGTAAAGGAGACCCTATTATATCTAGGATTGACCCTCACTCTCCCCTCATGCATGATATCACTGGGTTCAGTGTTAGGGTCTTTCCCTGTACGAGCAATCACCATGCATGATGGTGGTGGAGGCAGGAACAGTAGCCACATTTAAGAGGCATCTGGACAGGTACTTGAATGAGCAAGGCATAGAGGGATATGGAATTAATGCAGGCAGGTGGGATTAGTATAGAAAGGCATTATGGTCGGCATGGACACGGTGGGCCGAAGGGCCTGTTTCTATGCTGTATGACTCTATGACTCTATGATCAATAACTTTTTCTATACCCAAATGCCACTGCCCATACAACCCCCCACACACATTCCATTTGATGAGGATTCAAGCTTGAATAAAATAAATAATGACACCGGCAAAGGTATAGGATTACAAAATTCTCAAACTAACTCTATTGCTTCAAAATCACAAGGATATGATGAATAGCACACTGATAGCTGATGAACAGGTGAATGGAAAACAAAACTCACAAACTGACCTCTTTCAGTTGTGTCCTCATTTTATAAATATCTCAATAAGTATCGCACAGATGCTGAATCCTCCCAATCCATAGGACAACTAACCTGTCTTACTTTAAACTATGAGATCAAAGGTTTATACATCCAGTTGTCTGGATGATATCCACAATGCTGAATCTTCCACACTGTCCCCAGCCATGCTCTTCAAACTCTTTAACTCAAACACAGAAACCTAGCACTTCCCCTTCAGCTTTCTGCTTTAACTCAACCAGGACACTAAAGGGTTACACATTCCCTGAACAAATTCCTTTTCTCTTACTCAGCCTAGCTGGTTCCCTCTCGTCTCTGTTCACACCTGGAGCACTGATCAGATGCCCAGGGGAAAAGATGTAACTTCTGATGCAATGGCCAATAGTCGGCTGTACAGCTAAGAACAAAGGAAGGTTTGCCTTTCTTATACCCTTCTGTACATGTGTTCAGACCCTGTGACAATCAGGGATTGGTTCCTCCCTGCATGGTCAGCTCAGTGCATGGTCAAGGGTGATGTTACCTCTCATGGACAGGGTCCCTAGCAGATGCTAGTGACAAGGACAAAGTAGATGGTCTCTGTTGCCAACCTTACTGTGAATTCTGTTCCTCTTTCAATCACCCAGGTGTCTTCCTTCACACTGTTTCAAGGTTCCTCGCTCTCCTGACCAGAATGATGACCATGGAACCAGAAGAAGTTACAAGATTCCCTTAATGAGGTTCATCCTGTCAGTGCTTTGATAATCATCAGTATTTGTACTGTTGGGATGTTTGCGATAAAAACAGAAGAAAAATTCCCATATCTGATTTCTTATAATTCCAGGCTTTTAGTCATTTTATTGCCCATAACCTAGTTTCTTGTAATTACAGGCCTTCATTTTATTATCATAAATCATAGATTTATTATCATAGATCATGGACACGCAGCAAACAATCCATTTATGTGGGGAGTCTTCTCAGTACACCTTTACTTATGGCTGTTAAGGCCATTTTTTTAAAAATTCTTTCATGGGATGAGGGCATCATTTGGCAAGGCCAGCATTTGTTGCCCATCCCTAACTCCCCTGACAACTGAGTGGCTTGCTGGGCCATTTCAGAGGGCAGTTAAGAGTCAACCACATTGCTCTGGTGTTGACCCTTTTACTCTGTAGGGTATCAACTGACGTGACAGACAAAGATACACTGAAACCAAAGTCTCGTATAACTTCACTTTATTAGTATTAAAATCACTTAAAGCATACAAATGCTTACAACAGTTTTCTTTAGACACCAAATAAGTTCAAGTCTCACTTCTTGTACAAGATACTACCCATCAAAACAGAGGTGATCAGTCTCCTGTCACGGTTGATCACTGAGCCTCCAGACTCAGGGTGACGCCTTCGAGAGTTGTTCCCAGGTTCTCACCGAGAATACCCTTCAGTGTTAATCCTTATATATTCTTTGAAGGCTCCTTGCTCAACCCATGACTCACATGATTTTGTTTTGCACAAATCTTCAAGCATTAACTCATCTTTGGTAAGCATTAGTCATTTAGCCACCTGGACAGAAGTCCAGACTTGTTTACAATAACCACCGTTCGTTCCCCTATATCTGGTCCTCTTTTATCTATTCTTGTTCAACAATCTAGTCTAACGGTCACATATCCCTAACCACAAGCTTCGACATGTCTGTTAGCTTACTTCAGCAAGTTCTGCACTTATCTTTAGCTGCCTGAGAGCATGCTGGGTACTTGACCAACTTTTCAGGGCCTACACTGGGTCTGGAGCCAAACCAGGTAAGGATAACAGATTTCCGTCCCTGAAGGATTTTAATGAACCAGATGGGTTTTTACAATAATCAATGATAGTTTCATGGCACCATTACCGAGACTAGCTTTCACTTCCAGATTTTATTATTTATTAATTGAATGCATTAATTAATTGAATTGAAATTCCTTATTTAAGGAAAGATGTAAATGCGTTGGAAACAGTTCAGAGAGGGTTTACTCGACTAATACGTGGGAAGGGCAGGTTGTGTTATGAGGAAAGGTTAGTCAGGCTAGGCTTTTATCCACTGGAGTTTAAAACAGTAAGAGGCGACTTGATTGAAACATGTAAGATTCTGAGGACTCTTTTCAGGGTGGATGTGGAAAGGATGTTTCCCCTTGTGGGAGAATCTAGAACTAGGGGTCACTGTTTAAGACAGAGATGAGGAGAATATTTTTCTCTCAGAGGGTTGTGAGTCTTTGGAACTCTCTACCTCAAAAGGCAGTGGAAGCAGTCTTTAAATATTTTTAAGGCAGAAGTAGATAGAGTCTTGATAAGAAAGGGGGTAAAATGTTATTGGGGGTAGCCAGGACTGTGGTGTTGAGGTTACAATCAGATTAGCCATGATCTTATTGAATGGTGGAGCAGGCTCAAGGGGCCAAATGACCTACTCCTGCTCCTAGTTTATATGTAAATTCCACGAGCTGCTATGGTGGGATTTGAACCATGTTCCCGGGGCATTTGTCTTTCACCACACCATTAACACACCCCTTGCCTTCGCTCCATGACTTATTCTCTATGACCCTCTGTCCGACCTCCCCTTTTATTATCTTGTGCACCCCCCCTCGCTTTATTTGATTAAAACATTTGTAACCTTTGCCAGTTCTGATGAAGGGTCACTGACCTGAAACATTAACTCTGTTTCTCTCTCCACAGATGCTGTCAGACTTGCTGAGTGTTTCCAGCATTTTTTGTTTTTATCCCTGTGGCATTTGCCTGGGCCTTTGGATTATTAGTCCAGTGACATTACCACTACACCACAATCTCCCTGTGAAGAGGCAGGTTCTGCCACAAATGCTGCATGTGAAGCTGCCAAATGACGCTGTGAGCTGTTGTTTTTTATATTGGCGCCTGTTGCCAAGCGGCTGTAGCAAATGATCATCGTGGTAGTGCACACCAGTCTAAAGGATGTGACACCTGTTCCCTCTTTCGCCACATAGTGAATCCCAGGAGTGATAGTCGACATTTAGGGACTTCATGTAACACTTGCAAGCATCCATGAAGCAAAGCTTTGGGCTCCCCACTGGTCATCTGGCCCACCATACAGAAGGTCCTTGGGTATGCGACCGTCTTTATTTATTTATTTAGAGATACAGCACTGAAACAGGCCCTTCGGCCCACTGAGTCTGTGCTGACCATCAACCACCCATTTATACTAACCCCATATTCCTACCACATCCCCACCAGTCCCTGTATTTTCCGACCACCTACCTACACGAGGGGCAATTTATAATGGCCAATTTACCTACCAACCTGCAAGTCTTTGGTTGTGGGAGGAAACCGGAGCACCCGGAGAAAACCCACGCAGACACATGGAGAACTTGCAAACTCCACACAGGCAGTACCCAGAATTGAACCCGTGTCGCTGGAGCTGTGAGGCTGCGGTGCTAACCACTGCGCCACTGTGCCGCCCATCGGTGGACGTGTCTTCCATCGTGTGGACGTGTCCAATCCACCAAAGCGGCCTCTGTTTGATTATGCCAACACACTTGGGAGCTGCTGCATTTGTTATTTTGTCCTGCCAGGATATACCCATAATGACAGGTCACGAAAACTATTTACACCAGTTTCCAAACAAGCTGAGCTGAGCAGACTGACTGCCCATAGTTCTTCCTAACATTGTCAGATCAAGTGGATAGTTGCATCACTGAGACATGAGTAACCCTCACATAGGGGGCAAAATTGAGAAAGGGGCATTACTGTGGAGCACAATAGCTCATGTAAATGCCTGCTGCAATAGGTGAGGGAGGGCAGTCTACTCATAAATTATTTTCACCTCAACTTGCAGGTAAGGACAGTGTACAACTCTCGGGGAATGTCTCAGATGAGCTCGGTGACCAGTGGTGTTCCGCAGGGATCTGTTCTGGGACCTCTGCTCTTTGTGATTTTTATAAATGACTTGGATGAAGAAGTGGAAGGCTGGGTTAGCAAGTTTGCCGATGACACGAAGGTTGCTGGAGTTGTGGATAGTGTGGAAGGCTGTTGTAGGTTGCAACGGGACATTGACAGGATGCAGAGCTGGGCTGAGAAGTGGCAGATGGAGTTCAACCTGGAAAAGTGTGAAGTGATTCATTTTGGAAGGTCGAATTTGAATGCGGAATACAGGCTTAAAGACAGGATTCTTGGTAGTGTGGAGGAACAGAGGGATCTTGGGGTCCATGTCGATAGATCGCTCAAAGTTGCCACCCAAGTTGATAGGGTTGTTAAGAAGGTGTATGGTGTGTTGGCTTTCATTAACAGGGGGATTGAGTTTAAAAGCCGCGAGGTTATGCTACAGCTCTATAAGGCCCTGGTTCGACCACACTTGGAATATTGTGTTCAGTTCTGGTCGCCTCATTATAGGAAGGATATGGAAGCTTTAGAGAGGGTGCAGAGGAGATTTACCAGGATGCTGCCTGGACTGGAGGGCAAGTCCTGCCTCATTATAGGAAGGATATGGAAGCTTTAGAGAGGGTGCAGAGGAGATTTACCAGGATGCTGCCTGGACTGGAGGGCAAGTCCTACGAAGAAAGATTGAGGGAGCTGGGGCTTTTCTCATTGGAGCGAAGAAGGATGAGAGGTGACTTGATAGAGGGGTACAAGATGATGAGAGGCATAGATAGAGTGGATAGCCAGAGACTTTTTCCCAGGGTGGAAAGGGCTATCACCAGGGGGCATAATTTTAAGGTGATTGGAGGAAGGTTTCGGGGAGATGTCAGAGGTAGGTTCTTTACACAGAGAGAGGTGGGTGCGTGGAATGCACTGCCAGCGGTGGTAGTAGAAGCAGATACATTAGGGGCATTTAAGCGACTCTTGGATAAGTACATGGATGATAGTAGAATGAAGGGTAGGTAGTTAGTTTGATCTTAGAGTAGGTTAAATGTTCGGCACAACATCGTGGGCCGAAAGGCCTGTACTGTGCTGTACTGTTCTATGTTCTATGAGTAGTGGTGTGCTGGACCTCTACACCCTTACCTCAATGGAGGAGGCAGCGCTGGAAATTGCGAGGCTACTGTCACATCAGGCCATGGGCAATGGCAAGACTGAAGAGCAGGGTCATTTGATAGCTCTGTCTTCAGGTCAAGTGCATGGAGGGAACAGCCGTGCAACATGTGCTGTGGTTATACAACCGCTATCATCTCTGGGGTTGGTTATACTGAGGCACCTGCTGAGTTGCCCAAGATCCCATCACCACCTTTTTTGTGTTTTCCACTGGGACAGTAGCAGAGGAGGATCAGAGCACATAAGAACAGAAGAACAAAAGAAATAGGAACAGGAGTCGGCCATTCAGCCCCTCAAGCCTGCTCTGCCATTCAATAATATTATGGCTGATCTTCACTTTCCCGCCTGGCCCCTACAACCCTTGGCTCCCTTGTAAATCAAAAACCTATCTAACTCAGCCTTGAATATATTCAATGAGTCATTCTCTGCTGCTCTCTGGGGTACAGATTTGCAAAGATTAATGACCCTCTGAGAGAAGAGATTCCTTTTAATTTCCATCCGAAATGGGGGCCCCCTAATTCTGAAACTATGCCCCCTAATTCTAGATTCCCCCAGGAGGGGAAACATCCTCTCAGTATCTACCCTGTCAAGTTCCTTCAGAATTCAACGTTTCCATAAGATCACCTTGCATTCTTCTAAACTCCAGTGAGTATAGGCCCAACCTGCTGAACCTTTCCTCATAAGACGACCCCTTCAACCTAATGAACTTTTTCTGAACTGCATTAAATAAGGAGACCGAAACTGTATGCATTACTCTAGGTATGGTCTCGCTAATACCCTATACAGTTGTAGCAAGACTTCTCTACTTTTATGCTCTAACCCCCTTGCAATGCAGGCTAGCATTCCATTTGCCTTCTTAATTATTTTCTGTACCTGCATGTTAACTTTTCGACATTCATATACAAGAACACCCAGATTCCCCTGTACCACAGCATTCTGTATTCTCTTTCCATTTAAATTATATTTTGCTTTTCTATTCTGACTCCCAAAGTGGATAACCTCATATTTTCCCACATTATACTGCATCTTACAATTTTTTGCTACTCACTTAACCTATCTATACCCTTTGCAAACTCTTTGTGTCCTCCTCAGAACTTGCTTTCCCACCTATCTTTGCATCATCAGCAAGCTTGGCTACAGTACACTTGTTCCCTTCACCCAAGTCATTAAATAGGATTGCAAATAGTTGAGGTCCCAGAACTGATCCCTGTGGCGTCCCACTAATTACAGTGCCAACCTGAAAATGTCCCATTTATCCTGACTCTTTGTTTCCTGTGTTGCGAGGTTTTCCATTTTTGGGATTCTGTATTTTAAAAAACTGAAAAGGATTTCAATTCCATTGAATCATCTGGCGATGGCTGAACTTTGTGTTTTTTTTAAAAAGGTTTGGAACTGAGATTGACCTCAGAGTAGAATGTAAACAGTTACTGGAAAAAAGCCTGTTTGCAAAGAACCCAACAGGGGGGTTGTTTTCTGACCTGAAGGGACAGATATTTACAAGCAAGTGACAAAGAAGTGATTTATGCTGGCCATGTGACTTGTTTCTGGAAAAGTTAGTTTCAATTTGAACTGGTGAGACAGTCAGTTGTCATTTCAGCTTGGAGAGAAGAACCTGCCCACTTTTCTCTTTAAAAAGGAACACTGCATCTCTTGAGAAGAAACCCTGTATTTCAAATGTGGCAGATTCCTATTGCCTCCTGTCTCTGAAGAATCCCTATATCAGCTGTACTGTTGCCTCGTGCGTTTTAAGAAGTCCTGAATAGTTGCAGAAATCTTGCATCTTTAAAAAAAGGACTTTGCATCAATGTGTAAGACCTAAGAAGATCCTTGTTGCTGATACCTTATGGAAGACCTATGTGAAGCCTTCTGTAGTTGAATTTCTCAACGCCTACCCAAACAGTCTATTTATCAATTTTACCTGGCAAGACTCCGAGTGCAATCCAGCTATTCAACTTTGGGACACCTCACCAAAACAAAGAACTTCCTTCCAGATCTTTGCAGTCGAAGACATTTTTTTTATTCCTTTGAATCAGCTGTAAACAAAAATTCCCTTTTTCCCATTTAACTGTTTTTTGGATGAATGTGAGTGTGTGTGAGGACCAGGAAATAAATAATACGGGACTTTAAGATTTCCATTCGTGAATATATTTACTTCATTGTCGGTTAAGACGGTTTCATAATAAACAGATAATTTTGTTGTTTATTAAAAAAATCTGGTTGGTGTGTTTTATTCTGGGGATAAATAGAATAAACCTAATTGGCTATTTCAGTAAGTGGGAAAATTTATTGATGTGTTGTGACCTATGGAGAAGTGGGACTGAATTGACAGTGCACTCCTCCCACCTCAGTTATAACACCTGTTAGCCAATCCTCTATCCGTGCTAATATATTAACCCAACACCATGAGCTCTTATCATGTTTAATAAATTGGTCAAACACAATTTCCCATTCATAAAATCATGTTGACTGCTTGATTGTATTATGATTTTCGAAATGTCCTGCTACTACTTCCTTAATGATGGATTCCAGAATTTTCCCAATGACAGATGTTAGGGTAACTGGTCTATAGTTTCCTGCTTTGTGTCTCCCTCCTTTCTTGAATAGGTGTGTTATATTTGTGGTTTTCCAATCTGTGGGGACCTTTCCATAATCTAGGGAACTTTGGAAGATTACAACCAATTCACAAATAATACAACTTTGACCTTGTCAGCAGACGTGGTCTCTTTAGATACTAGCAAAGATCGGATGTCCACCAAAGCTATTAAGTATCATCACCTCATTGCATGACAATATGAAAGGCACAATTCAGCACAGCGGTGCCTCATCAGACCCCTTTCCTATCCTGAGTGGCGTGAAACAGGGCTGTGTTTTCGCATCTACACTGTTTGGGATCTTCTTCTCCCTGCTGCTCTCACATGCGTTCAAGTCTTCAGAAGAAGGAATTTTCCTCCACACAAGATCAGATGGCAGGTTGTTCAACCTTGCCTGTCTAAGAGCGAAGACCAAAGTACGGAAAGTCATCATCAGGGAACTCGTCTTTGCTGACGATGCTGCATTAACATCCCACACAGAAGAACGTCTGCAGAGACTCATCGACAGATTTGCAGCTGCCTGCAATGAATTTAGCCTAACCAAGAAAATGAATCATGGGACAGGACGTCAGAAATGCTCCACCATCAATATCGGCGACCGCGCTCTTGAAGTGATTCAAGAGTTCACTTACCTGGGCTCAACTATCACCAGTAACCTGTCTCTCGATGCAGAAATCAACAAGCGCATGGGAAAGGCGTCCACTGCTATGTCCAGACTGGCCAAGAGGGTGTGGGAAAATGGCGCACTGACACGGAACACAAAAGTCCGAGTGTATCAAGCCTGTGTCCTCAGGACCTTGCTCTACGGCAGCGAGGCCTGGACAACGTATGTCAGCCAAGAGTGATGTCTCAACTCATTCCATCTTTGCTGTCTCTGGAGAATCCTTGGCATCAGGTGGCAGGACAATATCTCCAATGCAGAAGTCCTCGAGGCAGCCAACATCCCCAGCAGATACACCCTACTGAGCCAATGGCGTTTGAGATGGCTTGGCCATGTGAGCCACATGGATGTTGGCAGGATTCCCAAGGACACATCGTGCAGCGAGCTCGTCACTGGTATCAGACCCACCGGCTGTCCATGTCTCCACTTTAAAGACGTCTGCAAACGTGACATGAAGTCCTGTGACATTGACCACAAGTCGTGGGAGTCAGTTGCCAGTGATTGCCAGAGCTGGTGGACAGCCATAAAGGCGGGGCTAAAGAGTGGCAAGTCAAAGAGACTTAGCAGTTGGCAGGAAAAAAGACAGAAGCGCAAGGGGAGAGCCAACTGTGTAACAGCCCCGACAACCAATTTTATCTGCAGCGCCTGTGGAAGAGTCTGTCACTCCAGAATTGGCCTTTATAGTTACTGCAGGCGCTGCTCCACAAACCACTGACCACCTCTAGATGCTTACCCATTGTGTCTCGAGACAAGGAGGCCAAAGAACAACCAATTCATCAACTATCTCTGTAGCCACTTCATTTAAGAGCCTACGATGCAGGCCATCAGGCCCAGGGAATCTGTCAGCCTTTAATCCGAATAGTTTTCCTCGTACCTTTTCTCTAGTTATAGTGATTGTTTTAAGTTCCTCTCTCCCTTTTGCCCCCTGATTTTTTTACTATTCCTGGGATGCTTTTAGTGTCTCCTACTGTGAAGATAGATAAAAAAATATTTGTTTAAAGTCTCTGCCATTTCCTTGTTTCCTATTATTTATTCCTCAGTTTGATCCTCTAAGGGACCAATATTTACTTTAACAGTCTTCCTTTTTATATATTTCTCAAAGCTCTTACTGTCCCAGTGGCGCAGTAGTTAACACCGCAGCCTCACAGCTCCAGTGACCCGGGTTTGATTCTGGGTATTGCCTGTCTGGAGTTTGCAAGTTCTCCTTGTGACCACATGGGTTTTCACTGGGTGCTCCGGTTTCCTCCCATAGCCAAAGACTTGCAGGTTGATAGGTAAATTGGCCATTATAAATTGCCCCTAGTATAGGTAGGTGGTAGGGGAATTGAGGGGATGTGAGAGGGTAATGGGATTAATGTAGGATTAGTATAAATGGGTGGTTGATGTGTCGGCACAGACTCGAAGGGCCTGTTTTGATGCTGTATCTCTAAATAAATAAATAAATACTGTCAGGCAAGTCCCCCACCTGCCAAGAATAAGGAAAATTAATTTGGTCACATGATTTTGGACTGTTGTAGGTGAAGTAAGAACTTGCTTTAAAAAACAATTGGAGACCTTAGCATATCAACAGACAGTACCTCAAAGGACAAAGGGGCTATTCCCTGCTCCAATTTAATCCACAATGGACTTTTGATTACCAGACGTTGAAGGTGGAAAGGCTAGCATTCCAGGTTAACTGCTAAGATGGCCGAATACACAAACAGACATGGTCAGACCGGTTTGAGTCACATGGCTAACTGACTGTTGGAGTTTTTTGAATTTGAACTTCCAACAAGGAATTCGAACTCAGAAAGCTGTTTGCTCTTGGACTGAGAACACCTCTCTCCTGTCTGTTCTCATCTCGTTCTCACCAGCTTCGGAAACCATTGAAGACACTTAAACTCAAAGAGAGAAAATTCTCCTACGTGAACAAGGTTTAAGAAGAATACTGGGTCCCAATGAAAAGTAAGAGCTGTCTACAATCAAAGACTGTAAGGGGAGCTGGAAACACAGAAACAGTATCAAAAAACCCCTTTCAAAGACTGCCTCAAACCTCTCTATTTTTTTTCTGCTCTTTTCTGTCCCTATTTGCATGTGTATCGCATGTGCATGCTAGCGTGGGTGTGTCGTATATCAGTAGGTGTTAACCAAATTAGAGTTTAAGTTTAAATTTTAATAAATTTCACTTTTCTTCTTCAAACCTAAGAAAGCCTGTTTGTGCTCATTTCTTTGCCTTATAATTGTAAAGTGGTGAACAAGGATTCACCAAGGGGGGAGCTCAAAACACAGTGTGTTTAAAAATCAAACCCTGTTATAACAAGACCAGGTGAAGATAGTAAAACACCCCTAGACACCTTTCTCACCTGGTCGTAACACCTACCATTAATCTTCTTAGAATCGTGGGCCATTTCTTTCAATTTGATACCATCCTTAACTTCCTGAGTTAGCCACGGATGTTTCATCCTTCTCGTAGAGTCTTTCTCTTTCAACGGAATATATCTTTGTTGCATTATGAAATATCTCCTTAAATGTCTCAGACTGCTTATCTGTCTTGCCTTTCAACCTACTTTCCCAGTCCACTTTAGCCAATTCTGTCTCCATACGCCTTTATTTTAGTTTGAAACACTAGTTTCAGGTGCACGTTTCTCATCATCAAACTAAATGTGAAATTCTATCATATTCTGATCACTATTCCCGAGAGGATGTCTTATTCTGATATCATTAATTAATCCAATCTCATTACACATTATGAAGTCTAAGCAGAACCAATGACATAGGTAGGACTAATGGAGTATCAGATATTAGGAGCTACATAAAAAAGCAGAACCACAAAGGTTCTGGAGCCACGAACAAATTAGCCTAGGATAAATAAGATCAGAGTGTTGAATGCATAGCTCAAAGATTGGCATGGGAGAAATGGGTTTGGATCCATGGGGCACTGGCACCATTACTGGGGAAATAGGGAGGTATTCCATTGGGATGGGCTTCACTTGAACCAAACTGGGACTAGTGTCCCAGGGTCAGAGGGACCTTGGTGTAGTTGTCCATAGATCACTGAAGGCAGCAACACAGGGAGATAAGGTGGGGAGGAAGGCATATGGGATACTTGCCTTTATTAGTCGAGGCATAGAATATAAGAGCAGGGAGGTTATGACGGATCTGTATAAAATGCTAGTTAGGCCATCGCTGGAGTACTGTGTACAGTTCTGGGCACCACACTATAGGAAGGATGTGATTGCACTGGAGAGGGTGCATTGAAGATTCATCAAGATGTTGCCTGGGCTGGAGTATTTCAGCTATGAAGAGAGACTGAAAAGGCTAAAGTTGTTTTCCTTAGAGCAGAGAAGGCTGGGGGGTGTGGGGGTGTGGGGGGTGGTGGGGGGGGGGGGGTGGCGGGGGAACCTGATTGAGGTATACAAAATTATGAGGGGCATAGATAGGATAGATAGGAAGAAACTTTTTCCCTTAGCAGAGAGATCAATAACCAGGGGGCATAGATTTAAGATAAGGGGCAGGAGGTTTAGAGGGGATTTGAGGAAAATTTTTCTCACCCAGAGGGTGGTTGGAATCTGGAACACACTGCCTGAAGGGGTGGTAGAGGCAGGAACACTCACAACATTTAAGAAGTATTTAGATGAGCACTTGAAACGCCATAGCATACAAGGCTACGGGCCAAGAGCTGGAAAATGGGATTAGAACAGATAGGTGCTTGATGGCTGGCACAGACACGATGGGCCGAAGGGCCTGTTTCTGTGCTGTATAACTCTATGACTATGACTCATCAACTCTGGGCTGAAGTTCTTCGAGCTGCAGACACAAACAACAGATGTGGTTGCTGTGGATCACACTGGTGTCCACCAGTTCCAACATGCTACAGCTGCAACAAATCACTTGCCCTGCCATCTCTATTATATTTTATTTAACTAATTAGGGCTTCGAATTTTGAAATACCACTCAATGATTACTTGTAGCTATATTTTAACTACTTAATCTTTAAATGTCATACAGTATTTGCAATTCCTCAGCCTAGTTTCAACTGCTGCCCTAGAATAGTGAAAAACAAACATATATTCATCAACCAATCACCTACTAATCGCCTGAATAAAGCCTCTACACCTCAGCTCTCAGGTCTCATACCTTCTCTTGTACGTTCCTTGTTTTTTAAAAGATCAGAACAGCATCACTTCCCTCCAACAAAAGCAAAATACTGCAGATGCTGGAAATCTGAAACAAAAAAAAATTCTTGAAATACTCATGAGGTCCGGCAGCATCTGTGGAGAGAGAAGCAGAGAGGCGGCACAGTGGCGCAGTGGTTAGCACTGCAGCCTCACAGCTCCAGCGACCCGGGTTCAATTCTGGGTACTGCCTGTGTGGAGTTTGCAAGTTCTCCCTGTGTCTGCGTGGGTTTTCTCCGGGTGCTCCGGTTTCCTCCCACAAGCCAAAAGACTTGCAGGTTGGTAGGTAAATTGGCTATTATAAATTGCCCCCAGTATAGGTAGGTGGTAGGGAAATATAGGGACAGGTGGGGATGTGGCAGGAATATGAGATTAGTGTAGGATTAGTATAAAATGGGTGGTTGATGGTCGGCACAGACTCGGTGGGCCGAAGGGCCTGTTTCAGTGCTGTATCTCTAAACAAAACTAAACTACTAAAATTGTACAGAGCTTTAGTGAGACAGCACCTGAAATACTGTGTGCAGTTTTGGTCTCCACATTTAAGAAAGGATATACTTGCACTGGAGGCAGTGCAGCGAAGATTTACTAAATTGGTCCCTGGGATGAGAGGGTTGTCCTATGATGAGAGGCTGAGTAAATTGGGCCGATATTCTCTGGAGTTTAGAAGAATGAGAGGCAATCTAATTGAGACATAAAAGATTCTGAAAGGGTAGAAGCTGAGCGATTGTTCCCATTGCTCAGGGAATCCAGAACACGGGGACACAGTCTCAGGATAAGGGGTCAATCATTCAGGACTGGGATGAGGAGAAATTACTTCACTCAAAGGCTTGTGAATCTTTGGAATTCTCTACCCCAGAGGGTTGTGGATGCTCCATCATTGAATACATTTAAGGCTGGGATAGACAGATTTTTGGTCTCACATGGAATCAAGGGATATGGGGAGTGGGCCATTGAAGTGGAATTGAAGATCATTGCTCTGGAGAGAGTACAGAGGAGATTTACAAGACTGTTTTCAGGGCTTGAAAGTTGCAGCTCTGAGGAAAGATTGGATAGGCTAGGGTTGTTTTCCTTAGAACAGATGAGGCTGAGGAATGACTTAATTGAGGTGTACAAAATTATGAGAGGCCTAGATAGAGTAGACAGGAAGGACCTGTTTCCCCTAGCGGAAAGGTCAATTACCAGGGGGCGCAGATTTAAGATGATTGATAGAAGGATTAGAGGGGACATGAGGAAACTCTTTTTCAACCAGAGGGTGGTGGGTGTCTGGAATTCACTGCCAGGAATGATGGTGGAGGCAGAAACTCTCAAATCTTTTAAAAGGTACCTGGACATGCACCTGAGGTGCTGTAACCTGCAAGGCTATGGACCAGGTGCTGGAAGGTGGGAATAGATTGGGTGGGTAGTTGCTGCGGCCAGCACAGACATGATGGGCTGAATGGCCTCCTTTTGTGCCATAATTTATCTATGGTTCTAAGGTCCTATCAGCCATGATCATAATGAATGGTGGAGCAGGCTCGATGGGCCATATGGTCTACTTCTGCTCCTATTTCTTGTGCACTTGTATTCACTGTGCCGACTTCCCTCCCTCACCAAATTCTCGAGTTAAACGCATACTCCGTCAAAGTGGACTCCGTGATACTTATTCCATGAATCAACCCCGGCCCCACCACTGTGCATCCACAGCCATACTCACCCCCATGGGCAACTGAAAATCCAGCAATTGGGCAGGAATTCAAGCAGACCTTGGGATGGGAATGCAGGCCGGGGGGTGGTGGTGGGGTGTGCAGGGGTACATAAATTGGGGTGGGAAACATTAGACAGAAAGTCCAACATCGTGACATCCCTTCCCGATTTTACCGGTGGCGGCAAAGATGGAGGGCACAGAGCAGACAATGTGATGGGCAGGTAAGATCATTAAGAGGCCTATAACAGTGATTTTACTGTCAGGTTTCGATTTTGTAAATGGCACCTGGGTTTCACAGGGCTAAAGAGGCTTGCCTTCTTCAAAGCAGGTGGCATGGAAGTGGGAGATCACAGCAGGCTGCAAGAGGAGGCCATCGGGAGAGGAACCATCACCTGCGAGGCACGATGGAGAAGGGAGGGCATTGGGAGAGGAACCATTACCTGCGAGGCACGATGGAGAAGGGAGGGCATCAGGCATCATGGGAGGAGTGAAGGCAAATGTCTCAGAACTGCCAGGGGGCAACAGGAAAATGCCACCTCATCAGAACTCACAAGTGGGGGGAATGAGGGGGGCCTCTGGAAAGGAAGGACTTATATTTAAGGAGAGGCTACCTATCATGGGCCTCATTCATCCAGGCTTCAGGGACCCTGTCAAAGACAGATGGCAGAAAACTGGGAGGGAGGTTCAGGCACCTGATGTGGTACCACGTAACCTGTAAGTCCACAGGAGGGTCAGGAGCCACCTCCAGATGGTGGAGAAGGGTGCAGAGAAGAAAACGAGGTGGCTCCTCCATGCAGAAGGAGCTACCCTCCAGAGAGATAATACAGGTCGAGGCTCAACTCCCTGCAGATATCCAAGAGGCTGTGCCAATGGAGACTCTGCTTCTCCAGGGAGGCCCTCACTGGCCTATGCACTCTGATGCAGGATGAGCTATGCCAGGGGACTTGGTGATATCTAATGCCAGTGGCACTAAAGGATACCATGGCACTGAAATTCTATGACTCTGGTTCATTCCAGGGATCCACTGGGGACATGTGTGCCATATTACAGTCAGCAGCCCATTGGTGCATCAAGGAGGTCACCGATGCCCTTTTCAGGAGGGCTAGTGACTATGCATTTGTACACGGATCCCAACTCTGAGGCTGAGAGGGTCATCAAGTTCGGGGCCATCGCTGGATTCCCCCACGTGCAGAGTGTCATCGACTGCATGCATGTGGCCATCAAGGCTCCTGAATGACAGCCAGTGGCCTACATCCACAGAAAGGGCTTCCCACCCTCAATATACAACTGAACTGCAACTACCATAAACAGATCCTTCAGGTCTGTGCATGCTTCCTGGGAAGTTGGCATGATGCCTACATTTTGAGACTGTCCTAGGTGCCAGAAGGTTTTTGGCCTCCCTTCCACCGTCAGGAATGGATCATTAGAGACAAGGTCTACCAACTGAGGACATGGCTACTGATGCCTGTGAGGAACCCACACACGGATGCAGAGGGAAGATACAACCCCTGCCACAGGAAACGCAAGCGGCCATAAAGTAGCCCATTGGTCTGCTGAAGATGAGATTCAGGTCCGGTGGAGCACTTCAGTGAGGGTCTCATGTATCATGGTGGTCTGCTATACACTGCACAACTTGGTGCATCAGAGGGGGAAGCCAATGAGCAACAAGAATAGCGAGGGGCACGCTACCAATGGGGATACAGAGGGGAAGATAGACAAGCAACACCAGATGTCGGACCTCAGGGACAATAGGAGAGTGGCCATGTGATGTGTGCAAGGGAGACCCGCGATGCCCTTACACTTTCACATTTCCTTTGATCTTAACTGCCAGTTTGACCTTCACCAATAAAGATTGACCTTTATATAAAGACTGGCCTTTATATAAAGACTGACCTTTATGCAGCCCAGTTGTTGCCTTCCTTCTTTCCTTCAGGAAGTATTTGTTCATTGATCATTCACAAAGCGCTGAGCTGGCCAGGCTCCAGAGTTGACCCCTCGCAGCCTGATGTTTTTGCCTCACAGAGGCTGGGCTGAAACATAGGGCCAAAGATCCAATGGAAGAGGAAGGTGATCGTGTATGTTTTCGAAAAACAATTTAATCAACTTTACAGCCAACGCTACCCTTTACACCTGCTGCACACAATCACCTGTGATAACGTCATGAACCTAGGTGTTCTTTATTCTTTTGTGTGAACTCCCACAAGGTGCTCCCCCTGCGCTGTCAGCTGAAGTGGAGGCAGACAGTTGACCTTGCTGCCACTTGGCTAGGGATGTCCTTGGCGGTTGCCCTCTGAATACCTTAGGCGCAGAGGGCCCTGGCAACTGAGGGCCGCCTGCACAGAAGCAGTACCACACTCTGTCATCAGGGATGAAGGAGAACCTGGCATTACTGGCAGAGAGACAGAGGAGCAGCTGCCTGCACCAGGAGCACCCTGAGAGGAGTCCTCGGCCGCGGGAGATTGCCACTCCTCCTCCCTCGCAAGGCAAACGTTTTCTTCCCTGCTGATCTGAGAGCATAGAGGACCTGTCACCCTCTCGCCTAGCCATTGGTGCGTTGCGCCAATGGTCAAGACGAGAGTAAGCAGTCTGCACAAATGCCCTGTAGACATTGACTGCTCTGCTGAATGTGGCTCTTCACAATAGCCTCAAATCTCTCAATGGAGGACACCACTTGTGCACCAGTCAGAGACAGTGCTGAGATCAAGGACCGGATGGACTCCTTCATTGTTTGCACTTGGGCACGCATTGCCTCTGGCATCTCGGTCAGATGTTGCCACACTTCTTGTTACAGCTGCAGCATTTCCCGTGATCCTGGCAACACCAGCGGCATGTCAGGAGTCTGAGGCTTAACATGGGTCTGACCTCCCACAGTTCTCCTACCATCAAGAGGCCTGGGCTCTCATAGCTCCAGCAGCTGCTTGGGCACATTAGTGTGGTGCTCACCAGCTTGTGTGCCCAAATATAACTACAAGTGCAAACCCACTGACATACAGGTATCTGTGCTAGGCTCGTTCAGTGAAATGCTGTTAGCGCCGAATCTTATGTCCCAGCTGATTGAATAAAACTGTTTTTTTTGAAACTGATCAAAATTTAGTTGCATAGAAGATTGGTATAAGGAATGTACATGGTTATGTTTAACCTGAATCTGACATTGAGTTGGTTTACAGTTGGTAATAATTATTGAAATTCTACACTCTTTGATTATCTCATGGTCGTATGAGATAATCGCCTTATTCCGAATACGCCCATTTTTGCGTATTGCCACCGTTAATAACTGTGCTGCATTGCTGTAAATTGGTTGGAATTAGAAACAAGTGTTATGTTGTGGGGAAAATTGTAGCTTCTCGAAATAACAAGGAAATATGGATAAGCAGAGGTCATTTCTTTTAAAAATGGAAGTTGCATTGTATCTGATTCGGGATAGTAATTAAATGCAGCAATGGCTTTAGGATTTCCTTGAGCAGTGACAATTTCTAGTGAAATAGTCACCGATAGATGTGGGTGAGCTGGTCACATTGTGTTACAGTATACCACAGGAGGAGCTCCAATACAACATTCAGTTCCCCATTACAGATAATTGTGACATGACATTTGTGCTCTCCAATTTCAGTTTAATGTCATGCAGGCCCCCACCTGCCAAGCAGGAGGCATATTAATTTCACCACATGGACATTAAATTTCAAACTGTTGTTGAAGTGAAGAATGGACTTTAAAAAATTGCCAGATCTTGGCTGGAAAGACATTTGCATATTAACAGACAGTGCTTGGAAAGGACAAAGGACCATTCACTGACACATTCAACCCATAATGGACTTTTGATCACCAGACGCTGAAGGTGGGGGAGCTCACATTCCAGGTTGATTGCAAAGATGGCCGAATACACAAATGGACATGGTCAAACCAGCAAGACACACGACTAACCTGCTGGACAACATGAGTTTTTTTTGAATTTGTACAAACAGTTTGGATAGAAAGCAGAATGCTCCTGGACTGAGAAGATCTCTCCTGGCTGGCTCACCACAGCTTCTCCTGTCTGTCAGCTCCCATTTTTTTTCTCACAAGCCTCTGAATCCACTGAAGACACATGAACCCCAAGAGAGAAGTTTCTTAGTGAACAAGGTTTAAGAAGAATACTGGGCCCCAACAAAAAGCAAGATCTGCCTACAATCAAGGACTCTACAGTGAGCTTGAAGACTCGTAACAAAAACTCTTCAGATATTGCCTCAAACTTTTCCACTTTATTTCTTCTGCTCTTTTCTGTCTCTCTTTGCATGTTTGCATTGTGTATGCATGCTAGCGTGGGGACGTCATGTTTCTGTAGTCGTCAACCAAATTAGAGTTGAAGTTTCATAAATTTCAACTTTTCTTCTTTAAATCGACGAAAACCTATTTGTGCTGGTTTCGTTGCCTGATAATTGGAAAGTGGTGAACAAGGACTCAACAAGGGAGGGCTAAAAACACAGTGTTTAAAATTAAACCCTGTTACAGTAAGACCAGGTGAAGGCTGAGAGGGAACCCTAGACAACTTTCTCACCTGGTCGTAACAGAAATTTGGATGCCAGCATCCGGAATTGACCCACAGACAAACAAGAAAAATTGGAAGTGGGAAGCCAAATTGTTCCGAATCAAAAAAGAGCAAGATTTCAATGCACGTTTTCTTGTGGTTGTGAGTGCTTGAATACCAACATGTCTGAAACTGAAGCAAGTAGCCCTCCAAGCCAGGGTGAGATAACTTGGGATAAGTTAAAAGCACTGTCGATGGAGGAGTTGAGGAAAATGGCTGAGCAGTGTGGGATCACTGTACGTGGCAAGGCTAGAAAGTCTGAGACTAGTGGCCAACCATTTTTCCTTTGAATCTGAAGAAGGAGAAGCAGTGTCAGAAGCAGATGCAGACAGGATACTGCCAGCAAAGATAGCGAGAAAGAAAGAGAAAGGAGAGGGAGAAAGAGAGAGCCTTCCAAAAGGAACATGAAGAAAAAGAGAGACAGAAAGAAAGAAAGGAGAAGGAACGAGAGGGAGAGGAGACAGAGAAAGAACATTCCAGAAAGAATGTGCAGAAAGAGAGCTGAAGCGGCTTGAGTTAACTAGGGGACGACAGAGTAACCCCAGTGAAAGCATGGCCAATATAGAGGAGTGTCATTCAGGGCTGGGTACAAAATTGTTAAAACTAGTTCAACTAATTCCAAAATTCAATGAGGAAGATGTAAGAATTTTTTTTGTCCTTTGAGAAACTGGCAAGGCAGCTAAAATTGCCAGCTGACACCTAACAAAGAACAAAGAACAGTACAGTACAGGAACAGGCCATTCGGCCCTCCAAGCCTGCACTGATCTTGATGTCTGCCTAAACTAAAACCTTCTGTACTTCCGGGGACCGTATCCCTCTATTCCCATCCTATTCATGTATTTGTCAAGATGCCTCTTAAAACGTCGCTATCGTACCTGCTTCCACCACCTCCCCCGGCAGCAAGTTCCAGGCACTCACCACCCTCTGTGCAAAGAACTTTCCTCACACATCCCCTCTAAACTTTGCCCCTCGCAGCTTAAACCTATGTCCCCTAGTAACTGACCCTGCCACCCTGGGAAAAAGCTTCTGACTATCCACTCTGTCCATGCCACTCATAACTTTGTAAACCTCTATCAGGTCGCCCCTCCACCTCCGTCGTTCCAGTGAAAACAATCCGAGTTTATCCAACCTCTTCTCATAGCTAATAGCCTCCAGACCAGGCAACATCCTGGTAAACCTCTTCTGCACCCTCTCCAAAGCCTCCATGTCCTTCTGGTAGTGTGGCGACCAGAATTGCACGCAATATTCTAAGTGTGGCCTGACTAAAGTTCTGTACAGCTGCAACATGACTTGCCAATTTTTATACTCTATGCCCCGACCGATGAAGGCAAGCATGCCGTATGCCTTCTTGACTACCTTATCCACCTGCGTTGCCACTTTCAGTGACCTGTGGACCTGTACGCCCAGATCTCTCTGCCTGTCAATACTCCTCAGGGTTCTGCCATTTACTGTATATCTCCCACCTGTATTAGATCTTCCAAAAATGCGTTACCTCACATTTGTCTGGATTAAACCTCATCTGCCATTTCACCGCCCAAGTCTCCAACCGATCTATATCCTGCTGTATCCTCTGACAATCCTCATCATTATCCGCAACTCCACCAACCTTTGTGTCGTCCGCAAACTTACTAATCAGACCAGCTACATTTTCCTCCAAATCATTTATATATACTACAAACAGCAAAGGTCCCAGCACTGATCCCTGCAGAACACCACTAGTCACATCCCTCCATTCAGGAAAGCACCCTTCCACTGATACCCTCTGTCTTCTATGACCGAGCCAGTTCTGTATCCATCTTGCCAGCTCACCTCTGATCCCGTCTGATTTCACCTTTTGTACCAGTCTGCCATGCGGGACCTTGTCAAAGCCTTTACTAAAGTCCATATAGATAACATCCACTACCCTTCCTTCATCAATCATCTTCGTCACTTCCTCAAAAAACTCAATCAAATTAGTAAGACACGACCTCCCCTTCACAAAACAATGCTGTCTTTCGCTAATATGTTCGTTTGTTTCCAAATGGGAGTAAATCCTGTACCGAATAATCCTCTCTAATAGTTTTCCTACCACTGACGTAAGGCTCATTGGCCGATAATTTCCTGGATTATCCTTGCCACCCTTCTTAGACAAAGGAACAACATTGGCTATTCTCCAGTCATCTGGGACCTCACCTGTAGCCAATGAAGATGCAAAGATTTCTGTCAAGGCCCCAACAATCTCTTCCCTTGCCTCCCTCAGTATTCTAGTGTAGATCCCATCAGGCCCTGGGGACCTATCTACCTTAATGCTTTGCAAGACACTCAACACCTCCTCCTTTTTGATAATAAGATGACTGAGACTTTTTTTTTGCAGCGGCGACAGGGAGAGCGAGGTGGCAGCTGGGTAAGTAAGTCCTATATATTTGGGCAGCGGCTGAACCCAAGACACTACACCTGTAGTGTCTCCCACCCGCCCTCCTCCTCTAACCAAAAAGAAAGGACTCGGTGGTGTGCAGATAAGGTAAGGCTTTTTCTATTTTTTTTTTCGTGTGATTGGTGAAAACTTTTCGTTCCTTTTCGTTTATCTAAGTTAAGACTAAGTTAAGCTGAAGATTGAAAATGGCAGGAGATCTCAGACCCGTGTTATGCTCCTCTTGTTCAATGTGGGAGCTCAGGGACACGGCTGATGTCCCTGACTCCTTCACGTGCTGGAAGTGTGTCCAGCTGCAGCTCTTGTTAGACCGCATGACGGCTCTGGAGCTGCGGATGGACTCACTTTGGAGCATCCGCGATGCTGAGGAGGTCGTGGATAGCACGTTTAGCGAATTGGTCACACCGCAGATTAGGATTGCTGAGGGAGAAAGGGAATGGGTGACCAAAAGGCAGAGAAAGAGCAGGAAGGCAGCGCAGATATCCCCTGTGGTCATCTCCCTCCAAAACAGGTATACCGTTTTGGATACTGTTGAGGGAGATGGCTCACCAGGGGAAGGCAGCAGTAGCCAGGTTCATGGCACCGTGGCTGGCTCTGCTGTTCGGAAGGGCGGCAAAAAGAGTTGAAGGGCTATCGTCATCGGGGATTAATTGTAAGGGGAGTAGATAGGCGGTTCTGTGGTCGAAAACGAGAGTCCCGAATGGTATGTTGCCTCCCAGGTGCACGGGTCAGGGATGTCTCAGATCGGCTGCAGAACATTCTGAAAGGGGAGGGTGAACAGCCAGTTGTTGTTGTGCACATAGGCACCAATGATAGAGGTAAAAAACGGGATGAGGTCCCACAAGCAGAATTTAGGGAGTTAGGAGCCAAGTTAAAAAGTAGGACCTCAGAGGTAGTAATCTCAGGATTGCTACCAGTGCCACGTGATAGTCAGAGTAGAAATGAAAGAATAGTCAGGATGAATTCGTGGCTTGAGAGAAGTTGCAGGAGGGAGGGGTTCAGATTTTTGGGACATTGGGACCGGTTCTGGGGGAGGTGGGACTATTACAAATTGGACGGTCTACACCTGGGCCGGACTGGAACCAATGCTCTTGGGGGTGCTTTTGCTAACGCTGTTGGGGAGGGTTTAAACTAATGTGGAAGGGGGATGGGAACCAAATGAGGAGGTCAGTGGACAGTAAGGAGGTAGTAACTAAAGCCTGTAAGGAACTAGATAATGAAGTCAGCGTGACTAAGGAAAAGAGTAGACAGGGAGCAGATGATGAACGCAAAGGGACTGGTGGTCTGAGGTGCATTTGTTTTAATGCAAGAAGTGTAGTAGGTAAGGCAGATGAACTTAGGGCCTGGATTAGTACCTGGGAGTATGATGTTATTGCTATTACTGAGACTTGGTTGAGGGAAGGGCATGATTGGCAACTAAATATCCCAGGATATCGATGCTTCAGGCGGGATAGAGAGCGAGGTAAAAGGGGTGGAGGAGTTGCATTACTGGTCAAAGAGGATATCACAGCTGTGCTGAAGGAGGGCACTATGGAGGACTCGAGCAGTGAGGCATTATGGGCAGAACTCAGAAATAGGAAGGGTGCGGTAACAATGTTGGGGCTGTACTACAGGCCTCCCAACAGCGAGCGTGAGATAGAGGTACAAATATGTAAACAGATTATGGAAAGATGTAGGAGCAACAGGGTGGTGGTGATAGGAGATTTTAATTTTCCCAACATTGACTGGGATTCACTTAGTGTTAGAGGTCTAGATGGAGCAGAATTTGTAAGGAGCATCCAGGAGGGTTTTCTAGAGCAGTATGTAAATAGTCCAACTCGGGAAGGGGCCATACTGGACCTGGTGTTGGGGAATGAGCCCGGCCAGGTGGTTGAAGTTTCAGTAGGGGACTACTTTGGGAATAGTGATCACAATTCCGTAAGTTTTAGAATACTCATGGACAAAGACGAGAGTGGTCCCAAAGGAAGAGTGCTAAATTGGGGGAAGGCCAACTATACCAAAATTCGGCAGGAGCTGGGGAATGTAGATTGGGAGAAGCTGTTTGAAGGTAAATCCACATTTGATATGTGGGAGGTTTTTAAAGAGAGGTTGATTAGCGTGCAGGAGAGACATGTTCCTGTGAAAATGAGGGATAGAAATGGCAAGATTAGGGAACCATGGATGACAGGTGAAATTGTGAGACTAGCTAAGTGGAAAAAGGAAACATAAATAAGGTCTAGGAGGCTGAAGAAAGACGAAGCTTTGAATGAATATCGGGAATGTAGGACTAACCTGAAACGAGGAATTAAGAGGGCTAAAAGAGGTCATGAAATATCTTTAGCAAACAGGGTTAAGGAAAATCCCAAAGCCTTTTATTCATATATAAGGAGCAAGAGGGTAACTGGAGAAAGGATTGGCCCACTCAAGGACAAAGGAGGAAAGTTATGCGTGGAGTCAGAGAAAATGGGTGAGATTCTAAACGAGGAGAGGGACATGACGGATGTTGAGTTTAGGGACAGATGTTTGATTACTCTCGGTCAAGTCGGCATAAGGAGGGAGGAAGTGTTGGGTATTCTAAAAGGCATTAAGGTGGACAAGTCCCCAGGTCCGGATGGGATCTATCCCAGGTTACTGTGGGAAGCGAGAGAGGAAATAATTGGGGCCTTAACAGATATCTTTGCAGCATCCTTAAACACGGGTGAGGTCCCGGAGGACTGGAGAATTGCTAATGTTGTCCCCTTGTTTAAGAAGGGTAGCAGGGATAATCCAGGTAATTATAGACCGGTGAGCCTGACGTCAGTGGTAGGGAAGCTGCTGGAGAAGATACTGAGGGATAGGATCTATTCCCATTTGGAAGAAAATGGGCTGATCAGTGATAGGCAACATGTTTTTGTGCAGGGAAGGTCATGTCTTACCAACTTAATAGAATTCTTTGAGGAAGTGACAAAGTTGATTGATGAGGGAAGGGCTGTAGATGTCATATACATGGACTTCAGTAAGGCGTTTGATAAGGTTCCCCATGGTAGGTTGTTGGAGAAAGTGAAGTCGCATGGGGTCCAGGGTGCACTAGCTGGATGGATAAAGAACTGGCTGGGCAACAGGAGACAGAGAGTAGCAGTGGAAGGGAGTTTCTCAAAATGGAGACGTGTGACCAGTGGTGTTCCACAGGGATCCGTGCTGGGACCACTGTTGTTTGTGATATACATAAATGATTTGGAGGAAAGTATAGGTGGTCTGATTAGCAAGTTTGCAGACGACACTAAGATTGGTGGAGTTGCAGATAGTGAAGGGGACTGTCAGAGAATACAGCAGAATATAAATAGATTGGAGAGTTGGGCAGAGAAATGGCAGATGGAATTAAATCAGGGCAAATGCGAGTTGATGCATTTTGGAAGATCCAATTCAAGAGTGAATTATACAGTAAATGGAAAAGTCCTGGGGAAAATTGATGTACAGAGGGATTTGGGTGTTCAGGTCCATTGTTCCCTGAAGGTGGCAACGCAGGTCAATGGAGTGGTCAAGAAGGCATACGGCATGCTTTCCTTCATGGGACGGGGTATTGAGTACAAGGGTTGGCAGGTCATGTTCCAGTTGTATAGGACTTTGGTTCGGCCACATTTGGAATACTGCGTGCAGTTCTGGTCGCCACATTACCAAAAGGATGTAGATGCTTTGGAGAGGGTGCAGAGGAGGTTCACCAGGATGTTGCCTGGTATGGAGGGTGCTAGCTATGAAGAGAGGTTGAGCAGATTAGGTTTATTTTCATTAGAAAGACGGAGGTTGAGGGGGGACCTGATTGAGGTGTACAAAATCATGAGAGGTATAGACAGGGTGGATAGCGAGAAGCTTTTTCCCAGAGTGGGGGATTCAATTACTTGGGGTCACGAGTTCAAAGTGAGAGGGGAAAAGTTTAGGGAGGATATGCGTGGAAAGCTCTTTACGCAGAGGGTGGTGGGTGCCTGGAACGCGTTGCCAGCAGAGGTGGTAGACGCGGGCACGATAGCGTCTTTTAAGGTGTATCTAGACAGGTACATGAATGGACAGGAAGCAAAGAGATACAGACCCTTAGAAAATAGGCGACATGTTTAGATAGAGGATCTGGATCGGCGCAGGCTTGGAGGTCCGAAGGGCCTGTTCCTGTGCTGTAATTTTCTTTGTTCTTTGTTCTTTGAGACTATCTGCACTCCCTTCCCTCGGCTCATCATCCACCAAGTCCTTTTCTTTGGTGAATACTGATGCAAAGTACTCATTTAGTACCTCGCCCATTTCATCTGGCTCCACACATAGATTCCCATCTCTGTCCTTGAGTGGGCCAACCCTTTCCCTGGTTACCCTCTTGCTCTTTTTATATATATAAAAAGCCTTGGGAGTTTCCTTAATCCTGTTTGCCAATGACTTTTCATGACCCCTTTTAGCCCTCCTAACTCCTTGCTTAAGTTCCTTCCTACTGTCTTTATATTCCTCAAGTGCTTCGTCTGTTCCTAGCCTTCCAGCCCTTACAAATGCTTCCTTTTTCTTTTTGACTAGGCTCACAATATCCCGTGTTATCCAAGCTTCCCGAAACTTGCCAAACTTGTCCTTCTTCCTTACAGGAACATGCTGGTCCTTGATTCTAATCAGCTGACGTTTGAAAGACTCCCACATGTCAGATGTTGATTTACCCTCAAACAGCTGCCCCCAATCTAAATTCTTCAGTTCCTGCCTAATATTGTTATAATTAGCCTTCCCCCAATTTAGCACCTTCACCCGAGGACTACTCTTATCCTTATCCACAAGTACCTTAAAACCTATGGAATTATGGTCACTGCTCCCGAAATGCTCCCCCACTGAAACTTCGACCACCTGGCCGGGCTCATTCCCCAATACCAGGTCCAGAATGGCCCCATCCATAGTTGGACTAACTACATACTGTTTCAAGAAGCCCTCCTGGATGCTCCTCATAAATTCTGCCCCATCCAAACCCCTGGCACTAAGTGAGTCCCAGTCAATATCGGGGAAGTTAAAATTGCCCACCACCACAACCCTGTTACCTTTACATCTTTCCAAAATCTGTCTACATATCTGCTCCTCTACCTCCCGCTGGCTGTTGGGAGGCCTGTAGTAAACCCCCAACATCGTGACTGCATCCTTCCTATTCCTGAGCTCCACCCATATTGCCTCGCTGCATGACCCCTCTGAGATGTCCTCCCGCAGTACAGCTGTGATATTGTCCTTAACCAGTAGTGCAACTCCCCCACCCCTTTTACATCCCCCTCTATCTCGCTTGAAGCTTCTAAAGCCTGGAACATTTAGCTGCCAATCCTGCCCTTCCCTCAACCAAGTATCTGTAATAGCAACAACATCATATTTCCAAGTACTAATCCAAGCTCTAAATTCATCTGCCTTACCTGTTATACTTCTCACATCGAAACAAATGCACTTCAAACCACCAGTCCCGCTGTGCTCAGCAACATCTCCCTGCCTGCTCTTCCTCTTAGTCCTACTGGCCTTATTTACTATATCCTCCTCATTTATTTCACTAGCTGTCCTACTGCTCTGGTTCTCACCCCCCAGCCACACTAGATTAAACCCTCCCGAGTGACGCTAGCAAACCTTGCAGCCAGGATATTAGTGCCCCTCCAGTTTAGATACAACCTGTCCTTTTTGTACAGGTCCCATCTGTCCCTGAAGAGAGCCCAATGGTCCAGATATCTGAAACCCTCCCTTCTACACCAGCTGCTCAGCCACGTGTTTAGCTGCACTATCTTCCGATTTCTAGCCTCACTGGCACGTGGCACTGGGAGTAATCCAAAGATTAAGGTAGACAAAGAAAAGCTGTTCCAATTAGCTGATCAGACAAGGACCATGGGACACAAATTGGGCAAGAGATGCAGGGGTCATGAGGAAGAACGTTTTACACAGCGAGTGATAATGACCTGGAACTCGCTGCCTATGAGGGGGTGGAGATGATCAATGATTTTAAAAGGAAATTAGATGGGAACTTGAGGGAAATAAACTTGCAGGGCTACAGGGATAGAGAGCAAATGGGACTGACCAGATTGCTCTACAGAGAGTCGACATGGACTCCATGGGCCCAAAGGCCTCCTTCTAGACTGCAATGACTTTATGACTCTATGACACTGAAGGGTGTTCCCTCTAAATTTGTTTAAATCTCATTGTACAGCTCAATTCGGTTGCCAGATAATTATCATACTCACCAATACATCCAAAACTCTCCTGCCTATATCCAAACCACAACATTTCCCCTAGTGATAGTAGACCAAAATTTCTCCCTGTCTGTTAAAAGCTTCAACTTTAAAGTTCTTATGGCTGTTTTCAACTCGCTCTGTGGTCTCTCCCCTTTACATCCCCAACTCTCCCCTTTTGCCCATTTTCCTTTGCTCCTCCATTGATTGGCAATTATGTTTCAGTTAGGCTTGATTCTGAGCTCTGGAATTTTGAGCCAAATCATACCCATCATTCTGACTCTTGATCCTATTTTAAGACATATTTCAAACCAAATTATTTGACCAAGCATATGTCACCTGTCCTAAAATCGCCTCTGTGCCAACTTCTGTCTGATTACCTTCCTGTGAACTGTCTACCGACATGGTGCACAATCTCTATATAAATGCAAACTAATTATTTTATTTTAGTTTTTTTTTAATTTAGAGATACAGCACTGAAACAGGCCCTTCGGTCCACCGAGTCTGTGCCGACCAACAACCACCCATTTATACTTCCTTTTGGGCCTCCTTATCTCGAGAGACAATGGATATGCGCCTGGAGGTGGTCAGTGGTTTGTGAAGCAGCGCCTGGAGAGGCTATAAAGGCCAATTCTGGAGTGACAGGCTCTTCCACAGGTGCTGCAGAGAAATTTGTTTGTCGGGGCTGTTGCACAGTTGGCTCTCCCCTTGCGCCTCTGTCTTTTTTCCTGCCAACTACTAAGTCTCTTCGACTCGCCACAATTTAGCCCTGTCTTTATGGCTGCCCGCCAGCTCTGGCGAATGCTGGCAACTGACTCCCACGACTTGTGATCAATGTCACACGATTTCATGTCGCGTTTGCAGACGTCTTTATAGCGGAGACATGGACGGCCGGTGGGTCTGATACCAGTGGCGAGCTCGCTGTACAATGTGTCTTTGGGGATCCTGCCATCTTCCATGCGGCTCACATGGCCAAGCCATCTCAAGCGCCGCTGACTCAGTAGTGTGTATAAGCTGGGGGTGTTGACCGCTTCAAGGACCTCTGTGTTGGAGATATAGTCCTGCCACCTGATGCCAAGTATTCTCCGAAGGCAGCGAAGATGGAATGAATTGAGACGTTGCTCTTGGCTGGCATACGTTGTCCAGGCCTCGCTGCCGTAGAGCAAGGTGCTGAGGACACAGGCCTGATACACTCGGACTTTTGTATTCCGTGTCAGTGCGCCATTTTCCCACACTCTCTTGGCCAGTCTGGACATAGCAGTGGAAGCCTTACCCATGCGCTTGTTGATTTCTGCATCTAGAGACAGGTTACTGGTGATAGTTGAGCCTAGGTAGGTGAACTCTTGAACCACTTCCAGAGCGTGGTCGCCAATATTGATGGATGGAGCATTTCTGACGTCCTGCCCCATGATGTTCGTTTTCTTGAGGCTGATGGTTAGGCTAAATTCCCATTTATACTAACCCTACAGTAATCCCATATTCCCTATCACCTACCTACACTCGGGGCAATTTATAACAGCCAATTTACCTATCACCTGCAAGTCTTTGGATGTGGGAGGAAACCGGAGCACCCGGAGAAAACCCACGCAGACACAGGGAGAACTTGCAAACTCCGTACAGGCAGTACCCAGAATCGAACCCGGGTCGCTGGAGCTGTGAGGCTGCGGTGCTAACCACTGCACCACTGTGCCGCCCCTTGTTGCTGCTTGTTCTTTTATAAAGAGATATAGCAGAATTTTGGATTTCAGACGTGAGACGTGAAAGATTGTGACAGGCAGATTCAAGGGCATTCTTCTGTATTGCTGAATGTTCTGTCAATGTTGCAGTTTGTGTCACCCATCAGGATTCGGTTAATGCGCACACAATCTTTCAACTAACTGGGTTCAACAATCAAAGTGTCTTTCACGATCGCTATCCCTCTTCATATGTTACAATCTATTCACATGAGTATTTTTACAAACTGGGGAATATTGCATTAACTAATCAGATGAAACATGTCAATGGAGACCAACCAAAGTTTCAATTGATGATGGGGCGTGACATCAGTCAGTTATTTTCAAGGTTTAGTCTTTCTGTACAGTTTAATGTGATACATCTAATCATTAATTACTGCAAAAAATTGAACTATTGCAACAGCTATTAACAAGTTTTCACTGCAGATGAATAGCACTTATCTTATCATCACTAACAAATAACACACATTGTATTCTTTGTGAATTTATGGCAGTTTATTTCTCAAACCTTTACAGTGTTGTTTCAATTATTACCTCAGCAATCTGTTTGGAACATGTCTAGAACATTTCATTTTTACCTCTAAAATTAATCGTTAATTACCAGTTTTATCAGGAGAGAGAATTAAAATCCTTTTGTGGCCAATGTAAAATAGGGTATAATTTCAAAAGATAATATGGAAAGTACCAAGGTATTTGAACTCCAAGCCCTGTTCCAGTTGTTGTCCATTTACATTGATGTACATCTCTGACATGATTTTTTTCTACCTTTATCACTTTTGTCTTTTTGATGTTCATCTTCATCCCATCCTCCTCCACCATGCTGCTCAAGAAATCCATCATCCATTGAAGGCTTTCCGCAGTGCTGGTCATCATTGCCTGGTTGTCTGCAAATCAGACTGCCTGTACTAGATGATCACTGACCTTTACTCCTGCCCCCACCGGTTCAAGTGATTCCTTCAACATCGCCGCTGCATAGATGTTGAATGATAGGAGTGACAATGATCCGATTGGGGTAGCGTACCTTCACTGATCAATACACGCATTGGGCTCCTACAGCTCCACGCACTATAAGATTGGCCTTATCGGCAATCTCGTAAATAGGGCCCGAGCCATTTGCTCACTATGCAAGCTTGTCACCAAAATAGGGCACGTGAAAGCTATCCTGCAGGATAGTGGCTACCAGATCAGATCACTGCTCGCTGTGTATCGCGCATACTCACAAATGGGACTAAGGCTGCCACTTTCGGATCTGAAAGGTGCCCAGTTCTACCTCAAATTACTCGGGAAGGATAAGGTATCTCGAACATTTGAGCAAAGGTGAAGCTAGCCGTTTCACACTCCTACAATGCAGTAGCAACACAAGTGGTATGTAGCTAAAAAGACATCTGCCTACCACACAAATGGGTAATGTGGTAGATGAAATCCAGTGCCCATATGAGGCCAGGTACATAGGCTGTATGTCCCAATCACCGGTGGATCGTATCAAACAGCATATCCCTTTGGCTGTTTGCAATAGGCAGAGTACCGTCACTACTCAACCAGCCCGTACTTGCAAAATTCAGAACACAATATCTAACATTAGATGTGATTACCCGATCGGACAGCACTCACTGAAAAATCCCAATAATTACACTAATAACCAATTTAATATTATCAGTTGGGCTCACATTGGACTCACAGTTGCTTGCTAGAAGCTACATATATTCATATGCAGGGACCTGTCATCTGCAGGCAAAAGGAAAATGTCCAGGCATTGCGTCTTTTTTGAATTAAAACAAAGCGTGGAGGACAATATTTCCCTGGTGCATTCTCCATGGCAACACCTTGCCGACTAATCAGCACCTTTGTTTTATGCAGTATATATTGTTGCTTCCGTTGCAATTTGGCATTCTTGCATCTGTCCCGATGAATGCAAGGTGAAAAGCTTCGACAGGACTCTTTCTATTCAGCTACAGAGTAGTCATAATGGGGGACTTTAATTATCCCAGTATGGACTGGGACAGTGGTAGTGTAAAGGATAGAGAGGGGCAAGAGTTCCTAGCATGTGTTCAGGAGAAATTTCTACAGCAGCATGTCCAACGAGGAAGGAGGCATTGCTAGACCTGGTTCTTGGGAATGATGTGAGCCAAGTGGATCAAGTGTCAGTCAGGGAACATTTACAGGACAGTGATTATTATATCATAAGGTTTAGATTGATATGGAAAACGACAAGGAACAGTCCAAAGTAAGAATAATTAACTGGGGAAAAGCCAACTTCAATGGGGTAAGAATGGATCTGACCCAAATAAATTATAATTAAAGGTTAGTAGGAAAAATTAGAACTGAACCATGGACTGCCTTTGAAGAAGAAAGTTCAGGCACAGTCCCATGAAGGGGAAAGGTAGGGAAAAAATCCAGAGCTCCCTAGGTGACAAAAAAGGTAGAGATTAAGATGAAACAGAAAGTGTGTTTACGACAGATGCAAGTGGATAATACAATGGAGAAACAAGCTGAATATAGAAGGTTCAGAAGAGAGTGAAAAAAACAAATAAGAGATGCCAAGACTGAGTATAAGAGACTAGCAGCTAACATAAAATGGAATCCAAAAGTCTTCTATCGGCATATAAATAGTAAAAAGATGGTAAAAGGGGGAGAGGGGTTGACAAGGGACCAAAAAGGGGATTTATGCATAGAGCCAGGGGTCATGGCTGAGGTATTAAATGAATACTTTGCATCTGTCTTTACCTTGGAAGAAGATGCTGTGCAGGTTATGGTGAAAGAGGAGATAGTTCAGACACTTGAAAGGTTTAAAATTGATAAGAAAGGGGTATTGGAAAGGCTGTCTGTACTTAAAGTTGATAAGGCACCGCAACCAGATGAGATGCATCCAAGGATACTGAGGGAAGTAAGAGTGGAACGTGCAGAACTGTGTGGAACTGGTCATAATTTCCCACTCTTCCTTAGTCTCAGGGTGGTGCCAGAGGACTAGAGAATTGCAGACATTACAGCCTTGTTTAAAAAAGAGTGTAAAGATAAACCCAGCAACTACAAAGCAGTCAGTTTAACCTCAGAGGAGGTTGGTTCAGAGTCTTGAGCACAATCTAGGCTGACACTCCAGCGCATTGCACTGCACTGTCCAGACCACTGTCTTTCAGATGAAACATTAAACCTGTCTGCCCTCTCAGGTGGACGTAAAGGATCACATTGCACTGTTTTGAAACAGGAGTATTCTCGTCAATACTTTTAGCCCTGAATCAACATCACAAAAGCAGTTTGTTTAGTCATCATATTATAGCTGCTTGTGGGAGCTTGCTATGTATAAATTAGCTGCCATATTTCCTGTATTGCAAGAGTGACTACACTTAAAAAGTACCTCATTGGCTGTAAAGCTTTTCGGATGCCCTGAGGCCATGAAAGACATTATAAAATGCAAGTTTTTCTTTTATTTTTCTCAATGCCTGGGTAGCTTATCCTTTTTGTCTGAGTATTTCTCTGTGAACCGCCTTCGGGCTATTGCCTTTGTTATGATGAAAACTTGCTCTGACTGCTCTCGACAGTTGTGGCTAATCCTCCCGCCTCCTTCTCAACATTAAAACCAAATCTTTCACCAGCGTTTGCTCACTTCTAATGTTTCGCTTCCCCTTTGCGTCTTTTTTCCTCAAGCTTCAAGAAACACAGTGGGTCTTATTATTACATTAAAAGGTGCTCTGTTAATGTAAGTCATTGTCAGCATCCATATCAATCTGGCCTTTTTAAAATTCATTCACAGGATGTGGGTGTCGCTGACAAAGCCATTTTTATTGTCCATCCATAACTGCTGTTAATAGTATGGTGGTGAACTGCCTTCTTGAACCACTACAGCCCTTGTGATGAAACTATTAGTGCTGTTAGGGAGCAAATCCCAGTATATTGACCAAGTGGGGACACATTTTCCAATCAGGATGGTGTGTGACTTGGAGGGCAGCTTAAGGGGATGGGTTTCCATGTGCCTACTGTTCTTGGCCTTCTAGGTGGTAGAGTTCATGGGTTTGGAAGGTGCTGTGGAAGAAACCTTGGTGAATTGAGCAATGCATCGTTTAGATAGTAAACTCTGCTGCCACTGTGCCCCTGTGGTGGAGGGAGTGAATGTTTAAGATGGTGGATGGGGTGCCAATCAAGTGGGCTGCTTTGTCCTGGATGGTGTTGAGCTTCTTGAGTGTTTTGGAGTTGCACTTAGCCAGGTAAGTGGGGATTATTCTATCACTGTCCTGACTCGTGTCTTGTAAATGATGGAATTCAGACAGAGAGTCGCTCACTGCTGAATTCCCAGCCTCTGACCTGCTGCTGTTGCCACAGGATTTATACGGTTTCTGGTCAATGGTAACCCCCAGGATGTTGTTAGTGTTCTATTTGACGATGGTAAAGCCATTGAATGTCAAGGGCGGGCAGTATACAGAATCTCTCTTATTGGAGATGGTCATTGTCTGTACTTTTGTGGCACAAACGTTACTTATCACATATCAGCTGAAACCTGGATGTTCTCAACGTCTTGTTGCATGTGGGCACAGACTGCTTCATTATCTGAGGAAGTGAACATTGTGCAATCATCAGGGAACAATTGCACTTTTGACCTTATGTTGGAGGTAAGCTCATTGACAAAACAGATATGGTGGGCATAGAACACTACTCTGAGGAACTCCTGCAGTGATGTCCTGGGGCTGAGATGATTGGCCTCCAACAACCACAACCATCTTCTCTCTCCACAGATGCTGCCAGACATGCTGAGTATTTCCAGCATTTATTTTTTTCATATTTCCAGCATCTGCAGTA
Source organism: Heterodontus francisci (assembly GCF_036365525.1). Taxonomy (NCBI): domain Eukaryota; kingdom Metazoa; phylum Chordata; class Chondrichthyes; order Heterodontiformes; family Heterodontidae; genus Heterodontus; species Heterodontus francisci. Next base: position 30,231,281 of record NC_090392.1, on the reverse strand, counting down.
TTTTGCTTTTATTATAACCACAACCATCTTTCTTTGTGCTAGGTATGACTCCAGCCAGTGGATAGTTTTCCCCCTGATTACTGCTGACTTCAGATTTGCTAGAGCTCCTTAATGGCACAACTGGTAAAATGTTGTCTTATATCAAGAGCAGTCACTCTCACCTCATCACAGGAATTCAATTCTTTTGCCCATGTTTGGATAAAGGATTAAATAAGGTCAAGAGTTGAATGGTCTGGTGGAACCAAAACTGGTTTTTGGTTAGCAGGTTATTAATGAGTAAGTGCCACTTGATAACACTGTTGACAACACCGTCCATCACTTCGCTGAAAATTGAGAGTAGATCAATGGGTTGGTAATTGTCCATATTGGATTTGTTCTGCTTTTTATGGACAGGACACACTTGAGCAATTTTCCACTTTGTCAGGCAAATGCCAGTGTGATATGACACAGCTTGGCTAGGGTCGTGGCTAGTTCTAGATCAAAAGTCTTCAGCACCACTGCCGGGATGTTGTTGAGTTCCATATTCTTTACTGTGTCCAGAGTGCCCAACTGATTTTTTGCTATTAAGTGGAGTGAATCCAATTGGTTCAAGCTGCAATTGTAATGCTGGAGATTTCAGGTGGAGGCGGAGGCAGATCATTAATTTGGCACTTCTGGCTGAAGAGGATACAAACACTTCTATCTTGTCTTTTTCACTCATACGCTGGACTTTACCATCATTGAGGATGGGGATATTTGTGGGGCCTCCTCCTTCCATTAGTTGTTTAATTGTTCATCATTCCTGACTGGATGTGGCAGGACTAGTGCTTTGGGCTGATCTGTTGGTTGCAGCATCGCTCAGCTCTATCTATAGCATGCTGCTTCCAATGCTTCTCATGCATGTAGCCCTCTGTTCAGGTTGCTCATTTGTAGGTTTATCTGGTGCTGCTCCAGGCATGCTCTTCTGCACTCCTCATCGAACCATGGTTGATCCCCTGGCTTGAAGGTCATGGTAAACAGAGGGTTATTCCCAAACTTAAGATTACAATACAATTCTGCTACTGCTGCTTCCCTTCGTGTCATATGGATACCAGATTTGAACTGCTAGATCAATTCCATTTAGCACCACACAATCTCATTAGTGCCACACAACAGGATGCAGGATGTTCTCAGTGTGAAGACTTTGTTTCCATAAGGGGAAAGTATCCAGTGGAGACCTTATGGGTGGAATTGAGGAACAGAAAAGGATCTAAAACTGTAATAGGTGTTGTGTATAGACCCCCTGGTAGCAGTTCTGAGGTGTTAGATTGTATAAATGCACAAATTAGGCAAGTGTGTAACAAAGGCAGAGTAGTATTAATGGGGGATTTTAACTTACACATAGATTGGGAAAGGCAGACTAATACCTGTCAGAAAGGTAGTGAATTTCTGGAATGTGTCCGGGATAGTTTCCTACAGCAATATGTCCGAGATGTAACCAGGGGACAGGCAATATTAGATTTAGTTATGAGTAATGAGCCAAATTTAATTAGTAGCCTAACTGTGCGTGAACATTTATCAAATAGTGATCACAACATGATTGAATTCAAGGTAGTGTTTGAAAGTGAAAAGCACGAATCAGCTACTAGAAATTTAGACTTGGGTAAGGCTGACTTTACCGGGATGAGACAGAGACTGTCCACGGTAAACTGGGTAGATCTGTTAATGGGTCAAATGACTGAAGAACAGTGGAGAATATTTAAAGAAAAATTTAACGAAATACAGAGCGAGTAGATACCCCTGAGAGGAAAAAGCTCCACTTCACAGAAAAAACAGCCATGGACAACTAAAGAGATTAGGGATAACATAAAACAAAAAGAAAGAACTTACAAAAACGCAAAACACAGCACAGATCCGGCCGAATGGGGATCGATACAAAGACCAGCAAAGGGTCACAAAGCAGCTTATAGGGGCTACTAAAAGAGATTATGAAAGGAAACTTGCAAGGGACAGCAAAATCAATAAGAAGAAATTTTACAGTGACATAAAGGGAAAGCGAGTGGTCAAGAGCAATGTAGGCCCACTAAAAGTTGAAAATGGAGATATTGTCATTGATAATGGGGAAATGACAGACATGGTGAACAACTACTTTGCCTCAGTATTTACAGTTGAAAAGGAGGATAACTTTTTATTTTATTTAGAGATACAGCACTGAAACAGGCCCTTCGGCCCACCGAGTCTGTGCTGACCAACAACCACCCATTTATACTAATTCTACATTAATCCCATATTCTCTACCACCTACCTACACTAGGGGCAATTTACTACAGCCAATTTACCTATCACCTGCAAGTCTTTGGCTGTGGTAGGAAAATGGAGCACCCGGCGAAAACCCACGCAGTCATAGGGAGAACTTGCAAACTCCACACAGGCAGTACCCAGAATTGAACCCGGGTCGCTGGAGCTGTGAGGCTGCGGTGCTAACCACTGCGCCACTGTGCCGCCAGAACGTGCTGGAAGTCCCGAAAAAATTAATAGCCGATAGGGGACAGGGACTTAATACAATCAATGTAAGTAAATCATCAGTAACAAGGAAATTAATGGAACTAAAGAGTGAGAAATTCCCAGGACCTGACGGTTTCCATCCAAGGGTGTTAAAGGAAGTAGGCGAGCACATTGTAGATGCCCGAACTATAGTCTTTCAGAGTTCCCTAGATTCAGGAGTGGTCCCTCTGGATTGGAAAGTTGCACATGTCACTCCACTTTTTAAGAAGGGTGAAAGGGGGAACCAAGGAAATTCCAGACCAGTTAGCCTGACATCTGTGGTGGGCAAGTTGCTGGAGTCTATAATCAAGGATAGGGTGACTGAACACCTGGAAAAATTTCAGTTAATCAGGGACAGCCAGCATAGGTTCATGATGGGAAGGTCATGCCTGACAAATCTCACTGAATATTTTGAAGAGGTGACTAAGGTAGTGGACAGGGGCGTGTCCATGAATGTTATTTATATGGACTTCCAGAAGGCATTTGACAAAGTCCCACATAAGAGACTGTTAACTCAGGTAGAAGCCCATGGAGCTGAGGGCAAATTATTGACATGGTTAGGAAGTTGGTTGAGTGGTAGGTGACAGAGAGTGGGGATAATGGGTAAGTACTCCGATTGGCAGGATGTAACTAGTGGTGTCCCGTAGGGATCTGTGTTGGGGCCTCAATTATTCACATTATTCATTAACGACTTGGATGATGGCAAAGAAGTCACATATCCAAATTTGCTGATGATACAAAGGCCAATTGGACTTAGATCACATGTAGGATGCTAGCCAGGAAGGATCTAAAGGGAGAGCTAAGAAGAGCAAGGAGAGGACACGAGAAGTCATTGGCGGATAGGATCAGGGAAAACCCTAAGGCTTTCGATAGGTATATCAGGAATAAAAGAATGACTAGAGTCAGATTAGGGCCAATCAAGGACAGTAGTGGGAAGTTGTGTGTGGAATCAGAGGAGGTAGGGGAAGTGTTAAATGAATATGTTGCGTCAGTATTTACAGTAGAGAAAGAAAATGTTGTCGAGGAGAATACTGAGATTCAGGCTACTAGGCTAGATGGGATTGAGGTTCACAAGGAGGAGGTGTTAGCAATTTTGGAAAGTGTGAAAATAGATAAGTCCCCTGGGCCAGATGGGATTTATCCAAGGATTCTCTGGGAAGCCAGGGAGGAGATTGCAGAGCCTTTATCCTTGATTTTTATGTCGTCATTGTCGACAGGAATAGTGCCGGAAGACTGGAGGATAGCAAATGTTGTCCCCTTGTTCAAGAAGGGGAGTAGAGACAGCCCTGGTAATTATAGACCTATGAGCCTTACTTCGGTTGTGGGTAAAATATTGGAAAAGGTTATAAGAGATAGGATTTATAATCATCTTGAAAAGAATAAGTTCATTAGCGATAGTCAGCACGGTTTTGTGACAGGTAGCTCGTGCCTCACAAACCTTATTGAGTTTTTCGAGAAGGTGACCAAACAGGTGGATGAGGGTAAAGCAGTGGATGTGGTGTATATGGATTTCAGTAAGGCGTTTGATAAGGTTCCCCATGGTAGGCTATTGCAGAAAATACGGAAGTATGGGGTTGAAGGTGATTTAGAGCTTTGGATCAGAAATTGGCTAGCTGAAAGAAGACAGAGGGTGGTGGTTGATGGCAAATGTTCGTCCTGGAGTTTAGTTACTAGTGGTGTACCGCAAGGATCTGTTATGGGGCCACTGCTGTTTGTCATTTTTATAAGTGACCTGGAAGAGGGTGTAGAAGGGTGGGTTAGTAAATTTGCGGATGACACTAAGGTCGGTGGAGTTGTGGATAGTGCCGAAGGATGTTGTAGGTTACAGAGGGACATAGGTAGGCTGCAGAGCTGGGCTGAGAGATGGCAAATGGAGTTTAATGCAGAAAAGTGCGAGGTGATTCACTTTGGAAGGAGTAACAGGAATGCAGAGTACTGGGCTAATGGGAAGATCTTGGTAGTGTAGATGAACAGAGAGATCTTGGTGTCCAGGTACATAAATCCCTGAAAGTTGCTACCCAGGTTAATAGGGCTGTTAAGAAGGCATATGGTGTGTTAGCTTTTATTAGTAGGGGGATTGAGTTTCGGAGCCACGAGGTCATGCTGCAGCTGTACAAAGCTCTGGTGAGACCGCACCTGGAGTATTGCGTGCAGTTCTGGTCACCGCATTATAGGAAGGATGTGGAAGCTATGGAAAGGGTGCAGACAAGATTTACTAGGATGTTGCCTGGTATGGAGGGAAGGTCTTACGAGGAAAGGCTGAGGGACTTGAGGTTGTTTTCGTTGGAGAGAAGGAGGAGGAGAGGTGACTTAATAGAGACATATAAGATAATCAGAGGGTTAGATAGGGTGAATAGTGAGAGTCTTTTTCCTCGGATGGTGATGGCAAACACGAGGGGACATAGCTTTAAGTTGAGGGATGATAGATATAGGACAGATGTCAGAGGTAGTTTCTTTACACAGAGAGTAGTAGGGGCGTGGAACGCCCTGCCTGCAACAGTAGTAGACTCGCCAACTTTAAGGGCATTTAAGTGGTCATTGGATAGACATATGGATGAAAATGGAAGAGTGTAGGTCAGATGGTTTCACAGGTCGGCGCAACATCGAGGGCTGAAGGGCCTGTACTGCGCTGTCATGTTCTAATTCTAATTCTAAAAAGGCTCTCACTATCCACCCTGTCCAGCCCTCTGATTATCTTATATGTCTCTATTAAGTCACCTCTTCTCCTCCTTCTCTCGAACGAAAACAACCTCAAGTCCCTCAGCCTTTCCTCGTAAGACCTTCCCTCCATACCAGGCAACAGCCTAGTAAATCTTGTCTGCACCTTTTCCAAAGCTTCCACATCCTTCTTATAATGCGGTGACCAGAACTGCACGCAATACTCCAGGTGCGGCCGCACCAGAGTTCTGTACAGCTGCAGCATGACCTCGTGGCTCCTAAACTCGATCCCCCTACTAATAAAAGCTAACACACTATATGCCTTCTTAACAGCTCTATTAACCTGGGTGGCAACTTTCAGGGATTTATGTACCTGGACACCAAGATCTCTCTGCTCATCTACACGACCAAGAATCTTCCCATTCGCCCAGTATTCTGCAATCCTGTTACTCCTTCCGAAGTGAATCACCTCACACTTTTCCGCATTAAACTCCATTTGCCATCTCTCAGCCCAGCTCTGCAGCCTATCTATGTCCTTCTGTAACCTACAACATCCTTCGGCACTATCCACAACTCCACCGACCTTCGTGTCATCCGCAAATTTACTAACCCACCCTTCTACACCTTCATCCAGGTCATTTATAAAAATGACAAACAGCAGTGGCCCCAAAACAGATCCTTGCGATACACCACTAGAAACTATACTCCAGGATGAACATTTAACATCAACCACCACCCTCTGTCTTCTTTCAGCTAGCCAATTTCTGATCCAAAGCACTAATTCACCTTCAATCCCATACTTCTGTATTTTCTGCAATAGCCTACCGTGGGGAACTTTATCAAACGCCTTACTGAAATCCATATACACCACATCCATGGCTTTACCCTCATCCACCTGTTTGGTCACCTTCTCGAAAAACTCAATAAGGTTTGTGAGGCACGACCTACCCTTCACAAAACCGTGCTGACTATCTCTAATGAACTTATTCTTTTCAAGATGATTATAAATCCTATCTCTTATAACCTTTTCCAATATTTTACCCACAACCGAAGTAAGGCTCACAGGTCTATAATTACCAGGGCTGTCTCTACTCCCCTTCTTGAACAAGGGGACAACATTTGCTATCCTCCAGTCTTCCGGCACTATTCCTGTCGACAATGACGACATAAAAATCAAGGATAAAGGCTCTGCAATCTCCTCCCTGGCTTCCCAGAGAATCCTAGGTTAAATCCCATCTGGCCCAGGGGACTTATCTATTTTCACACTTTCCAAAATTGCTAACACCTCCTCCTTGTGAACCTCAATCCCATCTAGCCTAGTAGTCTGTATCTCAGTATTCTCCTCGACAACATTTTCTTTCTCCACTGTAAATACTGACGAAAAATATTCATTTAACACTTCCTCTATCTCCTCCGATTCCACACACAACTTCCCACTACTATCCTTGATTGGCCCTAACCTATCTCTCGTCATTCTTTTATTCCTGATATACCTATAGAAAGCCTTAGGGTTTTCTTTGATCCTATCCGCCAATGACTTCTCGTGTCCTCTCCTTGCTCTTCTTGTCTCTCCCTTTAGATCCTTCCTGGCTAGCTTGTAACTCTCAAGCGCCCTAACTGAGCCTTCATGTCTCATCCTAACATGAGCCTTCTTCTTCCTCTTGACAAGCGCTTCAACTTCTTTAGTAAACCACGGCTCCCTCGCTCGACAACTTCCTCCCTGCCTGACAGGTACATACTTATCAAGGACACGCAGTAGCTGCTCCTTGAATAAGCTCCACATTTCGATTGTGCCCATCCCCTGCAGTTTCCTTCCCCATCCTACGCATCCTAAATCTTGCCTAATCGCATCATAATTTTCTTTCCCCCAGCTATAATTCTTGCCCTGCTGTATATGCCTGTCCCTGCCCATCGCTAAGGTAAACCTAACCGAATTGTGATCACTATCACCAAAGTGCTCACCAACTTCTAAATCTAACACCTGGCCGGGTTCATTACCCAGTACCAAATCCAATGTGGCATCGCCCCTGGTTGGCCTGTCTACATACTGTGTCAGAAAACCCTCCTGCACACACTGGACAAAAACAGACCCATCGAAAGTACTCGAACTATAGTATTTCCAGTCAATATTTGGAAAGTTAAAGTCCCCCATAACCACTACCCTGTTACTCTCGCTCCTGTTAAGAATCATCTTTGCTATCCTTTCCTCTACATCTCTGGAACTATTTGGAGGTCTATAGAAAACTCCCAACAGGGTGACCTCTCCTCTCCTGTTTCTAACCTCGGCCCAGACTACCTCAGTAGACGAGTCCTCAAACGTCCTTTCTGCCGCTGTAATACTTTCCTTGATTAACAATGCCACACCCCCCCCCCCCCCCCTCTTTTACCCTCTTCTCTGTTCTTAGTGAAACATCTAAATCCCGGAACCCGCAACATCCATTCCTGTCCCTGCTCTACCCATGTCTCTGAAATGGCCACAACGTCGAGATCCCAGGTACCAACCCATGCTGCAAGCTCACCCACCTTATTCCGGATGCTCCTGGCGTTGAAGTAGACACACTTTAAACCAGGTTCTTGCTTGCCAGTGCCCTCTTGTGTCCATATAACCTTATCCCTGACCTCACTACTCTCAACATCCTGCACACTGGAACTACAATTTAGGTTCCCATTCCCCTCCTGAATTAGTTTAAACCCCCCCGAAGAGCACTAGCAAATCTCCCCCCCAGGATATTGGTACCCCTCTGGTTCAGGTGAAGACCATCCTGTTTGTAGAGGTTCCACCTCCCCCAGAAAGAGACCCAATTATCCAGGAAACCAAAACCCTCCCTCCTACACCATCCCTGCAGCCACGTGTTCAACTCCTCTCTCTCCCTATTCCTCACTTCGCTAGCACGTGGCACGGGCAACAACCCAGAGATAACAACTCTGTTTGTTCTCGCTCTAAGCTTCCACCCTAGCTCCCTGAATTTCTGCCTTAAATCCCCATCTATCTTCCTACCTATGTCGTTGCTGCCTATGTGTACCACGACTTGGGGCTGCTCCCCCTCCCCCTTGAGGATCCCAAAAACACGATCCGAGACATCACGTACCCTGGCACCTGGGAGGCAACACACCAACTGTGAGTCTCTCTCGTTCCCACAAAACCTCCTATCTGTTCCCCTAACTATGGAGTCCCCAATGACTAATGCTCTGCTCCTCTTACCCCTTCCCTTCTGAGCAACAGGGACAGACTCTGCGCGAGAGACCTGTATCCCATTGCCTACCCCTGGTAAGTCGTCTCCTCCAACAGTATCCAAAACGGTATACCTGTTGTTGAGGGAAATGGCCACAGGGGACACCTGCACTGCCTGCTGGTTCCCTCTCCTTCCCCTGACGGTAACCTATCTACCTTCTTCTTTTACCTGAGGTGTGACTGCCTCCCGATAACTCCTCTCAATAATCCCCTCCGCCTCCCGAATGATCCGAAGTTCATCCAGCTCCAGCTCCAGTTCCCTAACGCGGTCCTCGAGGAGCTGTTGCTTCCTTTGCCAATCACCTTAAATCAATGTCCTCTATTTCTGGATCCCTTTGCCAATGGAAACAGTTTCTCCCTATCTGTCCACGCCCTCATGATTTTGAACACCTTTATTTATTTATTTATTTTTTTATTTAGAGATACAGCACTGAAACAGGCCCTTTGGCCCACCGAGTCTGTGCCGACCAACAACCACCCATTTATACTAACCCTACACGACCCATATTTTCTACCACATCCCCACCATTCTCCTACCCTCTACCTACACTAGGGGCAATTTACAATGGCCAATTTACCTATCAACCTGCAAGTCTTTTGGAGGTGGGAGGAAACCAGAGCACCCGGAAACCCACGCAGACACAGGGAGAACTTGCAAACTCCGCACAGGCAGTACCCAGAATCGAACCTGGGTCCCTGGAGCTGTGAGGCTGCGGTGCTAACCACTGCGCCACTGTGCCGTCCACCTCTATCAAATCTTCTCTTAATCTTCTCTTCTCTAAGGAGAACAGCCCCATTTTCTCCAATCTATCCACATAACAGAAGTTCCTCATCCCTGGAACCGTTCTCATGAATTTTCTTTCTGCATCCTCTCTAACATCCTTCCGAGGCCGAACCAGTATTTAAACCGGTTTATCATAACTTCCTTGTTTTTGTACTCTATGCCCCTATTTATAAAGTCCAGGATACCAGATGCTTTATTAACCGCTTTCTCAACCTGCCCTGCAACCTTCAATGATCTGTGCACATATACCCCCAGGTCCCTCTGCTCCTGCATCCCATTTAGTATAGTACCCTTTAATTTATATTGTCTCTCCTTGTTCTTCCTACCAAAATGAATCACTTCACACTTTTCTGTATTCAATTCCATCTGCCACTTGTCCACCCATTCCACCAGTCTGTCTATGTCCTCTTGAAATTTATCACTATCATCCTCACAGTTCACAATACTTCCAAGTTTCGTATCATCCACAAATTTTGAAACTGTGCCCTGCACACCCGTCTAGGTCATTAATATACATCAAGAAAAGCAGGGATCCCAACACTGACTCCTGGGGATCTCCGCTATATACCTTCTTCCAGTTTGAAAAAGATCCATTCACAACTATTCTCTACTTCCTGTCACTCAGTCAATTTTGTATGCATACTTCCACGGTCCCATTTTTTCCATGAGCTCTAACTTTGCTGACAAGCCTTTTTATGTGGCATTTTATCAAATGCCTTTTGGAAGTCCATGTACACTACATCAACCACATTACCCTCTCAAACTCTCTCCTTTATCTCATCAAAAAACAAGATTTTCCCTTAACAAATCCATGCTGACTTACCTTGATTAATCCACATTTGTCCAAGTGACTATTAATGTTGTCCCGAATTATCGCTTCTAAAAGTTTTCGCATCATCGAGGTTAAACTGATTGGTCTGTAGTTGCTGAACTGATCCTTACACCCTTTTTGAACAAGGCTGTAACATTTTCAATTCTCTAGTCCTCTGGCGTCACCCCTAAGGTGATTGGAATGTTATGGCCAGTGCCTCTACAATTTCTGCCCTTACTTTCCAAAGTATCCTTGGATGCATGTCATGAGGTCCTGGTAACTTAGCAACTTTAAGTGCAGCCAACCTATCTAATATCTTCTCTTTATCAATTTTTAGCCCATGCAGTGTCTCAACTACCTCCTCTTTCACCATGACTTGGGCAGATCATCTTCCTTGGTAAAGACAGATGCGAGGTGCTCATTTAGTACCTCAGCCATGCCCTCTGCCCCCACGTGTAAATCCCCTTTTAGGTCCCTAATCATCCTTTTACTACGCTTTTAATATTTTTGTGCCGATAGAAGACTTCTAGATTCCATTTTATGTTAGCTGTGAGTCTCTTCTCATACTCTCTCTTTGCTTCTTTTATTTGTTTTTCCACTTCCCCTCTGAACCTTCTCTATTCAGCCTGGTTCTCAATTGTATGAAACCTGTTATTTGTCATATGCACCCTTTTTCTGGTTCATCTTACTCTCTATCTCTTTGCTCATCCAGGGAATTGTAGATCTGTTTCCCCTACTTTTCCTCCTCATGGGAATATTGTTACGACTGAGGCAGGAGCAATGCACTGTCAATTCAGTCCCATCACTCCACAGGTCGCAGCATATTATTTAAGTTTTCCCACCTAACCAGAAAACAGCCAAATTAACCCCCAGAAAAAAATCCAGCAAACCAGGTACCTTTAGGCAACAAGAAGTTAACAATTTAGTCATTTAGTAGTACAGAACTTGAGTATTGCTGAAAATAGAGACGTGTTGTCAAAGCTTTTCATCTTGCACTCATCAGGACATTCGCAGGAATAACCAATGTAAGGGAAAACAACAACTTATAGTACATGAAAACAGAGTGCTGATTGCTTGTCAAGTGCACTCTGATTAGTAGAGGTGTTGCCATGGCGAACGTACCAGTTATGGTGACTGACAGTTAACTGCCAAACTTTGTTGAAAATTTAAAGAAGGCAGCTTGACTCTGATTGGTTAAGACATTGCCCTGAGGAATGAACCAGTGAATGGCTGTCATTTAGTCTGTTCAGCTGAAACAAGCGCAATGTTTGCACATATTCTTTCTGTCTGAAAAGAACAAGGCCCTGCATATTAATATATGTAGCTTCCAGTATGCACAAACGCACCACACTGTGAGCCCCACTGACAATCTTAAATTGGTCATGTTACAGTTGTATAAGACTTTGGTTCGGCCACATTTGGAACACTGCGTGCAGTTCTGGTCGCCACATTACCAAAAGGATGTAGATGCTTTGGAGAGGGTGCAGAGGAGGTTCACCAGGATGTTGCCTGGTATGGAGGGCGCTAGCTATGAAGAGAGGTTGAGTAGATTAGGATTATTTTCATTAGAAAGACGGAGGTTGAGGGGGGACCTGATTGAGGTGTACAAAATCATGAGAGGTATAGACAGGGTGGATAGCAAGAAGCTTTTTCCCAGAGTGGGGGTTTCAATTACAAGGGGACATGAGTTCAAAGTGAAAGGGGAAAAGTTTAGGGGGGATATGCGTGGAAAGTTCTTTACGCAGAGGGTGGTGGGTGCATGGAACGCATTGCCAGCGGAGGTGGTAGACGCGGGCACGATAGCGTCTTTTAAGATGTATCTAGACAGATTGATGAATGGGCAGGAAGTAAAGAGATACAGACCCTTAGATAATAGGCGACAGGTTTAGATAGAGGATTTGGATCGGCATAGGCTTGGAGGGCCGAAGGGCCTGTTCCTGTGCTGTAATTTTCTTTGTTCTTTGTTCTCTTTGTTCTTTGGTCGTCAGCGTAATCTTAGCACACTGTGGATTATTTAGCAAATGTTGTCCAATCGCGGATTCACATCTAATGTTGTTCACTGTGTTTTGAGTTTTGCAAGCACGGGCTGGTTGGGTATGGCCTGTACCTTGCCCATTGCAAACAGAAGAAGGGACATGTTGTTTGATACGATCCGCCAGTCACTGGGACCTACGGCCTATATACCTAGCATCACACTGGCATTGAAATTCATATATCACATTACTCATTTGTGCTGAACAAAATAAATGACAGCCATTCGCTGGTTCATTCTTCAGGGCAATGCCTTGACCAATCAGAGTCAAGATGCCTTTTTAAAATTTTAAACAAAGTTTGACAGTTAACTGCCAGTCACCGTAACTGGTGCATTCGCCATGGCAATAGCGAATCAGATACTAATCAGAGTTCACTTGCCACCAATCAGCACTCTCTCTTCATGCACTATAAGTTGTTGTTTTCCCTTACATTGGTTATTCTTGCGAATGTCCTGATGAGTGCAAGATGAAAAGCTTCGACAACATGTCTCTATTTTCAGCAATAATTAACTATTTATTAAAACGAAATCTTAAACACAATTGAGATAAACCTATGTCTAAAGACCTCATAACTTCTTATTTTAACCTAACTCCCCATTCACACACATAGGGCTGAACTTTATTAGTGTGCCACACATCGCGGCTGAAGGCTTTGAAGTCGGCAGCCTGCCTGCACCGAGTGACCGCGGCAGAGCCCCCGCGATATTTTGCGCGGGATCACTGGCATCACTGCGATGCGCCTCTATCGCCCCCCCCCTCATATTACGTGGGGTGAGGTGGGACATCCGGCGTAGTGAGGATCTTTTGTCAGCTGTTTCAGCACTATTTAAAACGCTCCAACACTTGCTTCCTGACAGCTGCCAAAGAAATAATGACCTCACTATTGAAGAGTGGGGCTGATGTCAATCTGGCAATCAAGTTCTCAGATCTGAAAGTTAACTGTTTCTCTCTCCACACATGCTGCCTGACCTGCTGAGTTTCCCCAACACATTCTGCTTTGCTGCCACTTACTTACCCTGCTGTGTTCCAGTGTCCTCTGAAGTTGCGATCTTCATCTTCCACTCAAGTCATAGACTCAGAGTTACACAGCACAGAAACAGACCCTTCAGCCCATCATGTCCATGCCGGCCATCAAGCACCTATCTATTCTAATCCCATTTTCCAGCACTTGGCCCGTAGCCTTTTATGTGATGGCGTTTCAAGTGCTCATCGAAATACTTCTTAAATGTTGTGAGGGTTCCTGCCTCTGCCACCACCTCAGGTAGTGTGTTCCAGATTCCAACCATCCTCTGGGTGACATTTGTTTCCCCCAAATCTCCTCTAAACCTCCTGCCCCTTACCTTAAATCTATGCCCCCTGGTTACAGTCACCCCTACCAAGGAAACAGACTCTGGCTATATACCCTATCTATGCCTCTCATAATTTTATATACCTCTATCATGTCCCCTCTCAGCCTCCTTCGCTCCAAGGAAAACAGACCCAGCCGATCCAATCTCTCTTTATAACTCAAGCCCTCCAAACCAGGCAATATCCTTGTGAATCTTTTCTGCACCCTCTCTAACTTAATCACATCATTCCTGTAGTTTTTTAGTTTAGAGATACAGCACTGAAACAGGCCCTTCGGCCCACCGAGTCTGTGCCGAACATCAACCACCCATTTATACTAATCCTACATTAGTCCCATTACCGTCTCACATCCCTACCTTCCCTCAATTCCCCTACGTACACTAGGGGCAATTTACAACGGCCAATTTACCTATCAACCTGCAAGTCTTTGGCTGTGGGAGGAAACCAGAGCACCCGGCGAAAAACCACGCGGTCACAGGGAGAACTTGCAAACTCCGCACAGGCAGTACCCAGAATCAAACCCGGGTCGCTGGAGCTGTGAGGCTGCAGTGCTAACCACTGCGTCAAAAATCAACAGCTAACTGGTTTTAAAAAAAATTATACTTTTAAAAATGAACTTTTTCTTAAGAGTAAATAAATAACTGGGTTGTTAGTCCTTGTGGGTTACATTGCTGATGGGTGAGGTATCCCAGCGTAAAAAAAATCAGATGCTACTCAAAGCCTCCACCCAGATTTGATAAACAATCTTTACTTGATAGGCATTAAAAGCACCTCAGCTGAGGCAGATGTCACACAGTTCTTAAACACAGAATATAGTGACAGGTCTACATGTGGACTTTAAAATTGATAGTAAAGGTCGGCTCGGGTCTGCAAATGAAACCCGACCCAAGCCCGACAGAACCACATCCAATCCAAGCCCAACCCGAGCCCTTTCACTTTTTCCCGCGTCCAATCAGTTAACCTTTCTTCCGTTTTTCACTTTGTTGCTTATCTGCACAAGCTTAAAAAAACTGTAACTGTAACTGACCCGAGCTCGAATGCCGGACCCAGAAGAGTGACCCGACCCAAACCCGACACATGTCGTCGGGTCTCGTCGGGTTCAGGTCAGGTAGCCATGCTCTAATTGATAGTCTTTCAGTCGAAACTTTACTGCAAATTCAAGAAAACGCAATCAGTCAAGAGAGAGCCAATCTCGAAACAAAGACTCTTAGATTGGAAGCAAAGAAAAGGAATATTGCTACCTCCAGCAATATGAATGTTGTCTGTTCAAAAGGGCTTTTTTTCTTGTTAGACAATTAACACAGCCTTTGGCTCATTGTAGAATATCTGCTGAGAGGACTCTCTTCCTTCAAGGCAAGCACGCTTTCCTGGTGTCTCTCAAAACTGGCTCAAACTGGTTTTAGCTAGTTTTTATGCACAGTCACATTACACCATGTGACCTCTCCACTCTCCTGTTGTGGCCTAGGAACAGGTGCAGCTGCTGGCGTACTGTGCCTCTTAGTTTCAAAGGCATATTGTTTTTAAACAGAGTCTTAAAAGCACACTGCTGTAATCAGAGGAGAAAATAAATAGTTCCATGGCAATATATCTTGGCTGAACCTGAGTTATCTCCACTTTAATAGCAGCCTATTGATCAATTACAGTTTTGCCTTCCCATCTTTGACTCCAATGGACCCAATCCATTCTCACTGTACTGAAGTTGGCCTTCCCCAACCTTTACTCTGGATTGGTGCTTGCCCTTTTCAATAGCTAACCTAACCCATATGATGCTATGGTCACTGTCCCCTAAATGATCCCCTAATGATATTTGATTCACTTGACCCACCTCATTTCCCAAAACTAGATCCAGCAATACCTCCTTCCTCATTGGAGTAGAAACATACTGATGTAGAAAATTCTCTGGAACACACTCTAGAAACTCTTGTCCCGCTCAGACTTTTTATACTATTACTATCCTAATCTATATTAGGATAAAGTTCCCTTTATAACTACACTAGAATTCGTGCACCTCTCTGTAATTTCCTTGCAAATTTGTTCCTCTATATTCTTTCCACTGGTTGATGGCCTATAGAAGACCCCCAGCAATGTAATGGCACCTCCATTGTTTCTTAGCTCTAACCAAATAGATTATGTCCTCCAGGACATGCCCTCTCCAGCATTTTCATGTTCTCCTTAATCAATACATCTATCCCTCTCCGTTCCTTCCTTCTCTATCTTTCCCTGTCATATGATGCATAGAGTTTTTAAGTTGTAACTGACAAGATAGTTAAGGGAAGCAGTGCTTACTGTATATTTGGATTTTCATAAGGCATTTGATGAGCATGATGCAAGGGTTTGTTACACAGTGTTAGGGTACATGGGATTAATGGCAATATATGAACATGGCTTGTGAATTAGTTAACCAACAGAAAGGAGAGAATAAACTGTCAGGCTGCAATTAGTGGAGTACCACAAGGATCAGTGCTTCAAATATTTACAATTTATATCAATGGCACATGTAAGGGGGCAGTTAAACATCCAATTTGCCGAAGGTAAAAGACCAAGTGGAAAAGTAAACTATGAGGAGAATGCAAAGTGGCTACAATGGGATATAGACAGGCTATGTGATTGGACAAGAAGGTGGCAGATGGAGTTTAATGTGAGGAAATGTGAAATTAATTGCTTTGTTAGGAACAATATAAAAACTGATTTTCTCTAAGTGAGTGACTAGTGAGTGTTGCTATTTTGAGGGATTTGGAGATTCTTGTACAGGAATCACAAGAAATTAAGACACAGGTAATCAGTTTGTAAAGCCAGTGGTGTTTTAGCCTGTATTTCAAAAAGGTTGGAATACAAAAGTAAGGGTGCCTTGCTGCAATTAACTAGGGAATTAGTGTGATGAGTATTATGCACAGGCTTGGTCATCCTGCTGAGTGCAGTATGATATACATGCTGTAGAAGGGTGCAGCAAAGGTTCAGTAGATTGTTTCCTGGGATGAGAGGGCTGTCTTATGAGAAATAATTCTCTTGAGTTTCAAAGAATGAGAGTGATCTCAGTGACATGTAAAAGAAAAGCTTTGACGGTTAAATGCAGAAAACACAGAGACCTGTTTCCTCTGGATGAAGAGTCCAGAACTAAGTTCCACAGCCTCACGATACGATACTCGTCAAACAAAGAACAAAGAACAGTATAGCACAGGAACAGGCCATTCAGCCCCCCAGCCTGCGCCGATCTTGATGCCTGTCTAAACTAAAACCTTCTGCACTTCCAGGGTCCGTATCCCTCTATTCCCATCCTATTCATGTATTTGTCAAGATGCCTCTTAAACGTCTCTATGGTACCTGCTTCCACCACCTCCCCCGGCAACAAGTTCCAGGCACTCACCACTCTGTGTAAAGAACTTGCCTCGCACATCCCCTCGAAACTTTGCCCCTCGCACCTTAAACCTATGTCCCCTAGTAACTGACTCTTCCACCCTGGGAAAAAGCTTCTGAATATCCACTCTGTCCATGCCGCTTATAACTTTGTAAACCTCGATCATGTCGCCCCTCCATCTCCGTCGTTCCAGTGAAAACAATCCGAGTTTATCCAATCTCTCCTCATAGCTAATGCCCTCCAGACCAGGCAACATCCTGGTAAACCTCTTCTGTACCCTCTCCAAAGCCTCCACGTCCTTCCGGTAGTGTGGCGACCAGAATTGCACGCAATATTCTAAGTGTGGCCTAACTAAAGTTCTGTACAGATGCAGCATGACTTGCCCCGACCGATGAAGGCAAGCATGCTGTATGCCTTCTTGACTACCTTATCCACCTGCGTTGCCACTTTCAGTGACCTGTGGACCTGTACGCCCAGATCTCTCTGCCTGTCAATATTCCTAAGGGTTCTGCCATTTACTGTATACCTCCCACCTGCATTAGACCTTCCAAAATGCATTACCTCACATTTGTCCGGATTAAACCCCATCTGCCATTTCTCCGCCCAAGTCTCCAACCGATCTATGTTCTGCTGTATCCTCTGACAATCCTCATCACTATCCGCAACTCCACCAACCTTTGTGTCGTCTGCAAACTTACTAATCAGACCAGACTAATTGTCATTTAGGACTAAGATGTGGAGAAATTTCTTCACTCGGAAGGTAGTGAATCTTTGGAATTCTCTAATTATAAGGTGGTGATGGCTCATTCGTCGGGTATTTTCAAGACTGAGACAGAAAGATTTTGGGCACTGAGGGAATAAAGGGATTTTGGGATCTGGCAGCAAAGTGGAGTGGAGCTGGAAGATCAGCCATTACTGAATGACAGAACAAGGCTTGTCATTGGTTAAGTGTGTTGATCGCTATCTGTGGGGGAAATATTTAACTGGCTGAAAAAGTAGAATAACCACAGGTTTATTTTCGAATCCATTCTGTGGATTTTAAGCTGCTGTTACCAAGCAGAAAGCTGCACTTGGAATAACAGTGAAGGAAAGTAGAATATCCAGGCTGCTTGATGGCTGAAGCCATTCCTCGCACCAGAAACAGGAAGGCAGCAGCAGTGGATGATCGGCCACTGTTCACTTGATGGCCTCAAGAGTACATTGCTATACAAAGGAAAGTGTTGCAAAATTCGCAGGGTCTTCTGTCATCTGTGTCTCTAAATGGCCTATGAACCACTTTACCTTTAACAGATAAACACGAGACCCAGTATGCCACAGAGACTGACAAACCAGGCACTGAAATTTGAACTGCTCCACAGGATTCCAAGTGACTGCTGTCTCTAACTTGTTGGGATTGCATCCAAAAGAACTGTGGGACAAACAACAGGGTGCGATAGTCATGGTGTTTATCGTGAGGTTGGAACATTGTTTGCACATAGCCACGTTACACGGATCCAGGCGCAGTAACCGAAAGATAGCTGGCAAACTGTGCAAAATTAAACTATTACAAACAAGACAATTGCACCTGTAGATGCACAGGAAAACTGCAAGGGATTTCTAGTTGATCACCTTAACCACTTGGCCATGACTCACAGGGCGTACCATCGCTGCCACACATCTTTTGTCTGTGATCCAAATGCCTTTGTGCACCAGTTATTTGAGATCCTGCAGAGTAATTCAAATTGAAAAGGTTAGCTTGTTTGTCTCTGTGACGCAGTTGGTAAGTGCACTTGAATGCTAACTGCAACCTTGTTTCAAACTTACCACTGGGCACAAAATGACCCAAGTTCCTGCAAGCTTGCTAACATTTTTGGTTGGACAAAAATTAATTCTGTGATTCGGGTCCATAGTACAAAATATGAAACACCACAAACCTCATGAGCTTAAATCGTGCATTCCCAGAAAGATACGGCCCCCTCCTTTTAATTTTTAGTTATTTTTTCTTTCTTTTATTTATTATTTTTTATTTGTTTATTTTATTTCAGTTTGTTTCATCATTCAGTTTTTTTACCATGTGGCTAACCACTGTTTTTTTTCTTGTTTGTGCTTTGGGCCAGGGCTGTTCATTTTTCTGTCAATTAATACCCTCTCTGTACTAATGCTTTGTCTTTCAGCACACCATTATCACATTGTTTGCCTTTGCTCCATGACCTTCTAGTCAGTTATTTTCTGTTACCCTCTATTCTATGAACACCTTGCCTTTTATTATCTCTTGCCCCACCCCTGCTTTATTTGCTTAAAACCTATTACATTTCTAATCTTTGCCAGTTCTGATGAAAGGTCACTGACCTGAAACGTTAACTCTGCTTCTCTCTCCAAAAATGCTGCCAGATCTGCTGAGTATTTCCAGCATTTCTTGTTTTTATTTCAGATTTCCAGCATCTGCAGTATTTTGCTTTTATATTAAGATACATTAGCGTTCGATTTCTTTTTCTCCATTGCTTCTTTTTTTTCTTTTCATAATAGTGCCACCTCACCCTGGAACTCGGCGCTAAGGGCAGTACCTATCTGTTTTGCCCTTCGGCAGAGTGGATACTATTAATGTCTGTGCTCAATCACTGTCCACGAGCAGTTTCACAACAGAAGGTGACAAATGGACCCTGATAGTGTCCCCCACCAATCATAAATTTTCAATTGGGTCACCCGGTAGCAATCGGCATTGGGCACTTACTCTGCTTCTCTCGTCGTCCTAAATCACTCACCATTCCCGTAAGCTAAACACAAGTTGCACTGACAATTGAGCAAAAGCATGAAAGCACATCGATATCTTTCCAATCCATGAAGCTTTACATTAAATTCCAAGCTGCTACCTAGCAGACCCTGGCCACCACTGAACTCCGTCCCATTTTCCCACTGACAATTGTCCATTTAGCTACAACACAGTCCAGCAATGCTCACCTTTGAAAAATATAAAGGATAAGATTGATGCACAACTCACCAAGCAGCAGTATAAAGAACACTTTTATCCAATGGCTGTGTCTGCTGACAATGCAACCACTAGGTAAATGCAGCCTCATCCACCGAAAAGTCACTGTTTGCCTTGTCTCTCGAGTTGCCAGTAGTAAAGATGGGCCTGTTTAATTTATCACAAAAACAAGAACACATGAAACCCAAATCCCCACAGTGGATGCAATTGCTGCCTCCCTCCAACCCCAACAGTACCCTGTTCTCTCCTGCCATTGTGCTTCTCTTCACTGATGCCTCCCACGTCCGTCTACTTGCCGCCCGCTCCCTATCTCACCACTTCTTCCCCCTCAGCTGTTCGCGCCCTGCTTCACCCCCCCCCCTCCCCTGCTACCTGTAAGCCACTCGCTCCCCACCTCCCTGCTTCCTCCACTCTGCTCTGCTTCTGCTCCCTGCTCCTTCATGCTTCTACTTCTCTCTTCGTCCCGCTCACAGTCTCCCTCACTTCACCTGCCTATCGTGTCACACTCTCTCTCCCCCTGCTTCCTCCACGCAGGGAAGAAAGACGATGATCGCAGGAGGGAGCTGGGACCAGAACTGGGGGCAAGCAGTGATCAGAAGTGGGAGGGGCGGGGAAGCAGAGGCAGAGCAGAGGGGATGAAGCAGCAAGGTGGGGAGCAAGCGGCTGACAGGTGGCAGAGGGGTGGGGGGTGAAGCGGGGAGCGAGCAGCAGAGAGAGGAGAAATGCGAGGCAGGGAGTGAGCAGCGAGCAGACATTGCAGTACATGATCACGTTTTGGCACAGATGCACAAATTAGTCCTGGCAAGCCGGATGTTGATGTAGGCTGCACATGCAAAGCACCATACTGACAGCAATGGTCTGTTCTGCATTTGTGCGAAGCTGGGAGCGATCTGATGGTGTCGGCGCTGGGCTGCAGTGTCAGGTGTCAATTTTAGTCAGGGACAATTTTAAGGAATACATCTCGCAGTTGCAGTCAGTGGAACCAGGAAGCATTTTAAGAATGAGACTGGAAACAAAGTTTTGGAGGTAATGCCTTAGTCCGCAGCAATGTGTTTTGCACAAGATGGAATAAAAATATGAATTAGAACATTTTAAGGATCCAACATAACAATCATTGACTATCATAGAGTGAACACAGGATGTAAGGGCAAGAATGAACACTGTAAACCATTAGTGCTTAAATAAAAGCAAAGTACTGCAGATGCTGAAAATCTGAAATATAAACAAAAAGTGCTGGAAATACTCAGCAGATCTGGCAGTATATGTGGAGAGTGAAACGGAGTTAACGGGGTAGAATTCTCTCTTGTTGCAGATCATCATTGCCTCCACTTGTGTGGGTGCAAGTGTAACTTGCCACTTATCAGCCAAGCATGAATGTTGTCCAGATCTTGCTACTTATTGCTTCAGTATCTGAGGAGTCGCGAATGGTGCTGAACATTGTGCAATCATCAGTGAACATCCCCACTTCTAACCCTATAATAGAGGGTAGGTCATTGATGAAGCAGCTGAAGATGGTTGGGCCTACCCTGAGGAACTTGTGCAGTGATGTCCTGGGACTGTGATGATTGACCTCCAACAACCACAACCATTTTCCTTTGTGCTAGGTATGACTCCAACCAGCAGAGAGTTTTCCCTCTGATCCCCATTGACTCCAGTTTTGCTAGGGCTCCTTGATGCCACACTCGATTAAATGCTGCCTTGATATCAAGCACAGTCACTCTCACCTCACCTCTTGAGTTTAGCTCTTTTGTCCATGTTTGGACCAAGGCTATAATGAGGTTAGGAGCAGAGTGGCCCTGGTGGAACCGAAATTGAGCATCAGCGGGCAAGTGACGACTGATAGCACTGTCGACGACCCCTTGCTGATGATTGAGAGTAGACTGATGGGGCGGTAATTGGAAGGGTTATATATGCCCTGTTTTTTTGTGTACAGGAGATACCTGAACAATTTTCCACATTGTCGGGTAGATGCCAGTGTTGTAATTGTACTGAAACAGCTTGGCTAGGGGCATGGCTAATTCGGGAACACAAGTATTCAGTACTATTGCCGGAATGTTGTCAGGGTCCATAGCCTTTGCAGCATCCAGTAACTTCAGCTGTTTCTTGATATCATGTGGAGTGAATGAAATTGGCTGAAGACTGGCATCTGTGATGCTGGGGACTTCAGGAGGAGGCTGAGATGGATCATACCTTCAGCAACTCTGGCTGAAGATGGATGCAAGCTTCAACCTTGTCTTTTGCACTGATGTGCTGGGCTCCCCCATTGTTGAGGATGGGGATATTTGTAGAGCCTCCTCCTCCTGTCAATTTTTTAATTGTCCTCCACCATTCACGACTGGATGTGGCAGGACTGCAGAACTTAGATCTGATCTGTTGGTTGTGGGATCGCTTAGCCATGTCTATTGCATGCTGTTTACACTGTCTGGCATGCAATTTGTCCGGTGTTGTAGCTTCACCAGGTTGACACCTCACTTTTACCTATGCCTGGTGCTGCTCCTGGCATGCCATCCTGCATTCTTCATTGAATCAGGGTTGGTCCCCCAGCTTGACGGTAATGGTAGAGTGGGAGATATGCTGGGCCATGAGGTTACAGATTGTGGTTGAGTACAATTCTGCTGTTGCTGATGTCCCACAGCGCCTCATGGATGCCAATTTTGTGTTGCTAGATCTGTTTGAAATCTATCCCATTTAGCACGATGGTAGTGCCACACAACACGATGGAGGTACACTCAATGTGAAGATGGGACTTCGTCTCCACAAGGACTATGCAGTGGTCACTCCTACCAATACTGTCCTGGACAGATGCATCTGTGACAGGTAAATAGGTGAGGACGAGGTCAAGTAGGTTTTTCCCTCTTTTTGGTTCCGTCACCACCTGCCGCAGATCCAGTCTAGCAGCTACGTCCTTTAGGACTCAGCCAGCTTGGTCAGTAACGGTGTTACCAAGCCACTCTTGGTGATGGACATTGAAGTCCCCCACCCAGAGTATTTTCCGCCACCCGCAGTGCGTCCTCCAAGGGCTGTTCAACATGGAGAAGCACTGATTCGTCCGCTGAGGGGGCGGGTGGGCTGGACATAGAGTCATAGAGTTATACAGCACAGAAACAGGCCCTTCGGCCCAACGTGTCCATGCCGGCCATCAAGCCTATCTATTCTAATCCCATTTTCCAACAATTGGCCCGTAGCCTTTTATGCTATGGTGTTTCAAATGCTCACCTAAATACTTCTTAAATGTTGTGACGGTTCCTGCCTGCACCACCCCTTCAGGCAGTGTGTTCCAGATTCCAACTTCCCTCTGGTTGAAAAACATTTTCCTCAAATCCCCTATAAACCTCCTGCCCCTTACCTTAAATCTTTGCCCCCTAGTTATTGACACCTCTGCTAAGGGAAAAAGTTTCTTCCTATCTACCCTATCTATGCCCCTCATAATTTTGTATACCTCAATCAGGTTCGTCCTCAGCCTTCTCTGCTCTAAGGAAAACAACCCTAGCCTATCCAATCTTTCTTCATAGCTGAAATGCTACAGCCCAGCCAACATCCTGGTGAATGCTTCTCTTTCCACAGATGCTGCCAGACCTGCTGAGTGATTCCAGCATTTCTTGTTTTTGTTTCAGATTTCCAGCATCCGCAGTATTTTGCTTTTATCCTGGTGAATCTCCTCTGCACCTTCTCCAGTCCAATCACATCCTTCCTATAGTGTGAACAGAACTGAACACAGTTCTCCAGCTGTGGCCTAACTAGCTTTTTATGCAGCTCCATCATAATCTCGCTGCTCTTATATTCTATGCCTCAGCCAATAAAGGCAAGTATCCCATATGCTTTCCTAACCACCTTATCTACCTGCGCTGCTGCCTTCAGTGATCTATTGACAAGTACACCGAGGTCCCTCTGACCCTCTGTACTTCCCAGGGTCTTACCATCCATTGTATATTCCATTGCCTTGTTAGTCCTCCAAAATGCATTGCCTCACACTTCTCAGGATTAAATTCCATTTGCCACTGTTCTGCCCATCTTATCAGCCCATCTAAATCATCCTGTAATCTAAGGCGATCCTCCTCACTATTTAAGATACCACCAATTTTCGTGTCTTCTGCGAACTTACTGATCATACCACCTATATTTACATCTAAATAATTAACGTACACTTCAAACAGCAAGAGTCCCAGCACCGAGCCCTGTGGTACACCACTGGTCACAGGCTTCCAATTGCAAAAACAACCCTCAACCATCACCCTCTGCCTCCTGCTACTAAGCCAATTTTGGATCCAACTTACCAAATTGCCCTGGATCCCATGCGCTCTTACATTCTTGACCAATCTCCCATGCGGGACCTTATCAAAAGCCTTACTGAAGTCAATGTAGACTACATCAACTGCTTTACCCTCATCTACACATGTAGTCAGCTCCTCGAAAAATTCAATCAAATTTGTTAGACATGATCTTCCCCTGGCAAAACAATGCTGACTATCCTTGATTAATCCGTGCCTCTCCAAATGGAGATTAATCCTGTTTCTCAGAATTTTATCCAATAGTTTCCCTACTGGCCTGTATTTACCTGGTTTATCCCTACTACCCTTCTTGAATAAAGGTACAGCATTCGCTGTCCTCCAATCCTCTGGCACTTCTCCTGTGGCCAGAGAGGATTTGAAAATTTGTGTCAGAGCTCCTGCAATCTCTTCCCTTGCCTCACATAGCAGCCTGGGATACATCTCATCTGGGCCTGGGGATTTATCCACTTTTAAGCCCGCTAAAACAGCTAATACCTCCTCCCTTTCAATGCTAATTTGTTCAAGTATATCACAATTCCCGTCCCTGATCTGTACACCTACATCGTCCTTCTCCAGAGTGAACACAGATGAAAAGTAATCATTTAAAACCTCACCTACGTCCTCCGGCTCCACACACAGATTGCCACTTTCATCCCTAATAGGCCCTACTCTTTCCTCGGTTATCCTCTTGCCCTTAATATACTTATAAAAGGCCTTGGGATTTTCCTTTATCTTGCCCACCAGTGTTTTTTCATGTCCCCTCTTCGCTCTCCTAATTACTTTTTTAAATACTCCCCTACACTTTCTATACTTCTCTAGGGCTGCCGCTGTTTTCAGCGCTCTGAATCTGCCTCCTTTTTTTCCTTATCCATTCCTCTATATACCTTGACATCCAGGCTTTCCTGGAGTTGCTGGTCCTACCCTTCACCTTTATGGGAACATGTTGGCTCTGAATTCTCACTATTTCCTTTTTGAATGACTCCCACTGGTCTGATGTAGACTTTCCTACAAGTAGCTGCTCCCAGTCCACTTTGTCCAGATCCTGTTTTATCATATTGAAATGAGCCTTCCCCCAATTCAGTATCTTTATTTCATGTCCATCTTTGTCCTTTTCCATAACTACCTCAAATCTTACAGAGTTATGGTCACTATCCCCGAAATACTCCCCCACTGACACTTCCAGCACTTGTCCGGCTTCATTCCCTAAGATTAGGTCCAGTACCACTCCTTCTCTTGTAGGACTTTCTACATGCTATTCTCAAAAAGCTCTCCTGGATGCACTTTAAGAATTCTGCCCCCTTTAAGCCTTTTGCACTAAGACTATTCCCGTTTATATTGGGGAAGTTGAAAACCCTTCCTATTATTACCCTATTACTTTTACACGTCTCTGAGATGTGCCTACATATCTGCTTCTCTATCTCTCCCTGACTATTTGGAGGCCTGTAGTACACTCCCAGCCAAGTGATTGCCCCCTTTTTGTTTTTAAGTTCTACCCATGTGGCCCCATTTGAGGAATCTTCTAAGATATCGTCCCTCCCTACTGCAGTAATTGACTCCTTGCTCAATCGTGCTATGCCACCTCCTCTTTTACACTCCGCCCCCCACCCCCCATCATGCCTGAAGATTCTATACCCTAGAATATTGAGCTGCCAGTCCTGCCCTTCCCTCAACCATGTCTCTGTGAGAGCAACAATATCATATTCCCATATGTTAACCAACACCCTCAACTGGCGCCCTTACTTGGTGGTGGTAGGTGGTAATCAGCAGGAGGTTTCCTCGCCCATGTTTGACCTGATGCCATAAGACTTCAAGGGGTCGGGGTCAACATTGAGGACTCCCAGGGCAACTCCCTGCCAACTGTATACCACTGTGCTGCTACCTCTTGTGGGTCTGCTCTGCTGGCGGGCCAGGACATACCCAGGGATGGTGATGGTAATGTCTGGGATAAGGTATGATTCCTTGAGTATGACTATGTCAGGCTGTTGCTTGACTAGTCTGTGGGACAGCTCTCCCAACTTTGACACAAGCCCCCAGATGTTTGTAAGGAGGACTTTGCAGGGTTGACAGGGCTGGGTTTGCTGTTGTCATTTCCGGTGCCGAGGTCAATGCCGGGTGGTCTGTGCGGTTTCATTCTGTTTTATTGACTTTGTAGCAGTTAGATACAACTGAGTGGCTTGCTAGGCCATTTCAGAGGGCATTTAAGAGTCAACCACTTTGCTGTGGGTCTGGAGTCACGTGTAGGCCGGACCAGGTAAGGACGGCAGATTTCCTTCTCTAGAGGGCATTTGTGAACCAGATGGGTTTTTACAACAATTGACAATGGTTTCATGGTCATCATTAGACTAGCTTTTAATTCCAGATTTATTAATTGAATTCAAATTTTATATTTGCTATAGTGGAATTCAAAGCCATGTCCCCAAAGCATTAGCCAGTGCCTCTAGATTACTAGTGCACCACTTTGCCACCATGTCTCTGTCTGTGCCACTATAAAAAGCTGTAGCAGAATTTGATTTTAGACAGGAGACATGGTCTGAATAAAAGATCATGATAAGCAGATGCAAGGCCATTCTTCTGTAACGCTGAGTGATCTGTCATTGTTGCAGAGTTCCCCAGTTGTCGTGATTCTGCTAACACTATTGCATCTTTTCATCTAACTGGGCTCAGCCATCGAAATACATTTCACTGACTGTCACCCCTCTACATATGCTGCAATCTCTTTGAATGCGCAACATTGTATTAAGTCATCAGATAAAATATGGAAACACAAACCAAAGTAAAGATTAAGCACATGAACTGGCGGTTCAGAATGGCATTTGCCTGTTGCTTTCTTCAAGGTTTAGGCTTTCTGCGTAGTTTGATTTTGCAATACCTTCAATCGTTATTTTATTGCCAAAATAGTTTTACAATTTGTATACCTATGAATAACTTTTCACATTAGAAGATTAGAGCTGTATTCATATCACTAACAAGTAACACGTATTGCATTCTTCTTTAATTTAATGCAGGTTTATTTCTCAAGCATTTACTGTATCTTTATAGTTAGTGCATCCAGTGAGTGCTTGCAATGTCTAGAATGTATTTGTTTATCCCTGAAATGAATTCTAAATGAACATCATTGCCAGGAAACACAAATGTACATTTTTGTAGCCAACGTAATACAATACAATGTAATGCATATTTCACAAAACAGCATGGGAGCAAAAGTAATGCACCTATGAGGCGAGAATTCCAGAACTGAGGGCTTAGACCCTGAACTACGACGTCCTTATGGGGTGAAAGGAGCTGGATTTGCAGAAGAGGAGAGAGTTTACAGAGATAGGGAGGGATGAGGCAATGGTGGAAATTCAACATAATGATGATTATTCATTGGTACACTCAGATCCACCACAGTCTGCCCAGCACAAGGATGATGGTTGAGCGGGAATTGGTATGGCTCACGACAGGGCCACCAACATTTTGTATGCATTGAAGTGCAATGTCATTACCCATCAGCTATGCTTATTTTCCTCTCCTATATCAACTCAGCTACAAATTATATTTCATTTTTATACAAAAAGGACCTCTGTTTTACTAAATTTTCTTGTTAATTCGAGAAGTTACAATTTTCGCACAGTAGAATACGTGTTTCTTATCCCAAATAGTTTACACCAACGCCACCCAATTATGAAAGCTGGTGCTTAATAATCAATAGTCTCCTGAATTCATGATTAGTTCACAAAACCTGATCTAATTTAAGAAGACAAAATTGAAATATTGATCAGAAACTGTGAACCAAATCAATTTCTGAGTAAGATTAAACATGCCCGTGTATATTGATAATAACAGACCTCCATGTTACCAATTTCTAGATAATCCCAATTATTAAATCTGCTGGCACACTGAATCTGTGCTATCAACATCGCACGAAAAGAGCCCATTGGGTGGCTGTTTGGCTTTGGTTTGAACCATTGTTTTTGCATTTTCTTGTGTCTGGAGCTTGATGCTGAAATGGAGGCCTGATTTTAACTCTGTGCAAGTTGGTGAGCTCCGAATGAGTTAAAATCTCACTCTGAAGTGCCTGTAGTAGGAAATGGTCCATTCTTAGAATTGGAGTGTCTTACCGCAACGAGAGTAAAAATTCTAATCAAGGCAAATGATGTATATTGTTCTTCTGGCTACGTCATCCATTCTATCCCATCCATTTTGTTATCCCAGTGTGACAGAAACCCCACATGCCAAATAGAAAATATTAATTTCATCATGTGGAACTTTGCCTTAGACTTTTAATGACATTGTTACAAATAACTTTTAAAAAGTAGATCAGAGCAGCTAAGATGGCCACGTACAATTTGCATATGAGAAGCCAAAGGCCAGCTGGGAGACAGAGGTGATTACTCAGTCTTGCCAGAACAATCGGAGTGCTCCCTGATTCAATTGCCTAGAATGGTTTTGTCAATGTTGATCATTAAAAGTTTTGACACCCACTGACTTTGAAAGAGCCAACTACCAGATTCATTGGTGTCCTTATTGAAACTGTTCCTCATTTCATGACTCCTATCTTCTGCCCGATCACGATCATTCCCTCTTATTCTTCATCCCCTCCCCCTTTCCTTGCCTCTGTGTTTGCTTAAAATCTGTTACATCTGTAAAAGCTTGAAGTTTGGACCAAAGGTCACTGGACTAAAACGTTAACTTTGTTTCTCTCTCTCCATCGATGCTCTTTCATTTTGTGTTGAGAGTTTATTGCTCACCGAAACAAGTGACCCTGTCGACAGTTCTCGCATTCTGAGTACTATTAGAATATGGATACAGTCTCTGTGTTGATGTTCTTTGGTGAGTTGTGAAAATACTTTACATCAATAGTACTGGATTCTAATATTCTCAAATGTAGTTGACTGGGTAAGCTGTAGAGCTGGGCTGGGCTGTGGCGATCTCTGACCTGCACAGGAGCAACTGGCAGTTCGTTCAGCGGTCACAGGTGTGTGCTAAATTGTCAGTGGATAACTGAGGGAGCGCAACTGATAACGTTTCAGGAAAGGTGGGTGATTGAGGGTGGAGAGAGAGGCAGAGGGAGAGCCCCTTGCTGCTAACAAGCTGGCGCTGCCCTTGTATTGATTAGCGGATGCCCACTGGTGACAGTGCCAGCTTCTAGCACACTGTGTGGAGCCCCCTGACTCGCGCCCTGACTCACCTCATTCAGAAAGAATGCAGCAAAGGAAACAAAGCTTTTCCCAGGAATGCTCGATTCCAGCTCCTGAGGATTGATGTTCCCGATTCTGGCCCATTGGCTCTAGAACATTCTGTTGGATTTGGAGCAGAGGCCAGGAATGTGAGATAGAAATCCAGAGGCACTGAGAGCCTTTGGTTTTACTGACGAAGATGCGTTTCTCAGGTTATTTCCGAAATTATTATAAAACAGGCGGGATGCCATGGCTCTGTTGTTCGCCTCCCTCCCCGAAGTTCACATCCCGCCAAACTCAATGTTTATTCGGAAGAGGCGCCAAGCGGGTGCGCATCATGAGGCGTCATTGTATTTCTTATTTTCTTTTTTAGTGTTTTTTGGGACTCAGCTGAGCGTTTCTCAAGGTTAGTGTCGACCTTCTCTAAAATCATTAAATTAAACAGCTAACATGTTAATTTGTGAATCTGTTTGCTGTAACCTGTCATGTTGTGGATTGGTAAAGGGAATGCAGGTCTGCCTCTCCGGAGTCGGCATGGCGAAGACACGGTAAGATATCTGGTTTCAAACTGTCCCAGCAGGCCAGGTCATCCTGCACCTATTCTCTGTTGAATGTCCAAGGTCGGCCTGCATGCACCCATGGGAGTCCTCAACGTCGACTCCAGACCCCATGAAGTCTCATGGCATCAGGCCAAACATGGGCAAGGAAACCTCCTGCTGATTACCACCTACCAGCACCGCTCCCTCTCAGCTGATGAGTCAGTACTCCTCCATGTTGAACAACACTTGGAGAAAGCACTGAGGGTGGCGAGGGTGCAGAATTTACCCTGAGTGGGGGACTTCAATATCCATCACCAAGAAGCACTGCGACTGACTGAGATGGCCGAGTCCTAAATGCCATAGCTGCTAGACTGGATCTGCGGCAGGTGGTGAGGGAACCAACAGGAGGGAAAAATATACTTGACCTCGTCCTCACCAATCTGTCTGCCGTAAAAGATAAGGCTGAAGTATTTGCAACAATCTTCAGCCCAAAGTGCCGAGTTGATGATCCATCTCTGCCTCCTGAAGTCCCCAATATCGCAGATGCCAGTCTTCAGCCAATTCGATTCACTCTGCATGATGTCAAGGAATGACTGAAAGCAAAGGCTATGGGCCCTGACAATATTCTGGCAATAGTACTGAAGACGTGTACTCCAGAACTTGTTGCGCCCCTAGCCAAGCTGTTCCAGTACAGCTGCAACACTGGCATATATCTGGCAATGTGGAAAATTGCCTACGTATGTCTTGCTATAGAGGGAGTGCAGTGAAGGTTTACCGGACTGATTCCTGGGATGGCGGGTCTGACGTATGAGGAGAGATTGAGTCGGTTAGGATTATATTCGCTGGAGTTCAGAAGAGTGAGGGGGATCTCATAGAAACCTATAAAATTCTAACAGGACTTGACAGGGTAGATGCAGGAAGGATGAACCCAATAGTGGGGGAATCCAGAACCAGAGGTCATAGTCTCAGGATATGGAGTAAATCTATCAGGACTGAGATGAGGAGAAATTATTTCATCCAGAGAGTGGTGAGCTTGTGGAATTCACTACCACAGAAAGCAGTTGAGGCCATGACATTGTATGTTTTCAAGAAGGAGTTAGATACAGCTCTTGGATCTTCTTCTTTGGCCTCCTTGTCTCGAAAGACAATGGGTAAGCGCCTAGAAGTAGTCAGTGGTTTGTGGAGCAGTGCCAGGAGTGGCTATAAAGGCCAATTCTAGGGTGACAGACTCTTCCACAGGTGCTACAGATAAAATTGGTTGTTGGGGCTCCTGCCAACTGCTAAGTCTGTTCGACTCGCCACTCTTTAGCCCCGTATTTATGGCTGTCTGCCAGCTCTGGCAATCGCTGACAACTGGCTCCCACGACTTGTGGTCAGTGTCACAGAACTTCATGTTGCGTTTGCAGACGTCTTTAAAGCGGAGACATGGATGGCAGGTGGGTCTGATACCAGTGACGAGCTCGCTGTACAATGCGTCTTTGGGGATCCTGCCATCTTCCATGCGGCTCACATGGCCAAGCCATATCAAGTGCCGCTGGCTCAGTAGAGTGTATATGCTGGGGATGTTGGCCGCCTCAAGGAAATAAGAACGTAAGAACTAGGAGCAGGAGTAGGCAATTCAGCCTCTCGAGCCTGCTCCACCATTCAATACGATCATGGCTGATCTCATCTTGGCCTCAACTCCATTTTCCTGCCCATTCTCCATAACCCTTCAACCCATTTCAAATTAAAAATCTGTCGATCTCCTTAAATTTACCAATGTCCCAGCATCCACCGCACTCTGGGGTAGTGATTTCCACAGATTCACGACCCTTTGAGGGAAGTAATTTCTACTCATCTCTGTTTTAAATCTGTTACCCCTTATCCTAAAACTATGACCTCTCGTTCTAGATTGCCCCACAAGAGGAAACATCCTCTCTGTGTCTACTTTGTCAATCCCCTCAATCATCTTACATACCTCAATTAGATCTCCTCTCATTTTTCTAAACTCGAGAGAGTAAAGGCCAAAACTGCTCAATCTCTCTTCATAAGACAAACCCCCCATCTCTGGAATCAATCTGGTGAACTTCCTCTGAACTGCCTCCAATGCAACTACATCCTTTCTCAAGTAAGGGGACCAAAACTACACAGTACTCCAGGTGCGGTCCACCAATGCCTTGTACAGTTGCAGCAACACTTCCCTACTTTTATATTCTATTCCTTTAGCAACAAATGCCAAAATTCCATTGGCCTTCCTTATCACCTGCTGTGCCTGCAAACTAGTTTTCTGCGATTCATGCACGAGGACACCCAGATCCCTCTGCACCGAAGCACTCTGAAGTTTCTCTCCATTTAGAAAATAATTTGCCTTTCTATTCTTCTGACCAAAATGGATAACCTCACACTTATCCACGATAAAATCCATCTGCCAAATTTTGGCCCATTTATCTAACCTATCCATATCATTTATAGATTTCTTATTTCTTTATTGCAACTTACTATCCCACCTATTTTAGTGTCATCTGCAAATTTGGCTATAGTACCTTCTATCCCTGCATCCAAGTCATTAATATAGATTGTAAATAGTTGGGGCCCAAGGACCGAACCCTGTGGCACCCCACTAGTTACATCTTGCCAACCAGAAAAAGACCCATTTATCCCGACTCTCTGTTTTCTGTTGGTTAGACAATCCTCTATCCAAGCTAATAAATTGCCCCTAACCCCATGTGGTCTTACCTTGTATATTAACCTTTTGTGCGGCACCTTATCAAATGCCTTCTGGAATTCCAGATATACATCTACAGGATCCCCATTATCCACTTTACATGTTACATCTTCGAAGAACTCTAGCAAATTAGTCAAACACGATTTACCCTTCATAAAACCATGCTGACTCTGATGGATTGCGTTTTGACTTTCTAAATGTTCTGTTATTACTTCCTTAATAATGGATTGTAACAATTTCCCAACGACAGATGTTAAACTAACTGGTCTATAAGTTTCCTACTTTCTGCCTCCCTCCCTTTTTGAATAAGGGTGTTACATTAGCTTTGTTCCAATCCATTGGAACCTTTCCCGTATCTAGAGAATTTTGGAATATTATAACCAATGGATCCACTATCTCCGTTGCCACTTCCTTTAAGACTCTAGGATGTAGGCCATCAGGCCCTGGGGACTTGTCTGCCTTCAATCCCAATAGTTTGCTCAGTAATTTTATCCCAGTGATGATGATTATTCTCACTTCCTCCCTTTCTATAACCTCTGCATTATCTGTAACTATTGGGATGTTACTTGTGTCCTCCACCATGAAAACTGAAGCAAAATACTGATTTAGTGTCTCTGCCATTTCTGTGTTCGCTTCTATTAATCCCCAGTCTCATCCTCCAAAGGACCAACATTCACTTTAGCTACTCTCTTCCCTTTTATATACTTATAGAAGCTTTTGCTATCTGTTTTTATATTTTGCGCTAGTTTTCTTTCATAATTTACCGTTGCTCTTTTTTATTACTTTTTTAGTAACCCTTTGTTGATTTTTAAAAGTTTCCCAATCTTCCAGCCTGCCACTGGCCTTTGCAATATGGTATGCCTTAGTTTTTGTCTTTATGTTATCCTTAACTTCCTTGCTTAGCCATGGATGTTTCCCCCCCACCCCTAGAATCTTTCTTCCTCTCTGGAGTATATTTTAGTTGGGAGGAATTGAATATTTCCTTGAACATCTGCTACTGCTTGTCAACTGTCCTACCTTTTAGTCTACCTGCCCAGTCCACTAGGGCCAAATCTGTCCTCATGCCTATGTAATTACCTTTGTTTAACTCCAGAACGCTGGTGTGAGACTCCAGCTTCTCGCCCTCAAACTGAATTTGTAATTCTAGCATGCTATGATCACTTTTCCCGAGAGGATCCTGAACAATGAGATCATTTATTAATCCCACCTCATTACACAACACCAAATCTAGAATAGCCTGCTCCCTGGTTGGTTTCACAACATATTGCTCCAAAAAACAATCTCTAATACATTCAATGAACTCTCCATCGAGGCTACCCTTGCCAATTTGACTAATCCAGTCTATATGCATATTATAATCACCCATGATTATTGCCGTACCTTTCTTACAAGCCCCCAGTATTTCCTGGTTTATACTGTGCTCCACTGTGGAACTACTGTTTGGGGACCTATAGATTACTCCCACCAGGGACTTCTTTCCCTTGCTATTTCTTATTTCTCCCCAGACTGATTCTACGTCTTGATCTCCAGTGCCTATATCATTTCTCACAACAGCACCGACCTCTACCTTTACTAACAAAGCTACACTACCTCCTTTTCTTTCCTGCCTATCCTTCCGAAATACTGAGTACCCTTGGATATTCAATTCCCAAACCTGGTTTCCCTGCAACCACTTCTCAGCAATTGCCACCAAATCATACCAATTTGTCTCTATTTGCGCTGTTAACTCGTTTATTTTATTCCGAATGTTTTGTGCATTCAGATACAAAGCCTTTAAGTTTGTTGTATTATTACATTTCCCTACTCTTGCACGATTCCTTGGTGCAATATGATGTTCACTCGTTCTGTCCCTTCCTTTTATTTTCCAGTAACAATCAGCCTCACCACTAACCTGCACTCCTACCGTTTCCTTTAACTTCCTGTTTTTCCATGCAACTGAACCCTCCCCTCCACCCCCCCACCCCAACTGTTTAGTTTAAAGCCCTATCTATAGCCCTAGTTATGTGATTCACCAGGAATCTGGTCCCAGCATGATTCAGGTGGAGCCTGTCCCATCGGAACAGCTCCCTCCTTCCCCAATACTGGTGCCAATATCCCATGAATTCGAACCCATTTCTCCCACACCAATCTTTGAGCCACGCATTTACCTCTTTAATCTTATTGACCCTTTGCCAATTTGCTCGTGGTTCAGGTAGTAATCTGGAGATTATTACCTTTTTGGTTCTGCTTTTTAATTTAGCCCCTAGTTGCTCATATTCCCTCAGCAGAACCTCTAACCTCGTTCTACCTATATCGTTGGTACCTACGTGGACCATGACAACTGGATCTTTCCCCTCCCACTCCAAGTTCCTCTGCAGCCCAGATGAGATATCCTAAACCCTGGCACCAGGTAGTCAGCGCTGCCTTCGGGACTCTCAATCCTGGCCACAGAGAACAGTGTCTATGTCCCTAACTATACTATCCCCGATTACCACTACATTTCTCTTTTCTCCCCCCACTTGAATGGCTTCCTGTACCACAGTGCGGTGGTCAATTTTCTCATCCTCCCTACAGTCCCTGCTCTCGTCCACACAGGAAGCAAGAATCTCGAACCTGTTGGACAAGGACAATGGCTGAGGCTCCTGCAGCACTACCTCCTGTATCCCTCTTACCTTCCTCACTCATAGTCACACCTTCCTGTCCCTGACTACTGGCTGAACTCAATGTTGTTAATTTAAGGGGTGTGACTGTCTTCTGAAACACAGCGTCCAGGTAACTTTCCCCTTCCCTGATGTGTCACAGTGTCCGAAGCTCAGACTCCAGCTCATCAACTCTGAACCGGAGTTCCTCGAGCAGCCAACACTTGCTACAGATGTGTTCACCAGGAACCACAATGGGGTCCGCCAGCTCCCACATCATGCAGGTACAACACATCACTTGGTCCTGCATATCTATTTTATATAATTAGATTTTAATTTGTTATTTAAATTTCCGACTGGTCCTTAGTTTTTTTAAACCGCTTTAGTCCTTAGTTTCTCTACTTATAAATCAATCAAGTTTTACTCAATATTGATTTAATTCAATTAAATTTAAAACTTACCTGAATACTCACCCCAGCTGCTCTCTGTTTCCCTGCTCTCACTGTTCAATGTGATGTCACTCCGTCACTTTTCGAGTTTTCCCCGGCTCCTCGGGCTCTGCTCCTCTCTGTCTCTCTCCCACACAAACCTCTGGTCCTGCTGCTCCGTGGGCTCCGCTCCTCTCTGTCTCTTTCCCACACAGGTTTTTGGTGTGCTTTTTCAAACCTCTGGTCCTGCTGCTCCTCGGGCTCTGCTCCTCTCTGCCTCTCTCCCACACAAACCTCTGGTCCTGCTGCTCCTGAGGCTCTGCTCCTCTCTGTCTCTCTCCCACACAAACCTCTGGTCCTGCTGCTCCGCGGGCTCCACTCCTCTTCTGCGTTGGAGATACGGTCCTGCCACCTGATGCCAAGGATTCTTCGGAGGCAGCAAAGATGGAATGAGTTGAGACGTCGCTCTTGGTTGACAGACGTTGTCCAGGCCTCGCTGCTGTAGAGCACGGTACTGAGGCACAGGCTTGAAACACTCGGACTTTTGTGTTCCGTGTCAGTGCGCCATTTTCCCACACCCTCTTGGCCAGTCTGGACATAGCACGGATGCCTTTCCCTCGCGCTTGTTGATTTCTGCATCAAGAGACAGGTTGCTGGTGATAGTTGAGCCTAGGTAGGTGAACTCTTGAATCACTTCCAGAGCGTGGTCGCCAATATTGATGGAGTATTTCTGACGTCCTGTCCCATGATGTTTGTTTTCTTGTGGCTGATGGTTAGGCCAAATTTGTTGCAGGCAGCCGCAATCCTGTCGATGAGTCTCTGCAGACACTCTTCTATGTGGGATGTTAATGCAGCATCGTCAGCAAAGAGGAATTCCCTGATGAGGACTTTCCATACTTTGGTCTTCGCTCTAAGACGGGCAAGGTTGAACAACCTGCCATCAGTTGAGGCAAAACATTGTGTGCTTTCAAGAAGGAGTTAGATATAACTCTTGGGTCTAAAGGGATCAAGGGACATGGGGCGAAAGCGGGAACAAGTTACTGAGTTGGATGATCAGCCATGATCATAATGAATGGCGGAGCAGGCTCGAAGGGCAGAATGGCCTACTCCTGCTCCTATTTTCTACGTTTCTATGTTTCTGTACACAAAAAGCAGGACAAGTCGAATCTGGCCAATTATCGCCCCATCAGCGCACTCTCAATCATCAGTGAAGTGATGGAAGGTGTCATCAACAGTGCCATCAAGCAGCACTTGCTCAGCAGTAACCTGCTCATTGATGCTCAGTTTGGGTTCCGCCAGGGCCATTCAGCTCCTGACCTCATTTACAGTCTTGGTTGAAACATGGACAAAAGAGCTGAACTTGAGGTGAGGTGAGAGTGACTGCCCTTAACATCAAGGCAGCATTTGACTGAGTATGGCATCAAGTAACCGCAGCAAAATTGGAGTCAATGGGAATCGGGGAAAACTCTCTGCTGGTTGGAGTCATACCAAGCGCAAAGGAAGATGGTTGTTGTTGGAGGGCAATCATCTCAGCTCCAGGACATCACTGCAGGAGTTCCTCAGAGTAGTGTCCTAGGCCCAGCCATCTTCAGCTGCTTCATCTATGACCTTCTTTCAATCATAAGGTCATAGAAACATAGAAAATAGGAGCAGGAGTAGGCCATTCGGCCCTTTGAGCCTGCTCCGCCATTCATTATGATCATGGCTGATCATCCAACTCAGTAACCCGTTCCTGATTTCGTCCCATACCTGTTGATCCCTTAAGACCCAAGAGCTATATCTGACTCCTTCTTGAAAACATAGTGTTTTGGCCTCAACTGCTTTCTGTGGTAGTGAATTCCACTGTGGGCGGCACAGTGGCGCAGTGGTTAGCACCGCAACCTCACAGCTCCAGCGACATGGGTTCGGTTCTGGGTACTGCCTGTGTGGAGTTTGCAAGTTCTCCCTGTGTCTGCGTGGGTTTCCTCCGGGTGCTCCGGTTTCCTCCCACGTGCCAAAGACTTGCAGGTTGATATGTAAATTGGCCATTAGCAATTGCCCCTAGTATAGGTAGGTGGTAGGGAAATATAGGGACAGGTGGGGATGAGGTAGGAATATGGAATTAGTGTAGGATTAGTATAAATGGGTGGTTGATGGTCGGCACAGACTCAGTGGGCTGAAGGGCCTGTTTCAGTGCTGTATCTCTAAACTAAACTAAACTACAGGCTCACCACTCTCTCTGGATGAAGAAATTTCTCCTCATCTCAGTCCTGAAAGGTTTACCCCGTATCCTTAGTCCATAACCCCTGGTTCTGGATTCCCCCACCATCGGGAACATCCTTCCTGCATCTATCCTGTCAAGTCCTGTTAGAATTTTATAGGTTTCTGCGAGATCCTCCCTCACTCTTCTGAACTCCAGCGGATATAATCCTAACCGACTCAATCTCTCCTCATACGTTAGTCCCGCCATCCCAGGAATCAGTCCAGTAAACCTTCGCTGCACTCCCTCTAAAGCAAGAACATCCTTCCTCAGATAAGGAGACCAAAACTGCACACGATAATAGACATATGGATGTAAATGGAATAGTGTAGGTCAGATGATCGGCGCAACATCGAGGGCCGAAGGGCCTGTACTGCGCTGTAATATTCTAATTCTAATTCTAATATTCCAGGTGTGACCTCACCAAGGCCCTGTATAATTGCAGCAAGACATCCCTGCTCCTGTACTCGAATCCTCTCGCTATGAAGGCCAACATTCCATTTGCCTTTTTTACCGCCTGTTGCACCTGCATGCTTACCTTCAGTGACTGGTGTACGAGAACACCCAGGTCTCGCTGAATATACCCCTCACTGTTTATAGCTGTTCAGATAATAATCTGCCTTCCTGTTTTTGCTACCAAAGTGGATAACCTCACATTTATCCACATTATACTGCATCTGCCATGCATTTACCCACTCAGTCAACTTGTCCAAATCACCCTGAAGCCTCTCTACATCCTCCTCACAACTCACCCTCCCACCCAGTTTTGTGTCATCTGCAAATTTGGAGATATTACATTTAGTTCCCTCATCTAAATCATTAATATATATTGTGAATAGCTGGGGTCCTAGCACTGATCCCTGCGGTACCCCACTAGTCACTGCCAGCCATTCAGAAAAAGACCCATTTATCCCTACTCTTTGTTTCCTGTCCGCGAACCAATTTTCTATCCATCGCAATACACTACCCCCAATTCTATGCGCTTTAATTTTACATGCTAATCTCTTATGTGGGACTTTGTCGAAAGCCTTCTGAAAGTCCAAATAAACCACATCCACTGGCTCCCCCTCATCAACTCTACTAGTTACATCCTCGGAGAATTCTAGTAGATTTGTCAAGCATGATTTCCCAAGCATGATTTCCCTTTCATAAATCCATGCTGACTCTGCCCGATTTGACCACTGTTCTCTAAATGCTCTGCTATAAAATCTTTGATAATGGACTCTAGAATTTTCCCCACTACTGACGTCAGGCTGACTGGTCGATAATTCCCTGCTTTCTCTCTACCTCCATTTTTAAATAGTGGGATTACATTAGCTACCTTCCAATCCGTAGGAGCTGTTTCAGAGTCTATAGAATCTTGGAAAATGACCACCAATGCATCCACTATTTCTAGGGCCACATCCTTAAATACTCTGGATTGCATACCATCAGGCCCTGGGGATTTATCGGCCTTCAATCCCATCAATTTCCCCAACACCATTTCTCAGCTAATACTGATTTCCTTCAGTTCCTCTCTCTCACTGAGCCCTGTGTTCCCCAACATTTCTGGTATGATATTTGTGTCCTCCTTTGTGAAGACAGAACCAAAGTATGCATTTAGTTGGTCAGTCATTTCT
Source organism: Heterodontus francisci (assembly GCF_036365525.1). NCBI lineage: Eukaryota > Metazoa > Chordata > Chondrichthyes > Heterodontiformes > Heterodontidae > Heterodontus > Heterodontus francisci. The sequence goes on along the minus strand of NC_090392.1, from coordinate 30,192,020 downwards.
TTGTTCGCCATAATAGATTCTCCTGTTTCTGACTGTAAGGACCTACATTTGTCTTCACCAATCTTTTTCTCTTCACATCCCTACAAAAACTTTTACAGTCAGTTTTTATGTTCCCTGCAAGCTTGCTCTCGTACTCTATTTTCCGTTTCTTAATCGATCCCTTGGTCCTCCTTTGCTGAATTCTAAATTTCTCCCAATCCTCAGGTCTGTTGTTTTTCCTGGCAAATTTATATGTCTCTTCCTTGGATCTAATGCTGTCTCTGATTTCCCTTGTAAGCCATGGTTTGGCTACCTTTTCCGTTTTACTTTTGCGCCAGACAGGGATAAACAATTGTTGCAGTTCATCCATGTGCTCGTTAAATGTTTGCCATTGCCTATCCACCGTCATCCCTTGAAGTAACATTTCCCAATCCATCATAGCCAACTCGCACCTCATACCTTCGTAGTTTCCTTTACTAAGATTCAGGACCCTAGTCTCAGAATCAACTATGTCACTCTCCATCTTGATGAAGAATTCTATCATATTATGGTCGCTCATCCCCAAGGAATCTCTCACCACTAGATTGTCAATTATTCCTCTCTCATTACACAATATCCAGTCGAGGATGGCCTGTTCTCTGGTTGGTTCCTCAACGTATTGGTCCAGAAAACCGTCCCGTATACACTCCAAGAATTCCTCCTCTATGGTATTGTGACTAATTTGATTTGTCAGAAGTGGGGATGTTCACTGCGCAATGTTCAGCACCATTAATGACTCCTCAGATACTGAAGCAGTCCGTGTAGAAATGCAGCAAGACCTGGACAATATCTAGGTTTGGGCTGATAAGTGGCAAGTAACATTTGCACCACACAAGTGCCAGGCAATTACCATCTCCAACAAGAGAGAGTCTAACCATCTGCCTTTGACATTCAATGGCATTACCATCGCTGAATCCCCCACTATCAACATCCTCGGGACTACCATTGACCAGAAACTGAACTGGAGTAGCCATATAAATACTGTGGCTACAAGAGCAGGTCAGTGACTTGCAATCCTGCGGCGAGTAACTCACCTCCTGACTCCCCAAAGCCTGTCCACCATCTACAAGGCACAAGTCAGGAGTGTGATGGAATACTCTCCACTTGCCTGGATGGGTGCAACTCCAACAACACTCAAGAAGCTCGACACCATCCAGGACAAAGCAACCCGCTTGTTTGGCATCCCATCCATAAACGTTCACTCTCTCTCCACTACTGACACACAGTGGCAGCAGTGTGTACCATCTGCAAGATGCACTGCAGCAATGCACCAAGGCTCCTTAGACAGCACCTTCCAAACCTGTGACCTCCACCATCTAGAAGGCCAAGGACAGCAAATGCATGGGAACATCACCACCTGCAAGTTCCGCTCCAAGCCACACACCATCCTGACTTGGAACTATATCGCCGTTCCGTAACTGTCATCAACTGTCGTAACTTTCATTGCAGCAGCTTATTCGGGAGCAGAGAGTGCGAGCGAGTGAGCAGCTGGGAAGCTCAGTTTCAGCTTAAACTTAATTCCCTTTTGTTTTCGGCGGACCAAGGGGCTGCTGGGTAAGTAAAACCCTATATATTTGGGCCTTTTCTGAACCCAAGAAACTACACGGGTAGTGTCTCCCACCCGCCCTCCTCCTCTAACCAAAAAAAAAGGACTCGGTGGTGTGTAGATAAGGTAAGGCTTTTTCTACTTTTTCTTTATCGTGTGATTAGTAAAAACTTTTCGTTCCTTTTTCATTTTTTCGAAGTTTCAGACTAAGTTAAGCTTAAAATTAAAAATGTCAGAAGATCTCAGACCCGTGTTATGCTCCTCTTGCTCAATGTGGGAGCTCAGGGACATGGCTGATGTCCCTGACTCCTGAACGTGCAGGAAGTGTGTCCAGCTGCAGCTCTTGTTAGACCACATGACGGCTCTGGAGCTGCGGATGGACTCACTTTGGAGCATCCGCGATGCTGAGGAGGTCGTGGATAGCACGTTTAGCGAATTGGTCACACCGCAGATTAGGATTGCTGAGGGAGAAAGGGAATGGGTGACCAAAAGGCAGAGAAAGAGCAGGAAGGCAGCGCAGGTGTCCCCTGCGGTCATCTCCCTCCATAACAGGTATACCGTTTTGGATACTGTTGAGGGAGATGGCTCATCAGGGGAAGGCAGCAGTAGCCAGGTTCATGGCACCGTGGCTGGCTCTGCTGTTCAGAAGGGCGGCAAAAAGAGTGGAAGGGCTATAGTCATAGGGGATTCGATTGTAAGGGGAGTAGATAGGCGGTTCTGTGGTCAAAAACGAGAGTCCCGAATGGTATGTTGCCTCCCAGGTGCACGGGTCAGGGATGTCTCAGATCGGCTGCAGAACATTCTGAAGGGGGAGGGTGAACAGCCAGTTGTTGTTGTGCATATAGGCACCAATGATATAGGTAAAAAAACGGGATGAGGTCCGACAAGCAGAATTTAGGGAGTTAGGAGCCAAGTTAAAAGGTAGGACCTCAGAGGTAGTAATCTCAGGATTGCTACCAGTGCCACATGATAGTCAGAGTAGAAATGAAAGAATAGTCAGGATGAATGCGTGGCTTGAGAGATGGTGCAGGAGGGAGGGGTTCAGATTTTTGGGACATTGGGACCGGTTCTGGAGGAGGTGGGACAATTACAAATTGGACGGTCTACACCTGGGCCGGACTGGAACCAATGTCCTTGGGGGTGCTTTTGCGAACGCTGTTGGGGAGGGTTTAAACTAATGTGGCAGGGGGTTGGGAACCAAATGAGGAGGTCAGTGGACAGTAAGGAGGTAGTAACTAAAGCCTGTAAGGAACTAGATAATGAAGTCAGTGTGACTAAGGGAAAGAGTAGACAGGGAGCAGATGATGAACTCAAAGGGACTGGTGGTCTGAGGTGCATTTGTTTTAATGCAAGAAGTGTAGTAGGTAAGGCAGATGAACTTAGGGCTTGGATTAGTACCTGGGAGTATGATGTTATTGCTATTACTGAGACTTGGTTGAGGGAAGGGCATGATTGGCAACTAAATATCCCAGGATATCGATGCTTCAGGCGGGATAGAGAGGGAGGTAAAAGGGGTGGAGGAGTTGCATTACTGGTCAAAGAGGATATCACAGCTGTGCTGAAGGAAGGCACGATGGAGGACTCGAGCTGTGAGGCAATATGGGCAGAACTCAGAAATAGGAAGGGTGCGGTAACAATGTTGGGGCTGTACTACAGGCCTCCCAACAGCGAGCGTGAGATAGAGGTACAAATATGTGAACAGATTATGGAAAGATGAGGGAGCAACAGGGTGGTGGTGATAGGAGATTTTAATTTTCCCAACATTGACTGGGATTCGCTTAGTGTTAGAGGTCCAGATGGAGCAGAATTTGTAAGGAGCATCCAGGAGGGTTTTCTAGAGCAGTATGTAAATAGTCCAACTCGGGAAGGGGCCATACTGGACCTGGTGTTGGGGAATGAGCCCGGCCAGGTGGTTGAAGTTTCAGTAGGGGACTACTTTGGGAATAGTGATCACAATTCCGTAAGTTTTAGAATACACATGGACAAAGACGAGAGTGGTCATAAAGGAAGAGTGCTAAATTGGGGGAAGGCCAACTATACCAAAATTCGGCAGGAGCTGGGGAATGTAGATTGGGAGAAGCTGTTTGAAGGTAAATCCACATTTGATATGTGGGAGGCTTTTAAAGAGAGGTTGATTAGCGTGCAGGAGAGACATGTTCCTGTGAAAATGAGGGATAGAAATGGCAAGATTAGGGAACCATGGATGACAGGTGAAATTGTGAGACTAGCTAAGAGGAAAAAGGAAGCATACATAAGGTCTAGGCGGCTGAAGAAAGACAAAGCTTTGGAAGAATTTTGGGACTGTAGGACCAATCTGAAACGAGGAATTAAGAGGGCTAAAAGGGGTAATGAAATATCTTTAGCAAACAGGGTTAAGGAAAATCCCAAAGCCTTTTATTCATATATAAGGAGCAAGAGGGTAACTAGAGAAAGGATTGGCCCACTCAAGGACAAAGGAGGAAAGTTATGCGTGGAGTCAGAGAAAATGGGTGAGATTCTAAACGAGTACTTTGCATCGGTATTCACCGAGGAGAGGGACATGACGGATGTTGAGGTTAGGGATAGATGTCTGATTACTCTAGGTCAAGTCGGCATAAGGAGGGAGGAAGTGTTGGGTATTCTAAAAGGCATTAAGGTGGACAAGTCCCCAGGTCCGGATGGGATCTATCCCAGGTTACTGTGGGAAGCGAGAGAGGAAATAGCTGGGGCCTTAACAGATATCTGTGCAGCATCCTTAAACACGGGTGAGGTCCCGGAGGACTGGAGAATTGCTAATGTTGTCCCCTTGTTTAAGAAGGGTAGCAGGGATAATCCAGGTAATTACTGACCGGTGAGCCTGACGTCAGTGGCAGGGAAGCTGCTGGAGAAGATACTGAGGGATAGGATCTATTCCCATTTGGAAGAAAATGGGCTTATCAGTGATAGGCAACATGGTTTTGTGCAGGGAAAGTCATGTCTTTCCAACTTAATAGAATTCTTTGAGGAAGTCACAAAGTTGATTGATGAGGGAAGGGCTGTAGATGTCAGATACATGGACTTCAGTAAGGCGTTTGATAAGGTTCCCCATGGTAGGCTGATGGAGAAAGTGAAGTCGCATGGGGTCCAGGGTGTACTAGCTAGAGGGATAAAGAACTGGCTGGGCAACAGGAGACAGAGAGTAGCAGTGGAAGGGAGTTTCTCAAAATGGAGACGTGTGACCAGTGGTGTTCCACAGGGATCCGTGCTGGGACCACTGTTGTTTGTGATATACATAAATGATTTGGAGGAAAGTATAGGTGGTCTGATTAGCAAGTTTGCAGACGACACTAAGATTGGTGGATTAGCAGATAGTGAAGGGGACTGTCAGAGAATATAGCAGAATATAGATAGATTGGAGAGTTGGGCAGAGAAATGGCAGATGGAGTTCAATCAGGGTAAATGCGAGGTGATGCATTTTGGAAGATCCAATTCAAGAGTGAACGATACAGTAAATGGAAAAGTCCTGGGGAAAATTGATGTACAGAGAGATTTGGGTGTTCAGGTCCATTGTTCCCTGAAGGTGGCAACGCAGATAAATAGAGTGGTCAAGAAGGCATACGGCATGCTTTCCTTCATCGGACGGGGTATTGAGTACAAGGGTTGGCAGGTCATGTTACAGTTGTATAGGACTTTGGTTCGGCCACATTTGGAATACTGCGTGCAGTTCTGGTCGCCACATTACCAAAAGGATGTGGATGCTTTGGAGAGGGTGCAGAGGAGGTTCACCAGGATGTTGCCTGGTATGGAGGGCGCTTGCTATGAAGAGAGGTTGAGTAGATTAGGATTATTTTCATTAGAAAGACGGAGTTTGAGGGGGGACCTGATTGAGGTGTACAAAATCATGAGAGGTATAGACAGGGTGGATAGCAAGAAGCTTTTTCCCAGAGTGGGGGATTCAATTACTAGGGGTCACGAGTTCAAAGTGAGAGGGGAAAGGTTTAGGGGGGATATGCGTGGAAAGTTCTTTACGCAGAGGGTGGTGGGTGCCTGGAACGTGTTGCCAGCGGAGGTGGTAGATGCGAACACGATAGCATCTTTTAAGATGTATCTAGACAGATACATGAATGGGCAGGAAGCAAAGAGATACAAACCCTTAGAAAATAGGCGACATGTTTAGGTAGAGGATCTGGATCTGGATCGGCGCAGGCTTGGAGGGCCGAAGGGCCTGTTCCTGTGCTGTAATTTCCTTTGTTCTTTGTTCTTTTCTTTGTCACTGGGTCAAAATCCTATAACTCTCCTCCAAACAGCACTGTGGATGTACCTCCCTCCCATGGACTGCAGCGGTTCAAGAAGGCAGCTCACCAGCACCACCTCATGGGCAATAAATGCTGGCCTAGCCAGTGATGCCCACATCCCACGAATGAATAAAAAACAAGTCCATTGTTAGTCATGGGTTTCTAATAATATGTTAGGGCAAGAGTGACAGTTAACAAAAATGGGAGCTCATGGAATGGGCAGCACAGTGGCGCAGTGGTTCGCACCGCAGCCTCACAGCTCCAGGGACCCGGGTTCGATTCTGGGTACTGCCTGTGTGGAGTTTGCAAGTTCTCCCTGTGTCTGTGTGGGTTTTCGCCGGGTGCTCCGGTTTCCTCCCACAAACAAAGACTTGCAGGTGATAGGTAAATTGGCTGTTGTAAATTGCCCCTAGTGTAGGGAGGTGATCGGGAATATGGGATTACTGTAGGATTAGTATAAATGGGTGGTTGTTGGTCGGCACAGACTCGGTGGGCCGAAGGGCCTGTTTCAGTGCTGTATCTCTAAATAAATAAACTTACTGGCTTGGCTGGGGAATTAGTTAGGAGACAGAAGACAGCGTGTACAATTATGTACTGAAATGATTGGAATGTGACTCGTGGTGTCCTACAGGGTAGTGGAGCCTTAGTTTTCACTTTATTTATCAATGACTTGGATGAATCGTGTTGCCAAGTTTGCTGACGACACTAAGTCAGATGACACAGTAATTACTGTACACTGGAGTAGAATGGTGCAAATGGATATGGATAGATTAAGTAAAAAGTGGGAATAACAGTTACAAATTGAGTTCATTGTAGGATATTGAGATCCTGCACTTTGGACCTAAGAAAGCTATATCTTAGTATTTTCTAATTGCAATTAGCTAGGAACTGGGGATCAGCAGAGATGCGGGGGTGGGAGGGGCTGGTGGTGAAAGTACAAAAATCATTAAAATTTACAGAAGTAATTGAAAAGGGAGACCGAATACAAACATATGAATTAGGAGCAGGAGTAGACCACTCGGCCCTTCAAGCTTGTTCTGTCATTCAATAAGTTCATGGCTGAACTGATTACTCCACATTTCCACCTCCCCCTGATATCCTTCCACCCCATTGCTTATCAAGAATCTATCTACCTCTGTCATTAAAATATTCAAAGACTCTGTTTCCACCGCCTTTTGAGGAAAAGAATTCCAAAGACTCACGACGCTTTGAGAAAAAATTTCTCCTCCGTTCTGTCTTAAATGGGCAACCCCTTATTTTTAAATAGTGACCCCTCGTTCTAGATTCTCCCACAAGGGGAAACATCCTTTCCACATCCACCCTGTCAAGACCCTTCAGGATCTTTTATGTTTCAATCAAGTCACCTCTTACTCTTCTAAATTCCAGTAGATACAAGCCTAGCCTGTCCAATCTTTCCTCGTAAGACAGCCCGGCCATTCCAGTTATTAGTCTAGTAAACCTTCTCTGTACTGCCTCCAAAGTATTTACATCCTTCCTTAAATAAGGAGACCAGTACTGTACACATTATTCCAGATGTCTCACCAATGCCCTGTTTAGCTGAAGCATAACCTCCCTACTTTTGTATTCAATTCCCCTTGCGATAAACAATAACATTCTATTAACTTTCCTAATTACGTGCTGTACCTGCATATTAACATTTTGCGATTCATGCACCAGAAAACCCAGATCCCTCTGCATCTCAGAGCTCTGCAATCTCTCACCATTTAGATAATATGTTTTTTTATTCTTCCTGCCAAAGTGGACAATTTCACACTTTCCCACATTATACTCCATTTGTCAGGTCTTTGCCCACTCACTTAACCTATCTATATCCCTTTGTAGCCCCCTTATGTCCTCTTCACAAGTTACTTTCCTACCTATCTTTGTGTCATCAGCAAATTTAGCAACCATACCTTCAGTTCCTTCATCAAAGTCATTTATATGAATTGGAAAAAGTTGAGGCCCCATCACAGAGCCCTGGGGCACACCACTCATTATATCTGCAATAACCTTTGATGTGGCACCTTATCAAATGGCTTCTGGAAATCTAAGTACAATACATCCACCGGTTTCCCTTTATCCACAGCACATGTAACTCCCTCAAAGAGCTCCAATAAATTGGTTAAACATGATTCCCCTTTCACAAATCCATGTTGACTCTGTCTGATTACCTTGAATTTTTCTAAATGCCCTGCTATAACATCTTTAATAATAGCTTCTAACATTTTCTCTAAGACAGATGTTCAGCTAACTGGTCTGTAGTTTCCTGCTTTCTGTCTCCCTCCCTTTTTGAATAAAGGAGTTACATTCGCTATTTTCCAATCTAATGGAACCTTCCCCGAATCTAGGGAATTTTGGACAATTAAAACTAACTCATCAACTATCTCACTAGCCACTTCTTTTAACACCCTAGGATGAAGTCCATCAGGACCCGGGAACTTGTCAGCCCACAGCTCCAACAATTTGTTCAGTACCACTTTCCTAGTGATTGTAATTTTCTTGAGCTCCTCCTGCTCTTCCATTTCCTGGCTTACAACTAATACTGGGATGTTACTTGTATCCTCAATAGTGAAGGCTGATGCAAAATATCAATTCAATTCTTCTGCCATCTCCTTATTCTCCATTATTAATTCCCCAGACTCACTTTCTATAGGACCAATGCTCACTTTATTAACTCGTTTTTAAAAAATATTTATAGAAACTCTTACTATCTGTTTTTATATTTCTAGCTAGCTTTTTCTCGTACTCGAATTTTACCTTCCTTATCAATCTTTTAATTATTCTTTGTTTTTAATATTCTGTCCAATCTTCCAACTTGCCTCTCATCTTTACACAAATATAGGCTTTTTCTTTAAGTTTGATATGATCTTTAACTGTTTCAGTTAATCAAGGATGGGCAGGTCCCACCTTGAATTTTTCTTTCTCATTGAAATGTATCTATTCTGTGTATTATGAAATATCCCCTTAAATATCTGTCATTGCATCTCTATTGACCTATATCTTAACCTAATTTGCCAGCTCAGTTTAGCTAGCTCTGCTCTCATGTCCTCATAATTGCCCTTATTTAGGTTTAAAATACTAGTCTTGGACCCACTCTTCTCTCCCTCAAACTGAATGTAAAATTCAATCATATGATCGCTGCTACCTGGGTGCACCTTAACTATGAGGTAATTAATTCTATCTCATTGCACAATACCAGGTCTAGTATAGCCTGCTGTCTGGTTGGCTCCAGAACGTATTGTTTCAAGAAATTAACCCGAAAACATTCTATGTACTCCTCATCTAGGCGACCTCTGCCCATCTGATTTTTCCAATCTATATGTAGGTTAAAATCCCCCATAATTAACGCTGTACCTTTCTGACAAACTGCCACTATTTCTTCCTTTATACTCTGTCCTACCGTGTGGTTAATGTTAGGTGGCCTGTGCACCACTCCCACAAGTGACTTCTTGCCTTTATGATTTCTCATCTCTGCCCAAACTGCTTCTACATCCTGGTCTCCTGAACTTAGGTCATCCCTCTCTATGGCGTTAATACCATCATTAATTAACAGAGCTTTAACAAATTCACCTTTTCCTGTCCTTCCTAAATGCCATGTACCCTTCAATATTCAGGTCCCAATCTATGTCATCCTGCAGACATGTCACTGCAATGGCTATCAGATTGTACTTATTTCTATTTGCGCTCTCCATTCATCTGTTTTGTTTCGAATGCTACATGCATTCAGATACAGAGCCTTTAGTTTTGTCCTTATGTTATTTTTGTAACCTCTCACCTCATCTGTTGATTTATTCTTACGCTTGTATGCTTTGTCCCTTCCTGTCACAGTCTGTTTATCATTTCCCATATTAATACCTTTCTCTCTCGCCTTGTCTCTACTCCTTGATTTACCATATCTTCCCAAATTTGATCCCTTTCCCCCACTATTCAGTTTAAAACCCTCTCTACTTCCCCAGTTATGCGGTTTGCTAGAACACCAGCCCCAGCACGGTTCAGGTGTAGACTGTCCCAATGGTCCAGCCACCACTTTCTCCAGTACCAGTGCCAGTGCCCCACGAACCGGAACTCACTTCTACCACACCAGTCTTTGAGCCAGGCATTAATTTCTCTAAATTTATTTGGCCCTATGCCAATTTGCACATGACTCTGGTAATAATCCAGAGATTATTACCTTTGAGGTCTGCTTCTTAATTTGGTGCCTAGCTCCTCGTACTGACTATGCAGAACCTCTTTCCCTGTCCTGCCTATGTTGTTGGTACCTACATGGACCACGGCGACTGGATCCTCCCCCTCCCATTGTAAGTTCCTCTCCAGCTCTGAGCAGATGTCCCAATCCCTGGCACTGCCCTTTATGTTAAGATAGCAGGAAAGAAAAGAGGTGGAATTTACGTTCTAGCTGTTCAGAGCTCTGGTTAGACCCCATTTAGTGTAGGGTGTTCATTTCTAAGCACCGCACTTCAGGAAGGATATATTGGCCTTGGGGGTGATGCAGTGCTTCCTCTATACTTCTCAGTATTTTCCCCTTAATTGTGTATTCCTTTCCCTTGTTTGACCTCCCCAAATTGCATCACCTCGCACTTCTCCAGGTTGAATTCCATTTGTTATTTTTCTGCCCATCTGACCAGACCATTAATATTTTCCTGTAGCCTATAGCTATTCTCCTCGCTATCTACCATACGGGCAATGTTTGTGTCGAATGCAAACTTCTTGATCATGCCTCCTACATTTACATCCAAATTGTTAATATATACCACAAAAAGCAGGGGACCCAGTACTGAGCCCTGCGGAACGCCACTGGAAACAGCCCTCCAGTTGCTAAAATACCCTTTGTTTCCTGCCACTGAGCCAATTTTGTATCCAGCTTGCTGCAATTCCCTAGATCCCATGTGATTTTATTTTTTTAACCAAACTGCCATGTGAGACCTTGTCAAAAGTCTTGCTAAAATCCGTGTAGACCACATCAACTGCACTACCCTCCTTGTTACTACTTCAAAAAATTCAAATTGGTCAAATAAATCTTTCCTTAACAAATCCATGCTGACTATCCTTGATTAACCTGTGCCTTTCTAAGTGACAGTTTATCCTGTTTCTGAGAATAGATTCCAATAGTTTGCCCACTACTGTGGTTAGACTAACTGGCCCGTAATTATTCAGTCTATCCTTCGTCCCCTTTTTAAACAGAGGTGCAACGTTAGCAGTTCTCCAATCCTCCGGCACCACACCTATATCCAGTGATGACTGGAAAATGATGGTCAAACCTTCCGCTATTTCCTCTCTTACTACTTTTAACAGCCTAGGGTACATTTCATCTGGCCCTGGTAATTTATCAACTTTCAAGGATGTTAATCCCATTAATACTTCCTCTCTCCCTCTGTTTATCACATCCAATTCTTCATGTTCCTGCTCCTTAATACAGTATCTGCATCATCCCTCTCTTTTGTGAAGGCAAACGCAAAATATTCATTAAGAACCATTCCAACAGCTTCCGCCCTTACAAGTAGGTGACCTTTTTGATCTTTTATGAGCCCTACTCTCTCCTTCGTTATCCTCTTACTCTTAATGTATTGATAAAACATCTTTGGGTTCACCTTGATTTTGCTTGCCAATGTTCTTTCATGTCCTCTTTGTTTTCCTAATTTCCTTTTTGATTTCACCCCTCCACTTTCTATACTCCTCTCGGCTTTCTGTAGGATTGAGTTCTTGGTGTCAGACGTAAGCTTTCCTTTTCTGCCTTATCTTACCCTGTAGGCTCCTTGGCATCCATGGGGGTCTAGATTTGACCATCTCACCTTTTTTCTTTATGGGAACATGTTTGCTCTGAACCCCTTGAATCTCCCCTTTGAACGCCTCCCACTGTTCTGACACCTTCAAGTAGCTGTTACCAGTCCACTTTTTCTAAATCACTCCTCAGTTTAGTAAAATTGGTCTTACCCCAATTGAGAACTCTATCTCCTGTTCTATCTCTGTCCTTTTCCATAATTATGTTAAAACTGATTGAATTATGATCACTATCACCAAAATGCTCTCCCATTGCCACTCCTTCCACCTGCCCATCATCATTTCCTAAAACTAAGTCTAAAACTGCGCCCTCTCTTGTTGGACTTGACACATACTGGGCAAAAACGTTTTCCTGAATACACCTTAAGAATTTTGCTCCCTCATTTCCTTTCATACTGAAACTATCCCAAATAATATCAGGATAGTTAAAATCCCCTACTATTACTACCCTATTGTTCTTGCACCTCCCAGAGATTTGCCTACATATCTGCTCTTCTATCTCCCTCTGACTGTTTGGGGGTCTACAGTAAACTTCCAGCAGTGTGACTACCCCTTTTTTTATTCCTTTGTTGATGCCAACATCACCAACATCGAGGCCATCCTCCTGCAAAGCCAACTGCGTTGGGCGGGTCACATAGCCCAACGACGACAGTCACCTGCCCAAGATCGTGTTGTACGGGGAGCTGACCCTGGGTAAAGGGAACAGAAGGGCCCCATGCAAACATTTTGAGGCCTCCCTGAAGAAGTCCCTCTCTGTGTGCCACATCGACCATCACCAGTGGGAATCGCTGGTGGGAAAAGGCCATAGATCGTGATGCCTGGAGATGCTACATCAGGAGGGCTACAGACATCTGTGAGACTGAGCGGAGAACTAGCATGAAAGAGAAAAGGAGGAGAAGGATAGATCCAGTTGCCCCCAGCAGCAACTACACCTTCACTTGTACCCGCTTTGGGAGAATCTGTTAGTCATGGATAGGCCTGAATTGCCACCAGCAGGCCTGCAGCCGATGACTACAACCTTCCCAAAATCTTCGTCCACGAAGAAATGCAGAGTACACTCGCAGCAGTGCGATTGCCCCTTTTTTGTTCCATACGGCCTCATTTGATTAAACTTCCAACATATCATCCCTCCTCATAGCTGTAAGAGTTTCCTTGACCAAAATTGCCACTCCCCCTCCTTTCTTATCCCCCTCCTATTGCGTCAGGAAACCCTGTAACCGGGAACGTTGAGCTGCCATTCCTGTCCCTCCTTAAGCCATGTTTCTGTAATAGCTATGATATCATACTGCCACGTGTCTATCTGTGCCCTCAGCTCATCTGTTTTATTTGCTGTACTCCTTGCATTGAAATAGATACCCTTGAGTACTGCCAAACTCTTTAACTTTTTAACCTTTGTTTCCTCTGTCTTCCAGATTTATTCATTAATTTTCTTCCTTCCATTTTCATTTCTGATTTTGTGCCAACTGAGTCTACCCTCATTTCCCCATCCCCCTGCCAAACTAGTTTAACCCTTCCCCTCAAACAGCACTAGCAAAATGTCCCGAAGAACTCAGTCCCGATTTTGTTCAGGTGCAAGCCGTCAGGCCTGCACAGGTCCCATCTCCCCCAGAGCTGGTCCCAATGTCTCAGGATTCTACAGCCTTCCCTCCTGCACCATCTTTTCAGCCACGCATTCTTATCCTTCTATTTCTATACTCACTTGTGCGTGGCACAGGGAGTAATCCAGAGATTACTACTTTTGAGGTCGTGCATGCTAATTTCTTACTTAGCTCCCTAAATTCTGACTGCAGGACCACATCTCTCTTTCTACCTATGTCGTTGGTTCCAATGTGGACCACGACTGCTAGCTGTTCACCCTCCCCCTTTAGGATGCTCTGCAGCTGCTCAGTGACATCCCTGACCCTGGTACCAGGGAGGCAGCACACCATCCTAGATTCATGTCTGCGGCCACAGAAACACCTGTCTGTTCCCCTGACTCTCTGATAATCCCCTATCACTATGTCTCTTCCAGTCTTCCCTGTACCCCCCTGTGCAGTGGAGTGTCATGGACCTGGCTCTGGCTGCATTCCCCAGGTGAAGCATCATTTTCCTCAGTATTCAGAACGAAAAGCCGTTGGAGAGTGAGATGCACTAGGGGGTCTCCTGCACTCCCTGCCTGATTCTTTTTGACTGTCTGGTGGTCACCCATTCCCTCTCTCCCTGCATAGTCTTAAGCTGTAGGGTGACCACATCTATACGCATGCTGTCCACATAGCTGTCATCAGCATGAATGCACCATCGTGTCGCCAGCTGCTGCTCAAGTTCCAAAACCCGAAGCTCAAGCTGCCACTGTTGTCAACACTTACTGCACAAATGGTTCTCCAGGATACAGAAAATATCCTGGAGCTCCCACATAGCACAGAAGGTGCACTCTCCAGGTTGAAGCACCCCTGCCATTCCTTTATTTATTAGTTGACCCTTTACTATGCTAAAAAAAAGAACTTTACCAATACTACAACACCTTAGAATTATTAATAAAACCTTACGACTACTGATAAATCCTACTAAAAATCAATACAGCTCACTAGTTAGAATAAACCTTACTCAAAAAAAATACTCACCAGCCACTCACTTGTTCTTTATTATTAATACTTAATTTTTTACTATCCTAGATCTAGTCCTGTGTAATGAGACAGGAATAATTAATGACCTCATAGTTAGGGATCCTCTTGGAAGGAGTGATCACAGTATGGTTGAATTTAGAATACAGATGGAGAGTGTGAAGATAAAATCCAATACCAGGGTCCTGTGCTTGAACAAGGGGGACTACAATAGAATGAGGGAGGACTTGGCTAAAGTAGACTGGAAACAAAGATTTTATGGTGGGACAGTTGACGAGCAGTGGAGGACTTTCAAAGCAATTTGTCAAAGTGCTCAGCAAAAGTATATTCCAGTGAAAAGGAAGGACTGGAAGAAAAAGGGTAATCTGCCATGGGTGTCTAAGGAAATAAGGGAGGCTATCAAATTGAAAGAGAAGGCATACAAAGTGGCCAAAAACAGCATGAAACTAGAAGATTGGGAAAACTTTAAAGGTCAACAGAAAGCCACAAAAAGAGCTATAAAGAAAAGTAAGATAGAACATGAGAAAAAACTAGCACAGAATATAAAGACAGATAGCAAAAGTTTCTATAAATATATAAAACTAAAAAGAGTGGCTAAAGTAAAAGTTGGTCCTTTAGAGGATGAGAAGGGGAATTTAGTTATGGGATATGATGAAATGGCCGAGGCATTGAACAGGTATTTTGTATCGGTCTTCACAGTGGAGGACATTAATAACATGCCAGTAATTGACAAAGAGACGAACGTAGGTGAGGACCTGGAAACAATCATTATTACGGAAAAGGTAGTGTTGGGCAAGTTAATGGAGCTAAGGATTGATAAGTCTCCTGGCCCTGATGTAATGCATCCCAGAACTAAATGAGATGGCGGGAGAAATAGCAGGTGCACTGGCGGAAATTTTCCAAACTTCGCTGGACTCTGGGGTAGTCCCAGCAGATTGGAAAACAGCAGATATGACGCCACTGTTTAAAAAGGGAGGTAGACAAAAGATGGGGAATTATAGACCGGTTAGCTTAACCTCTGTAGTGGGGAAGATGCTTGAGTCTATTATCAAGAAAGAAATAGCAGGGCATCTCGATAGAAATTGTCCCGTTGGGCAGACGCAGCATGGGTTCATGAAGGGCAGGTCATGCTTGACAAATCTTTTGGAATTCTATGAAGACATTACGAGCAAGGTGGACAATGGGGACCCAGTGGATGTGGTGTACCTAGATTTCCAAAAGGCCTTCGACAAGGTGCCGCACAAGAGGCTGCTGCATAAGATAAGGATGCATGGCGTTAGGGGTAAAGTATTAGCATGGATAGAGGATTGGTTGACTAACAGGAAGCAGAAAGTGAGGATAAATGAGTGCTATTCTGGCTGGCAATCAGTCACTAGTGGTGTGCCTCAGGGATCGGTGTTGGGACCGCAATTATTTACAATTTATACAGATGATTTGGAGTTGGGGACCATGTGTAGGGTGTCAAAGTTTGCAGATGATACTAAGGTGAGTGGCAGAGCAAAGTGTGCAGATGACTGTGAAACTTTGTAGAGGAACATAGATACATTGAATGAGTGGGCAAAGGTCTGGCAGATGGAATACAATGTTAATAAATGTGAAGTCATTCATTTCGGTAGGAGTAACGGTAAAAAGGATTATTACTGGAATGGTAAAAAGTTGCAGCATGCTGCTATGCAGAGGGACCTGGGTGTCCTTGTGCATGAATCGCAGAAGGTTGGTCTGCAGGTACAGCAAGTAATTAGGAAGGCAAATGGAATTTTGTCCTTCATTGCTAAAGGGATTGAGTTTAAAAGCAGAGAGGTTATGTTTCAGCTGTGTAAGGTACTGGTGAGGCCGCACCTGGAGTACTGTGTGCAGTTTTGGTCTCCTTACTTGAGAAAGGATATACTGGCACTGGAGAGGGTGCAGAGGAGGTTCACTAGGTTGATTCCGGAGTTGAGGGGGTTGGCTTATGAGGAGAGACTGAGTAGATTGGGATTATATTCATTGGAATTCAGAAGAATGAGGGGGGATCTTATAGAAACATATAAAATTATGAAGGGAATAGATAAGATACAAGTAGAGAGGATGTTTCCACTGGCAGGTGAAGCTAGGACAAGAGGGCATAGCCTCAAGATTAGAGGGAGCAGATTTAGGACTGAATTGAGAAGGAACTTCTTCACCCAGAGGGTTGTAAATCTATGGAATTCCTTGCCCAGTGAAGTAGTTGACGCTACTTCAGTAAACGTTTTTAAAGCTAAGGTAGATATCTTTTTGAACAATAAAGGAATTAAGGGATACGGTGAGAGCGTGGGTAAGTGGATCTGAGTCCACGAAAAGATCAGCCATGATCTTATTGAATGGCGGAGCAGGCTCGAGGGGCCGGACGGCCTACACCTGCTCCTAGTTCTTATGTTCTTATTAGTCTGCCAGTTGTGAGATGCAATAACCCAGTTATTTACACACGCACCCTAACAGTAATGTACTAACCTGGCTATTTACTGATACTCCCTAACAGCAGTTACTCACCAACCAATCACCTTGCAGCTTTCCTGTGAAGTCACTGTTCACTTTGTTTTCAAACTCCGGCGCGCCTGGACTCCTCTCCACTGCTCTCCCAGAAGCTAAGTGCTCTAGGCCGTGATCCTCGTGCTCTGTTCATCCGCTCCCCGCTCTGTGATCTTCCCAGGGTCTGCTGCTCTCCCGGAAGCTAAATGCTGTAGGGCGTGATCCTCAGGCTGTATTTATCGGCTCCCAACTCCGTGTTCTATATATTTATAAATATTTAAATGGTCTTTGATTCAATCTCTAGGCTCACGGCTGTCTCTTTAAAAATGTTCTTATTGCTCACTGTCTTAAAACTTATCTGCTTCACCATTCATCATTTTCCCGAATTACCAACAGTATCAAAGTAGGTAGTTCAGATGAGAGCAGGAATTTACAAAGGGACACAGTGAGGTTACATGAATGGGAAAATCTGTAGAAAATAGTGTTCAATGTGGGCAAATGTGGAGTCATCCACTTCAGATCCAAGAGAGATTAATTGAAAGGTTTTCTAACTGGTGATAAACTAGGATCTGTGCAGATTTGGGCTGCTTGTTTAGAAAGCACAAAAAGGTGGCGGCAAAGAAATATGCAAACAAAAGTGCGAATGGTTCATTCTCCTTTGTCTCAAAGGGCCTGACATGCAATAGGGATGACGTTTTGCTTCAGTTATACAGAGGTTTGGTTCCACTCCATGTGAAATACTGTTAGGTTTTGGACACTGCACCTCAGGTGGATTATATTTTCCTTGGACAGGGTGCAGCGAGGATTTACTAGAATCAAATGGAGGCTTAAAGGGTTACATGATTTAGACAAGTTGCATGAAATCATCTGGTATTCCCCGCAGCTTGAACCGTGATCTAATAGATGTTTTTAAATTGATTAGGGGATGAGATTCAGCTCTTTCAGGAGTGAAGTTAGGAAACACTATTACACTTCTACAAAGGGTGGAACTCTCTTCTGCAAACAACAGTTGATGGAAGTTCAGTTGTAAACTTTATATCTGAGATTGATTTTTTTCTTTGTTCACCAAGGGTTTAAATGGATATGGGGCAAAGGCAGGTATCTGGATCACAGATCAGCCATTATCTCATTGGATGGCGGAGCAGACTGAAGAAGCTAAGTGGCCGACAGCTGTTCCTAAGATTTGAAAGGTTAAATCGAGAGAAATGATTCACACATTTGGGGAGACAAGAACAAAAAAACCCATTACATTATAGCAGGACACACTGTTATAATTTTAGCAAGGTCATATAAGAAGGAAATCAAGATGCACAAACTCACACAAGGAGTAGTAGAAATCTAAAACTCTGTCCCTAAAAAGGTGTAGATGATGGTACAATTGAAATTTCTGAGACAAATGGATAGACTTCTGTTAGAATAGGCATCAAAGAATATAGATTAAAGGTGGAGAAATATGGTTACGGTGCAGATCAGCCATTATCTAATTGAATGCCGGAACAGGCTTGAAATGCTGAATGGCCTCCTCCTGTTCTGATTCTAGATTCCTCATTCTGGACTCTCCTCTGCTACAAAGGAAACAGTCGAATTAGTCAGAACTGACTGGACGGCTCTTAATCCCACTACACAAAGACTGTTTCCAATGCAAATCGGAGACACGAACTAATATTTGATATATGTCAGCAGAATGTTAATGGGGATTATTCATCCCCTTAATGTTAGTAATTCTGCCAAATGAATTTTAGATAAAAGAACATCCTTAACCTTTTATTTCAGATCCTCTCGTGATTCCAAGAATTACTCTGGACCAACGTTCGGGTGTGTACATAAAAGGAGAAGCAGCCACTATAACCTGTACCAGTCTTGGGAACAATAGCGGTGCTCCATTCACTTTCTACAGAAACAGCGAATTACTGACTCGCACTGACCAAATACGGCACTGGGCCAGGCTCCGCATTGATTACATCTCTGATTGGGACAGAGGATTGTACACTTGTCGGGACTCCAAAACTGTTTCAGGAAGAGAGGTACAATCACATCATAGCAACCCTGTTGAAGTAACTGTAACAGGTAAATGAAGATAAAGATTTGCATCAATATGTAACGCCTTTCATGACATTAGATTGTCCAAAGCGTTAAACAATCAATTAAGTACTTTTGAAATGTAGTCATTGTTGTAATGTAGGAAATATGCAGCCAATTTACGTATAGCCAGAGCGCACATAAAGTAATGAAATACTGGACACATAATCTTTTCTTATGTTAGTGGAGGAACAAATATTGACCAGGGCAACTTTCCCGGTCGTCACCGAAATGCTGCCATGGGATATTTGACGTCACTCCCAGAGCAGAACTTCAGGAGTACTGCACTGTCGAAGGTGAAGTCTTTCAGATGGGACAGTACACCAGACTGGGAGTGACAGGCTACATTTTGTGCTGGAGTAGAATTTGAACCCACAATCTTTGTACTCAGAAACACGCCTCCTAGACAGCACTGAGCTAATCATTTGTATCTTCCATTTCCAACAACTTCACAATTATTTATTTAATGTTTGAATCATTAATGCCGATGTCATACCATTCTAGGTAGGAGTTCCACAACACGCCAAATTCATTTTAGCGTTGTAAAAATCGGAATCAAAATGAATTTACCAATTAAACGCACAACAGGAATATCATTTTTTTAATGAACTGTAGAGTAACTGAATATCGGCTCAGTATGCAAAAGGCAACCTGTGCGACACCGCCGGTTATGCGCTACAGACTAAGACAATTTGTATCCCTCCCTCACTGTTGGTCTCTAAATTTGCGGTTATTTTTATATTCTCTCACACTATTGTGCCTGGACGCTGAGGAGGTAAATCTGCTGGTGAAATGATCCTTAGTGGGTTTCACCCTCGCTGATTGGGTGTAATTGAAACTCTGGGCAATGTGTAAAATCGATCCAAATGAAAGCAGTATCAGGGAGATGTTAAATGACCAAGTAAATTGAAATAGTCCACTTTGCATTGTCGCCCAAAGTTACAAATACATTGAACTTGTTTCTCCTGAATGTGCTTCAGCTTTGATTAAAGGAGGCAATTGTCCTTAATACACTTGAGATTTCATTTCAGTAACTATTAAAATTCTCCTTGTTAATAGGTAACAAAGATCAATTTAATGAATCTTCCCCTCAAATATCTGAGTAGAAGTTTAATGGTTCCTCTTTGCATGTCAAATATCAAAGGACAGAGATTAAGCCAAGGTATAACATTAGGGATGGATAGGGATTCATTTTAACCAGTGGCGATTGTGTAAAATGGGTGCTGCCAGATCGCCCGCCCATTATCCACCCCGTCTGATTTTCATTGAAGTCAGCAGGACTCATTGAATCAAAGAACGAGAAAGGCTCCCAAGTAAATGTAAACAGTTGTAACTGAGGAGTTAGTGAAGGTGGATCCATTTGTTGACTTTCAAATTCAATTCAACCTGCAATGGCAGCTTTAGAACTAAAGGAACGAGGTAACAAGTTGGTTAAATTGATTGTAAAAATTGCAATTTTTGGTTATGATAGTGACACCAGTATCAGAAACTGCTGTCAAACATCGCCCGGCCCATGTCTATAAATCTCAAGTGAAGATATTGCAAGCTGTCATATTAGTATAAAGTACAAATCACAAGGAAATCCAATACTGATAATATAATAGTTCTAGATTGTTAATGATGTGTGTTTAATGTATTTAAATTAATTTGTTATTCGTTAGCCTTGAATCTCGACAACAGCAACCCTCAACACCTCTCTACCTTGGGAATCAAATGTTTTTGAAAGGAGAATGGTGTTATGGCCAGGTGAGGAAGGGCTTTCAGACTCCCCTTTCGCCCCTTTTCTGCTTTGACTACAACAGGGTTTATTCTTTTTAACACAGTGATTGCACTGACCATCTCAGTGAGCACTTGCTCCTGTTCATCTAATATAATTGCCAAAGAACCAGACAGGTTTTCTTGAGTTTAAACAAGAAAGGTGTAAATTTATTATTCTTAACATTCTAAACCAGTTAAAATTACTAAAATATGCTACGCATTCACACACACATCACAGGAGAGTCTCTCTCACACACACACACAAATAGATTACAGAAGGAAAGCAGCTTTGGTGGTTGGAGTAGAATCTGGAATAAATGGAATTTAAATAGTGTTTATCAGTCCCAGAGTCCTTAGTTGAAATTGTATTCCTGACGTCCTTGCTGGGCCACATGCATGGTTGCGGGGTTGCTTCTCAGGCTCCAAAAGGCAGAAAAAGGGGTTTTGACCCTTTTCCCCGAGTTGCTGGCTGTGGTGGTCTGCCTGGAGAGAGAGCTACTCCCTTGATGGCTTACAGTTACTGTTCTCTGCATTGTGAGTGACAAAGCTTAGTCTCTCCAGAGCCGCACAAGCAGTCACATAACATTACCAAACCTCTTTGTGGTGTTAATGTGGTCCTCCTGGTATCTTCTCTGAGATTCAAAGCCATCCAGTCACACTTGGTGGGGGTTGGCTCTTTTAAAGTCAATGGGTGGTCGATGACTCCTGATGACCGTGTTGATAAAGCCATTTCAGGTCATTTAATCAGAGAGCATCCCATTGTTCTGGCTAGGTTGAGTCAGTCATGTTGTCTCCAGTCTACTCTGTTGATGCTTCATATATAAATTGCAGTCGCCATCTTGGCAGCCCACTTTTAAAAAAGTTATTTGTAAGAATCTCCAGTAAAAGTCTACGGCAAGGGTCCAACCGATGAAATTAATATTTCCCATTTGGCATGTAGGGTTGTCATGACAATGGATAGCTTATTTTAAGTCCTGTTGCTGCAGACCACTAGGCGTGGTGCCCCTTCGATTCATTGCCAATTGCAATATCATTAAAGCCTAAAGGACCATTTCAGATACATGGGAGCAATATTGTAAAAACTGAGTGGAACACACAATGTGAAGGAACAATAGGAATGGCAATATTCAAAATCAACCCATGTAACTCGATTTTATTATGGTGAAATGAATGATTGATAGAAAACTGTGTGTGCATTGTAGTTTGCTGCTGATAGTGTCCTTGAAATTACCCCTTTAGATATGGTCCCATAAGCACTCATCTCTTTAATTTGTAATCCGATTCTCCACGGTTTGGCAGAGGTGTTCACGCTTTATTGTGCAATGTGCTCCACGACTACTTAGCAGAAATGGGAATTGCAGGTTAACTGCTCCACTCACTCCCCACAGTGTAATTGGTTGATGAAAAGAAATTTTGGAAATATCATCGGAAATTGATTGTTTTTGCCCTTTCGCACTTTTGAATGATTTCTCATGAGGTCAAGAATTCCTCAATTGTGGAATCTCTGTCGCTGATACAAGTAATTCCCTTCAAGCAGTGGAATTCGCATTGTGTTGCCAGCATTTAAAAATAAAACAGGAAAGCTGCAGATCTATTAATAATTGCATTTGCGGTTTATTTGGCCACAGATCCGCTAAGAAAGCCAGTGCTATCTCTTGATCAATCCACTGCTGTGTATTTAAAAGGAGCAAAGGTCACCATTAACTGCACCATGATGGGGGAATATCCTGGTGAAGCCTTCTATTTTTATAGAGATAGCCGAATGCTCTCGTCTAGTCAAATCGACACAAAGCACAACATTGGAACATTCTTGGTTACCGGTGCAAAACAAAAAGGGCAGTACCAATGTCGTTATGGAACCTCTGTCAAAAGTAGATGGTTATGGTCTCAGCTCAGCGAGGCTATGTTGATAATTATAGCAGGTAAGATTTTGGGGCAGTGCTTATTAATATGTCTGTTCAAGTTCTTACTATTTACCATAAAAATGGAATGTATAATATACAGGAGAGAGAAATACAACTCATAGAGTCATAGAGTTATACAGCACAGAAACAGACCCTTCAGCCCATTGTGTCTGTGCCAGCCATCAAGCACCTAACTAATCCCATTTTCCAGCACTTGGCCCTTCGCCTTGTATGCTATGGCATTTCAAGTGCTCATCTAAATACTTCTTAAATGTTGTGAGGGTTCCTGCTCTACCACCCTCTGGGCGAAAAAAGTTTTTCTCAAATCCCCTCTAAACCTCCTGCCCCTTACCTTAAATCTATGCCCCCTGGTTATTGATCCCTCTGCTAAGGGAAAAAGCTTCTTCCTATCTATCCTATTAATGCCCCTCATAATTTTGTATACCTCAATCAGGTCCCCCTCAGCCTTCTCTGCTCTAAGGAAAAAAAACCCTCGCCTTTTCAAGTCTCTCTTCATAGCTGAAATGCTCCAGCCCAGGCAACATCATGGTGAATCTCCTCTGTACCCTCTCCAGTCCAATCACATCCTCACATCCTTCCTATAATGTGGTGTCCAGAACTGTACACAGTACTCTAGCTGTGACCTAACTAGCATTTCATACAGCTCCAGCATAACATCCCTGGTCTAATATTCTATGCCTCGGCTAATAAAGGCAAGTATCCCATATGCCTTCCTAACCACCTTATCTACCTGTGCTGCTGCCTTCAGTGATCTATGGACAAGTACACCAAGGTCCCTCTGACCCTCTGTACTTCCTAGGGTCCTACCATCCATTGTGTATTGAATTACTTCAATTATTTACAAAACTGAATTACTTTTGTTCAAATTCCTCAACTCTTGGTCGGGTCCCTGTAACAATGAATGTTTCTCATTTACTGCCCGCATAAGCATTCCTGGTGATAAGACTTTCATTCTCCACTTATATATGTCAAAGTGTATTTTTGGAAATATCCCTCTTTAAGGGCTTTCTTCAGATTCTTTGGGATCTCCAATATATATCCTTGGATCTGCAGTCCAATATAGAGAAAGGAGAGATACCAATCCTAAAATTGCTTTTACTTTGTCAGGATCTGCTGGAGAATTCCACAGCCAATTACTGAATTTACAATTGTAGCTACTGCTGTTGTTCAGCCAAATGTGCAAAACATATACTGAAAAACAACCAGTTCATCTCATCTTCCTGGTGCTGGTGAAGGGTGTGTGTTAGGGATCCTTCTTTCCCCACGTTGCAGAGTAGGAGGGCCTGGGTTTAACCTCTCACCCCAGATTGCAGTGCTCACTCCCCACTAAAATGAAGTTACAAACATAATACTAGGATCAGGTGTAGGCTATTTGGCCCCTCAAACCTGCTCTGCCATTCTATCTATGGCTGATCTATTTGTGGACTCAACTTCACTTTCCTGCCTACCAACAGATACCCTTTGACTCCCTTGTTTGTCAAGAATCTGTCTACCTCTGCCTTAAAAACATTCAATGACCCCGCCTCCACCACTCTCCGAGGAAGAGTTCCACAGACTCACGGACCCTCTGAAGAAAAAAAAAATTGCAGCAGAGTTTATGGTCTCAAGTCTTGGATTGATACTTGAAACTACAGCATCTAAACTCAGTCTAGCGAACAATAAACGTGTTAATGGAAAGATCATTGCATGTTCGACAGCAGGCAACATCCTGCCACTTTGGTTACTGCTCACAAATAACGCTGAGTACGTTGAACTTCGCTGGCGCACATTATTTCGCCTCTTTGTTGTCATCCGTTGTTCCTATTCACAAGAAGGTGCCATACAGCTGTCAGCGCGGGGCAAGTATCTCGGGGAGATGATTTCAGTCACGAAACAGTAACGCTGATTTGGCGTTTCCAACCAGGCTGACAGGAGCAGGTCTGCCGATCATCTTCCACCCCAACCATTTTTACTCTGCATGAACCTGTGTGGTGAAGTGAAGAGCAGGCGCCAGACCCAAAACCACCCAGTTTCAGCCTGTTGGCATATATTTAAATTAGCTCCGAAAGTCTTGGTGAATTTAACATTCCTGTGTTTCTCTCTATCCTTACAGCTTACCCTTACAAACCGTCGATATCTGTTAACCGTCGGGATCAAGAATTCGTGAAAGGTGAATCGGTCGCGATTACCTGTGAAGCAGCCACTCTATATTTAGGCAGCAGTTTCTATTTGTATAGAAGAGGCCAAGATGCAGCAATCAAAATAGACACAGCAAAATCATCACAATCCGGGGTCGTCTTTGACATCACGAGCCTATTGGGGACAGGATCAGAAGATTATTCCTGTGCTTATAAAAAGAAAGTGTCAGAGCGGGAGATCATCTCAGAGCGAAGTGACAGCGTTAAGGTAACGGTCGTGGGTAAGTTTCATTTTCTATCAGTGAAATTTTTGGAACATTATTGGATGTTCTTTGATTTCCAGTCACATACAAGAATGAAATTCATCCTCGGCAAAAGCCTAAACCCGGAGATAGTGAATCGGCAGCACATATTATACCCGCCACACTTTCTTTCCTGTAGCAGTAGGAATGGAAAACAGATTCCCGATTCATTGTCACATGTTTCACGTGACCAACTTAAACCAATTTTATTCCCGACATGTCTGAACAACCAGACCAAAGTGTTTATGACCATAGTGACAGCACGGAGACGGTTTTAACCCGACTGAGGGTACTATCTGGAATGAAATCTAATTTTGAAAAGAGAACCCTAGTTGGCTTATTCGCTTTCACATTTCCATCTGATTTATCTCAACAAAATTAATGCCACCAAATTTCCCTCAACACAGTACAGTCGGTGTTGACTTGCCAATATTCCACTGCATATGGAAATTAACAGATTCTTTTCCATTTTTTCATTCATTTTACCATAGATCCACTAACAACGCCAGGGATATCACTTGATCAATCGACGGGGGTGTATGTAGTTGGAGAGATGGTCACCATCACCTGCACCGTGAACAGAGAATATCACCCTCCAATCTACTTTTACAGAGATAATAAACTGCTGTCCTCTCATCAAATCTTCACAAAGGCCAACATTGCAACATTCTCTATTATCAGTAGAAATGAAGGTGGGCGGTACCAATGTCAATATGGAACCTTCATAGGAAAAAGGCAATTACTGTCCCAGCCCAGCGAGGCTGTGACGTTGTCTGTAGCAGGTGAGTGCAAGGGAACAGATTTAAAAAAAAAATAAAAACACAAATTGCTGGGAATACTCAGCAGGTCTGCAACCATCTGGCGAGATAAACACAGTTAATGTGTCAGGTCGATGAACCATAATCAGAATTGGGAAAAGAGTTAGAAATGTAATGGGTTTTAAACAAGTACAGAGTCAGTGAAGGTGGGGTGGGGCAGCAGGTGGGAAATAGAACAAAAG
Organism: Heterodontus francisci; assembly: GCF_036365525.1. Lineage (NCBI taxonomy): Eukaryota > Metazoa > Chordata > Chondrichthyes > Heterodontiformes > Heterodontidae > Heterodontus > Heterodontus francisci. Next base: position 30,166,157 of record NC_090392.1, on the reverse strand, counting down.
GGAATGTCTGTGATAGGGTAGAAGACAGGAGAGATGAAATGACTAAAGGTTTGATGGTGCAAGACAGAAGTTGTCAACAGCTGCGATGCAAAAACCAAAAAAATGCGGGAGGAAAGCAAAACCAGTAAAGGAAAAGTAAATTGGGGCAGAGATTACAATCTGATATTGTTGAACTCTGTGTTGAGTCTGGAAAGCTGTAAATGTCTGATGGAAAAATGAGGTGCTGCTTATCAAGCTTAGGTTAATCTTCATTGGAGTACTGCAGGAGGCCGAGGACAGAGAGCTCCAAAGGGAACCAAGGGGGAGAATTAAAATGACGGGTGACTGGAAGCCTGGGGTCACGTGGACTGAATGGAGGTGTTGCATGTAGCAGCCGCTCAATGTACATTTGGTGTCCCCTCTGTAGTTGAAGCCACATCCTGAGCAACATATACAGTGTGCTAAATTAAAATAAGTACAAGTAAATTCTGGAATGAACGTTTGGGGCCTTGGCCAGTAAGGAGTTAAAAAGGCAAATGCTGCATTTCCTTTGCTTGCACAGAAGAGTGCCGTGGGAAGGGGAGGAGGTGTTGGGGGTGATTGAGGAGTGGACCAGGGAGTCACAGAGGGAATGTTCCCTTTGGAATGATGAAAGTGGGGGGTGGGGGAAGAAGATGTGTTTGGTGTTGGCATCATGCTGGAGATGGCAGAGAATGATCCGGTGAATATGAAGGCTGGTGGGGTAGAAGGTGAGGACAAAAAAAAAGGTATCATGGTTCTGTGAGGGAGGGAAATCTTGAAAGCAGAATTGAATGAAATGGAACAGAAATGGTCGAACAACCCTGTGAACCACAGTGGGGTGGGGTAGGGTAGGGTAGGGGAATCCTCAGTTGAGGAAAAAGGAAAAAAAATCAGAAGCGCGAGTATGGAAGGTTGCGTCATCAGAACAGATGTGACAGAGATGGAGAAACTAGGAGAATGGAATAGAGTCCTTACAAGAAGTTGGTGTGAGTAAGTGTTGACAAAGTAGCTAAGGGAGTCAGTAGGTTTATAGTGCACGTTGGTTGATAGCCTATCCCCAGAAATAAAGACTGAAAAGGCGAGGAAAGGAAGAGTCGAAGATTGACCATTTGAAGGCGAGAAGCGTGGAAATTGGAAGCAAAGGGATGAAAAGCTGAGTGGCATGGAACAAAGAATGTTCCAGATGTGCCGCAGTGAGTGGAGCTGAGCAGCAATTGAGACAGCCAATGTCACACCGATCATCCTCGATGAAAAGGTCCAGAGAGGGTAAGAAGCCAGAGGGAGGGGTTCAAGTACAGAGAGAATAATAGAGACAGACAAAAGGGTTCACTTTGTGGGGAAAACACATTTGGCTAAAGAAGTGGGTGCAGAAGCGAAGATGAGGGAAGAAGAGCTCAGTGTCATGCCAAGCTTGAAATTCATTGAGGTGGGGGTGTAAGGCATGAAGCTGAGGACTTTGTTCAGGACAAATCATTCAGAGTCAGAGAGGGAAGGTCAGAGGGTATCGTGAATTCACTGTTGGTGGTGAGATTGGAAGAAGGTCAGAGGAAAGTGAAGGGCAAGAAGGATCCGAAGGGGCATCAGGCTCATGAGTCGTTCATGCTTGTAATCCTTCCCACCTGAAAGGAAGAAAAAACACAGTTTTCTATGAAAGTGCAGAGTGAGAGGAAGGATGAAATGAAACTGGATCAGGGCTGCATTGTGATAGAATGGGTCAGGGCTGCTGGAGAGAGAGGTCGAGGGTATGACTCGACCAGATTCACACGTTTCAATCAGGTTTGTGCTAAATGAGCAAAATTGGAAAATTCAAATCGTGCATTGTCCTGATTCTGTTCTTTTTTGATAGTGGAGTTTAAGGATTAAATCCAGATGTACGAAGTCAAACTCACAACTGGTTTTTGCATGTTTTCACTGATTGCACTTAACAAAATTGCAAATTGCCACTTTTCAGAGTCTTAGTCCCCGATGTGATCTTCTGGTCATCAAAATGCAACTGTTCTTGAGTTAATAAACTTCCATTGTGCATGAAAATCTAAAAGTCCATTTCTAATTTTTATTTGCATTTCTTCCACCACAGAACCGCTAACATCACCAGAGATATCTTTTGACCAACCGACTGGAGTGTATTTAGAAGGAGAGACTGTCACCGTTACCTGCACTGTGAACAGGGAATATCATGATGCCACCTACTTTTATAGAAATAATAAACTGCTGTCCTCTCGTCATCTCTTTACAAAGGACAATATCGGAACATTCCCAGTTACTGGTACAGACCAAGGAGGGCGGTACCAATGCAAATATGGAGCTTCTGTCAGAACAAGATGGTTGGAATCCCAGTTCAGTGAGGCTGTGACCATCACAATAGCAGGCAAGTGAAGGGAACATGGATTGTTAATGTTTGTTCAATGTTTGTTTATATTCAATAATTCATGTTTGTTTCAAAAGAGGGTCTCTAAGTTCAACTCTTGGCGGTTTGTAACTTTGGGCCCTGAACACACAGGCTGAAGGCTTGCTGCTGATGGAAGCATGAATACAGATAGACAGTCACTTTGATTCCTTTGTTAATAAATCCAGGTGTGGGGTAAAATACATATTAGATGGTGGCGAGAACAGGCGATTGTATATCGCAGCATATAGTACACTCCTGTTGATTGATTATATTTTCTAATAAACTCAGGAGATCAGCCGGCAAAACATTCCAGAGCTTCCATGCTCCTTGGGAAAAGAACAACTGCCAGTCTATTTCTAATCTCGCATAATGTATACACATACCCCCTGGTTATCCCCAAACAGTTAAACTGCAATTGCAAGTAACATTCTCACCACACAAGTGCCAGGCAATGACCATCTCCAATAAGAGAGAATCTAACCATCTTCCCTTGATGTTCAATGGCATTACCATCGCTGAATCCCCCTATCAATATCCTAGGGGCTACCATTGACCAGAAACTGAACTTGAGTAGCCATATAAATACCGTGGCTACAAGTGCAGGTCAGAGGCTAGGAATCCTGCAGTGAGTAACTCACCTCCTGACTCCCCAAAGCCTGTCCAAGGCACAAGTCAGGAGTGTGATGGAATACTCTCCACTTGCCTGGATGGGTGCAGCAAAAAACAACACTCAAGAAGTTCGACACCATCCAGGACAAAGCAGCCCACTTAATTGGCACCCCATATACAAACATTCACTCCCTCACCCACCAACGCACAGTGGCAGCAGTGTGTACCATCCACAAAATGCACTGCAGCAACGCATCAAGGCTCCTTAGACAGCACCTTCCAAACCTGTGACCTCAACTTGAAGGACAAGGGCAGCAAATGCATGGGAACATCACCACCTGCAAGTTCCCCTCCAAATCACACACCATGCTTACTTGGAACTATATCGCCCTTCCTTCACTGTCCCTGGGTCAATATGCTGGAACTCCCTTCCTAACCGCACTGTTGGTGTACCTACCTCACATGGACTGCAGCGGTTCAAGAAGGCAGCTCACCACCACCTTCTCAAGGGCAATTAGGGATGGGCAATAAATGCTGGCCTAGTCAGCGACACCCACATCCCATGAATGAATGAACAACAAACTGACAATAGGTGTGCTATCCAGCCTTCAAAAGGGATTAGAAAGTGTAGATGTACAAATGGACCTGGGTGTCCTTGTCAGTAAATCGCTGAAAGCTAACATGCAGGTGCAGTAAGCAACTAAGAAGGCTAATGGTATGTTAGTCTTTATCGTAAGAGGACTTGAGTACAGAAGGAGTGAAGTCTTGCTTCAATTGTATAGAACCTTGGTTAGACCGCACATGGAATACTGTGTGCAGTTTTGGTCCCTTACCTTAGGAAGGATATTATTGCCGTAGAGGGAGTGCAACGAAAGTTCACCAGACTTGTTCCCAGCAAGGCAGGACTGTCCTATGAAGAGAGATTGGGGAAACTGGGCCTGTATTCACTAGAGTTTCAAAGAATGAGAGGTGATCTCATTGAAACATACAAAATACTTAAAGGGATAGACAGGGTAGATGCAGCAAAGATGTTTCCCCTGATTGGGGAGTCTAGAACAAGGGGACACAATTTCAAAATAAGGAGGAAGCCACTTAGGACAGAGATGAGGAGAATTTTTTTTACTGAGAGGGTTGTGAATCTTTGGAATTCTCTACCCCAGAGGGCTGTGGAAGCTCAGTCATTGAGTATGTTTAAAGCAGAGATTGACAGATTTCTAAATACAAATGACATAATGGGATATGGGGATAGTGTGGGGAAAAAGGCATTGAAGTGGATGGTCAGCCATGATCATATTGAATGGCATGGCAGGCTCGATGGGCTGAATGGCCTACTCCTGTTCTATGTTCAATTATATTTTGGGGCTATGCCAGATCACTTCTCAGTCTATACTGTTGTGAGATATATCGACCCATGTCTGCAAACCTATTTGAGCGTCTCAGGTTATTTAAAATAGAAATTATTCTAGCAGCTCTCCTCTGGACATTGTGCAGGGATCAAAACGAGGTACAGTAGGAATGGGGTCTGACCAGTGATCTGTGCAATGACAAAATGTTATCTTTGATTTATATCGAATGGTTCTATTAATACAACCCAATACAGTTTGCCAGAGTTTAGTTACAGCTTCTCTGCATTGGTTATTAATCTTCAGTGCTCTGTGGACAATAACAAGTCGATATTTGCTGTCTCAACCTCTCCCACTATTGTTCTCTTCAAATAATGCTTGTTTTCTGCTTTGGCCCTACCAACACATATGGCACTACACTGATAAAAGAGGAAATGCCGTTGGCCATTCTGTGATCAGCTCCCCTAGACCATCTAACTCTTTGTACATTTGACAGCATTCCCCTACTGTCTTACCCCTTGCACAAATATTGGTGTCATTGGCAAAATTACAGTCTATGCTCCCAACAGCATTGTTCAATTCATTCATAAAGACCGTGAGGTATAGTGGGCCTAGCAGAGATCTCTTGGAGTCACAAGGCTGCACTCAGGACAAAAAAGAGCTGTTAATTGCAGGTTTGCAGCCATTTTCTAATCCCCTTATCATTCCCTACAGATACTACAAGATTCCATGTTGTGAAATCTACTTATTAGAGGCTTTCTGAAAATCCAGGTAGACAATACCTATCAGATTTTCATTATCCAGTACCCCATAGCAATTTTCTCAAAGAACTCAATCAAATTTGTTCGAAAAGACCTGGAAGCCGTGTTATGTATTTATAATGGTCTCTCTTCTTTCCCGTGACCATAAAGGACTTCTCGTAGAATCGCTTATGATAATTTCCTAATAGTCGATGTCAGGCTGATAGCAGTTTCCATACTCTGATTTGTTCATTTTGTAAAAAAAAAGGAACGAAGTAAGCTAGTTTCCAGTCTGAGAGCTTTCCCTGACTCCTTTAAATTAATCAAGTTATGTTCAAGAGGCTCAGAACATCTGCCCAGCATGTTATCACCATGGTTTGGCTAATATCCCGTTCAAATTGGTCACTAGTTTTTACATCACACCAGAGAAAAATACAATCGAGATGAATGGGATTAAAGAAACTTGACTAATCTAATGGACTTGATGCCTTACATCCCAGGGTTCTAAAAGAGATGCCTGCAGAGATAGTGGGTGCATTGATTGTGATTTTCCAACTTTTCCTAATTTTAAAATGGTCCCTTTGGATTAGAAGGTAGAAAAGTGTAACATTGCTGCTCAAGAATGGAGGGAGAAAGAAAATATCAAACTACAGGTTAGTTAGCCTGACATCTGTAGTCGGGAAAATGTTGATGTTCAGAGAGATTTGGGTGTCCTTGTACAAGAAACACGGAATGTTAGCATGGAAGTACAAGATGCAATTAGGAAGACAAATGGTATGTTGGCCTTTTATTGCAAGGGGACAGTTAGGAAGTCTTGCTACAAATGCACAGGGATTTGGTGTGTCCACACCCAGAGTACTGTGAACAGTTTTGGTCTTCTCATTTAAGGAAGACTCATTTACTTGCCTTGGAGTTGGTGCAGCAAAAGTTCACTAGATTGATTTCCTGGGATGAGTGGGTTGACCTATGATGAGAGGCTCAATAGAATTGGCCTATACACTCTGAAGTTTAGCAGAGTAGAGTCAGAGAGTCGTACAGCATATGATCATGGTTTTTCAGTAGATTTGTTGGGAATTTGGAATAGTGGGAATGGAGATTAAGGCAGTTGTATGTTCCTCCTGCAGAATGTGGGAGGTAAGGGTCGCCAAGAGTGTCCCTGCTGACTGCATCTGTGGGAAGTGCACCCAACTCCAGCTCCTCGAGAACCGCGTTAGGGAACTGGAGCTGGAGCTGGATGAACTTCGGATCATTCGGGAGGCGGAGGAGGTTATTGAGAGGAGTTATGGGGAGGTAGTCACACCTCAGGTAAAAGAAGTAGGTAGATGGGTTACCGTCAGGGGAAGGAGAGGGAACCAGCAGGCAGTGCAGGGATCCCCTGTGGCTGTTTCCCTCAACAACAGGTATACCGTTTTGGATACTGTTGCGGGGGACGACTTACCAGGGGTAAGCAATGGGGTACAGATATCTGGCACAGAGTCTGTCCCTGTTGCTCAGAAGGGAAGGGGGAAGAGGAGCAGAATATTAGTCATTGGGGACTCCATAGTTAGGGGAACAGATAGGAGGTTCTGTGGGAACGAGAGAGACTCACGGTTGGTATGTTGCCTCCCAGGTGCCAGGGTTCGTGATGTCTCGGATCGTGTTTTTGGGATCCTTAATGGGGAGGGGGAGCAGCCCCAAGTCGTGGTCCACATAGGCACCAACAACATAGGTAGGAAGAGAGATGGGGATTTAAGACAGAAATTTAGGGAGCTAGGGTGGAAGCTTAGAGCAAGAACAAACAGAATTGTTATCTCTGGGTTGTTGCCCGTGCCACGTGATAGCGAAGCGAGGAATAGGGAGAGAGAGGAGTTGAACACGTGGCTGCAGGGATGGTGCAGGAGGGAGGGATTTGGTTTCCTGGATAATTGGGGCTCTTTCTGGGGTAGGTGGGACCTCTACAAACAGGATGGTCTTCACCTGAACCAGAGGGGTACCAATATCCTGGGGGGGAGGTTTGCTAGTGCTCTTCGGGGGGGTTTAAACTAATTCAGCAGGGGAATGGGAACCCAAATTGTAGTGCCAGTGTACAGGATGTTGAGAGTAGTGAGGTCAGGGATATGGTTACAAGGAAGCAAGAGGGCACTGGCAAGCAAGAACTTGGTTTAAAGTGTGTCTATTTCAACGCCAGGAGCATCCGGAATAAGGTGGGTGAGCTTGCAGCATGGGTTGGTACCTGGGATCTCGATGTAGTGGCCATTTCGGAGACATGGGTAGAGCAGGGGCAGGAATGGATGTTGCAGATTCCGGGATTTAGATGTTTCAGTAAGAACAGAGAAGATGGTAAAAGAGGGGGGGGTGTGGCATTGTTAATCAAGGAGAGTATTACAGCGACAGAAAGGACGTTTGAGGACTCGTCTACTGAGGTAGTATGGGCTGAGGTTAGAAACAGGAGAGGTGAGGTTATCCTGTTGGGAGTCTTTTATAGACCTCCGAATAGTTCCAGAGATGTAGAGGAAAGGATAGCGAAGATGATTCTCGACAGGGGTGAGAGTAACAGGGTAGTTGTTATGGGGGACTTTAACTTTCCAAATATCGACTGGAAGTACTATAGTTCGAGTACTTTAGATGGGTCAGTTTTTGTCCAGTGTGTGCAGGAGGGTTTTCTGACACAGTATGTAGACAGGCCAACCAGGGGCGATGCCACATTGGATTTGGTACTGGGAAATGAACCCGGCCAGGTGTTAGATTTAGATGTAGGTGAGCACTTTGGTGACAGTGATCACAATTCGGTTAGGTTTACCTTAGCGATGGGCAGGGACAGGTATATACCGCAGGGCAAGAATTATAACTGGGGGAAAGGAAATTATGATGCGATTAGGCAAGATTTAGGATGCGTAGGATGGGGAAGGAAACTGCAGGGGATGGGAACAATCGAAATGTGGAGCTTATTCAAGGAGCAGCTACTGCGTGTCCCTGATAAGTATGTCCCTGTCAGGCAGGGAGGAAGTTGGCGAGCGAGGGAGCCGTGGTTTACTAAAGAAGTTGAAGCGCTTGTCAAGAGGAAGAAGAAGGCTTATGTTAGGATGAGACGTGAAGGCTCAGTTAGGGCGCTTGAGAGCTACAAGCTAGCCAGGAAGGATCTAAAGGGAGAGCTAAGAAGAGCAAGGAGAGGACACGAGAAGTCATTGGTGGATCGGATCAGGGAAAACCCTAAGGCTTTCTATAGGTATATCAGGAATAAAAGAATGACTAGAGTTAGATTAGGGCCAATCAAGGATAGTAGTGGGAAGTTGTGTGTGGAATCAGAGGAGATAGGGGAAGTATTAAATGAATATTTTGCGTCAGTATTTACAGTAGAGAAAGAAAATGTTGTTGAGAATACTGAGATTCAGGCTACTAGGCTAGATGGGATTGAGGTTCACAAGGAGGAGGTGTTAGCAATTTTGGAAAGTGTGAAAATAGATAAGTCCCCTGGGCCAGATGGGATTTATCCTAGGATTCTCTGGGAAGCTAGGGAGGAGATTGCAGAGCCTTTGTCCTTGATCTTTATGTCGTCATTGTCGACAGGAATAGTGCCGGAAGACTGGAGGATTGCAAATGTTGTCCCCTTGTTCAAGAAGGGGAGTAGAGACAGCCCTGGTAATTATAGACCTGTGAGCCTCACTTCGGTTGTGGGTAAGATGTTGGAAAAGGTTATAAGAGACAGGATTTATAATCATCTTGAAAAGAATAAGTACATTAGAGATAGCACGGTTTTGTGACGGGTAGGTCGTGCCTCACAAACCTTATTGAGTTTTTCGAGAAGGTGACCAAACAGGTGGATGAGGGTAAAGCAGTGGATGTGGTGTATATGGATTTCATTAAGGCGTTTGATAAGGTTCCCCACGGTAGGCTATTGCAGAAAATACGGAAGTATGGGGTTGAAGGTGATTTAGAGCTTTGGATCAGAAATTGGCTAGCTGAAAGAAGGCAGAGGGTGGTGGTTGATGGCAAATGTTCATCCTGGAGTTTAGTTACTAGTGGTGTACCGCAAGGATCTGTTTTGGGGCCATTGCTGTTTGTCATTTTTATAAATGACCTGGAAGAGGGTGTAGAAGGGTGGGTTAGTAAATTTGCAGATGACACTAAGGTCGGTGGAGTTGTGGATAGTGCCGAAGGATGTTGTAGGGTACAGAGAGACATAGATAGGCTGCAGAGCTGGGCTGAGAGATGGCAAATGGAGTTTAATGCGGAAAAGTGTGAGGTGATTCACTTTGGAAGGAGTAACAGGAATGCAGAGTACTGGGCTAATGGGAAGATTCTTGTTAGTGTAGATGAGCAGAGAGATCTTGGTGTCCAGGTGCATAAATCCCTGAAGGTTGCTAACCAGGTTAATAGGGCTGTCAAGAAGGCATATGGTGTGTTAGCTTTTATTAGTAGGGGGGTCGAGTTTCGGAGCCACGAGGTCATGCTGCAGCTGTACAAGACTCTGGTGAGACCGCACCTGGAGTATTGCGTGCAGTTCTGGTCACCGCATTATAGAAAGGATGTGGAAGCTATGGAAAGGGTGCAGAGGAGATTTACTAGGATGTTGCCTGGTATGGAGGGAAGGTCTTACGAGGAAAGGCTGAGGGACTTGAGGTTGTTTTCGTTGGAGAGAAGGAGGAGGAGAGGTGACTTAATAGAGACATATAAGATAATCAGAGGGTTAGATAGGGTGGATAGTGAGCGTCTTTTTCCTCGGATGGTGATGGCAAACACGAGGGGACATAGCTTCAAGTTGAGGGGTGATAGATATAGGACAGATGTGAGAGGTAGTTTCTTTACTCAGAGAGTAGTAAGGGCGTGGAATGCCCTGCCTGCAGCAGTAGTAGATTCGCCAACTTTAAGGGCATTTAAGTGGACATTGGATAGACACATGGATGAAAATGGAATAGTGTAGGTCAGATGGTTTCACAGCTCGGCGCAACATCGAGGGCTGAAGGGCCTGTACTGCGCTGTAATATTCTAATTCTAATTCTAAACAGGCCCTTCGGCCCACCGCGTCCATGCCGACCATAATGCCTATCTATACTAATCCCGCCTACCTGCATTAATTCCATATCCCTCTATGCCTTGCTCATTCAAGTACCTGTCCAGATGTCTTAGATGTTGCTACTGTTCCTGCCTCCACCACCTCCTCAGGCAGCTCATTCCAGATACCCACTATTTGTGTGAAAAATTTACCCCTTTGATGAAAATGTAGCTGGTCTGATTAGTAAGTTTGCGGACGACACAAAGGTTGGTGGAGTTGCGGATAATGATGAGGATTGTCAGAGGATACAGCAGGATATAGATCGGTTGGAGACTTGGGCGGAGAAATGGCAGATGGAGATTAATCCGGACAAATGTGAGGTAATGCATTTTGGAAGGTCTAATGCAGTTGGGAGGTATACAGTAAATGGCAGAACCCTTGGGAGTATTGACAGGCAGAGAGATCTGGTCGTACAGGTCCACGGGTCACTGAAAGTGGCAACGCAGGTGGATAAGGTCGTCAAGAAGGCATACGGCATGCTTGCCTTCATCGGTCGGGGGATGTGGTATAAAAATTGGCAAGTCATGTTGCAACTGTATGGAACCTTAGTTAGGCCACACTTAGAATATTGCATGCAATTCTGGTCGCCACACTACCAGAAGGACGTGGAAGCTTTGGAGAGGGTACAGAGGAGGTTTACCAGGATGTTGCCTGGTCTGGAGGGCATTAGCTATGAGGAGAGGTTGGAAAAAGTCGGATTGTTTTCACCGGAACGACGGAGGTGGAGGGCGACATGATAGAGGTTTACAAAGTTATGAGCGGCATGGACAGAGTGGATAGTCAGAAACTTTTTCCCAGGGTGGAAGAGTCAGTTACTAGGGGACATAGGTTTAAGGTGCGAGAGGCAAAGTTTAGAGGGGATGTGGGAGGCAAGTTCTTTACACAGAGGGTGGTGAGTGCCTGGAACTTGTTGCCAGGGGAGGTTGTGGAAGCAGATACGATAGCGACGTTTAAGAGACATCTTGACAAATATATGAATAGGAAGGGAATAGAGGGATATGGGCCCCGGAAGTGCAGAAGGTGTTAGTTTAGGCAGGCATCAAGATCGGCGCAGGCTTGGAGGGCCGAATGGCCTGTTCCTGTGCTGTACTGTTCTTTGTTCTTGATCCCCTTTAATCCTCCTCCCTTTCACCTTAAATCTATGCCCTCTAGTTTTAGTCACCCCTACCATGGGAAACTGACTCTGGCTATCTACCCTATCTATGCCTCTCATAATTTTATATACCTCTATCATGTCCCCTCTCAGCCTCCTTCGCTCCAGGGAAAACAGACCCAGCCTATCCAATCTCTCTTTATAACTCAAGCCCTCCAAACCAGGCAATATCCTTGTGAATCTTTTCTGCACCCTCTCTAGCTTAATCACATCTTTTCTGTAGTGCGGCGACCAGAACTGCACACAGTACTCCAAGTGCGGCCTAACCAACGTTATGTACAACTGTAACATGGCGTCCCAACTCTTGTACTGAATGCCTCAGTCAACGAAAGCAAGCATGCCATACGCCTTCTTCACCACCCTGTCTACCTGTGTTGCCACTTTCAGGGAACTATGTACTTGCACCCCAAGGTCTCTCTGCTCAACAACACTCCCCAGGGCCCTGCCATTCACTGTATATGTCCTGCCCTGGTTTAACTTCCCAAAATGCATCACTTCGCACTTGTCTGCGTTAAATTCCATTTGCCACTCCCTTACCCACTTTCCCAGTTGATCTATATCCTGTTGTAACCTTAGACAACCTTCTTCACTGTCCACTAGACCACCAATTTTGATGTCATCTGCAAACTTACTAATAATGCCCCTTACATTCACATCCAAGTCATTAATACATATGACAGTAAGAGGTGATCTCATTGAAAGGTGTACTATTCTGAGAGGGTAACTGCTGAGAGGTTTTTTTTCCCCTCTGGCTGGAGAGTTTAAAACTAAGAGCCATAGTCTCAGGATAAGCAGTCGTTCATCTAAGACTGAGGAAGAGAAATTTCTTCACTCAGAGTTGTGAATCTTTGAAATTCTCTACCCGAGTGGGTTGTGAATTGATTACACTCAAGACTGAGATAGATGAATTTTTGGACTCTAGGTGTATCAAGGGATATGCAGATTGGATGGGAAGATGGATTTGAGGTCAAAGATAAGCAATGAACTTATTGAATGGTGAAACAGGTCCAAGGTGTTTTGTGGCCTGTTTCTGCTCCTATTTCTTATGTCGTTAGATGTTCTGCTCCTTTGACTTTAATGGAGGGTAAAGTTGTGCAGAGTGTAATAAAGACAGCCCATAGAATCAGTAACATTCCCACTGGGCAGTTTAGATTCCACTTGTTCCCTTTAGTTCAGTACGGAAGACATTCCAAAGTTGCAGCCTTCCTTTAATCCTTTGGCCTGAAACCCCCAGTAAATTGCCATGTCACCATTAGACTGTCTTTGGATGGAAATGAGAATGTGTGATTTTCTTACACATTTATATTCCTGTTTCAGATTTTGCCCCCTACATGTTTGAATGAGCATTCTGTAACGTTAAACTGTTCAATGACTTTGTACTTCCAGGATTTTACTCCACGGGGTGCAATGCCACAAAAAACTACAACTTACATACATTCATATGCTGATTTCTAACAGTTATACGTATGTACATATCAGAGTGAATTAACCCTTTATTCCCTTTGCCCAAATTCTGAAATGATTCAAAGTTATTGGTGACAGTGACGGCACAGTGGTTCGCACCGCAGCCTCACAGCTCCAGCGACCCGGGTTCAGTTCTGGGTACAGCCTGTGTGGAGTTTGCAAGTTCTCCCTGTGTCTGCGTGGGTTTTCTCCGGGTGCTCCGGTTTCCTCCCACAGCCAAAAGACTTGCAGGTTGATAGGTAAATTGGCCATTATAAAAATTTGCCCCTCGTATAGGTAGCTGGCAGGGGAATATAAGGACAGGTGAGGATGTGGCAGGAATATGGGATTAGTGTAGGATTAGTATAAAAAATGGATGGTTAATGGTCGGCACAGACTCGGTGGGCCGAAGGGCCTGTTTCAGTGCTGTATATCAAAATCAAATCAGACAGTGGTTGTATTGTATTCAGCATAAGTAAGACGTGACACAAGTTAATGTCTGAACAGTAGTATCAATGCGAAACAGCATTAATATTACACTCTAGGTAGAAGCGTGAGCTTCATGTAATCACTTCTTGGCTGCGCCATATACATGTGGACCCTCTGCCAGCCTCATTCTTATGTGAAGATCTGCCTGTGGAACGGTCTCAAACCTCCTCTAGCTGATCCTCTCGCTCCCTCGCTCCCTCGCTCCCCCTACCCCCAGGGGATCCTTTTGTATACTTTTGTTTCACAGCAAGGCCTACAGCGACTGATTTAACCCAATCATTACCTCACTATTATTTGAATAGCCCAATTACAAAAGATGTCATTGAACCATCTGCCAGCTCAAACCAGGTCAAACACTTAGGTTCTCTGGTTTCCCACGCTCCAACAACTATCACCTCAGAAACATTCCAGTGCTGGTCCCTAACCACCCAGTTATTTTGTCTCCGCTCTAGCTCACATCTGGGCTTCTGAAATCCCGCAAAGGTGTTTATCTCCTCGTTCCCAAACAGCTAGCTGTCTGTTTTCACACTCTGCTAGATTTGTGCTGAAGTTTACATTTTGATCATTTGGTTCCTATTACACTTTCTCAGTCAATAAAACATTTGATCAATGAAAGCATAAACCACAGTTTACTATTATTTCACCCCTCAGCCACTTTTACCCAGAGCGTGTGACAAAGTGAATTAAAAATATAGTTCCGTATAAGATGCAGTATAACAATGAACTTAATGAAATGTACAGCCAGTCATTTTATTTGTTAGTTTTCACTGATTGGCAAAAGAAATGTAGGGATTTCCCAGGATTCTTATAATCCACACCTTTTGAGAGGGAGGAGCAATCTCCAACCCCTCACTCAATTTCACTCTCTTATTTTCTGCTTCTTTTCGGGCCCTGTCTGGAGTAACGTCTGTCTGATCATCTTGATGTGCATAACGATTAGTATTGATTAAAACATTAAGTCTCATATAGTTCTCTGGTCTTAGAGGAGGGAGGTGTTTATTTAATTTCCTTCCAGAGCTGAGCCTATTCCAGCATCCCAGTGTGTCACTTAGACTGGAGAGTATTCTATCACACTCCTGACTTGTACCTTGTGGATGGTGGACAGACTTTGGGGAGACAGGAGACAAGTTACTTGCCCCAGAATTCCCAGCCTCTGACCTGCTCTTGTAGCCACAGTATTTATATGGCTGGTCCAGTTAAGTTTCTGATCAATGGTAACCCCTCCAGGATGTTGATGGCAGGGGATTCAGCGATGGTAATGCCATTAAACGTCAAGGAAAGATGGTTAGATTCTCTCTTCTTGAGGATGGTCATTGCCCAGCACTTGTGTAACGCTAATGTTACTTGCTATTTACTAACCCAAGCCTGAATGTTGTCCAGGTCTTGCTGCATGCAGGCACAAACTGCTTCAGTATCTGAGGAGCCATGAATGGTGCTGAACATTGTGCAATCAGAGCACATCCCCATTTCTAACCTTATGATAGCGAGAAGGTCAGTGATGAAGCAGCTGAAGATGGTTGGGCCTGAGACACTACCCTGAGGAACTCCGGGGCTGAGATTATTGGCCTCCAACAACTGCAGCATCTTCCTTTGTGCTAGGTATGACTCCAACCACTGGGGAGTAGTCCTTTTGATTCCCATTTACTCTGGTTTTGCTAGGGTTCCTTGATGCCACACTTGATCAAATGTTGCCTTAATGTTTATGGCAGTCACTCCCACCTCATCTCTGGAGTTTAGCTCTTTTGTCCATGTTTGAACCAAGGCTGTAATGAGGTCTGGAGTTGAGGAGGCTTGGTAGAACTCAAAGTGAACATCAGTGAGCAGGTTATTGTTGAGTATGTGCTGTTTGTTCGCATTGTCAATGAAACCTTTCATCACTTTTCTGATGATTGAGAGTAGACTGAAGGGTTGCAATTGATTGGATTTTTCCTGCTTTCTGTGGACAGGATATACTTGGGCAATTTTACACATTGTCAGGTAGATGAACCTGCTCCGCCATTTGATAACTGGAATTTTTTGATAGCTGGAACAGCTTGGCTAGGGGCATGGCTAGTTCTGGAGCACAAGTCTCAATATTACTGATAGATGGCCTTTGCTGTACCCAGTGCCTTCAGTCGTTCCTTGATATCACACTGAGTGAGTCGAATTGGCTGAAGACTGGCATCTATGATGCTGGGGACTCAGGAGAAAACTGAGGAAGGGCATGTTTGTGGAGCCTCCTCCTCTGGTTAGTTGTTTAATTGTCCAGCGCCATTCATGACTGGATGTGGTAGGATTGTAGAGCTTTGTTCTTATTTGTTGGTTGTGGAATCGCTTTGCTCTGCTTCCGCTGTAGTCCTGAGTGTAGCTTCACCAGGTTGGTACCTCATTTTTAGGTATGCCTAGTGTTGCACCTGGCATACCCTCCTGCACTCTTCTTTGAACCAGGATTGATTCCCCTGGCTTGATGGGTAATGGTAGAGTGAAAGGTATGCCGGACCATGAGATTACAGATTGTGGTTGAATACAATTTTGCTGCTGCTGGTGGCCCATAGTGACTCATGGATGCCTAGTTTTGAGCTGCCTAATCAGCTCTGAATCTATCCCATTTAGCACACTGGTAGTGCCTCACAACACGATGGAGGATATCCTCAGCGTGAAGACAGTGACTCCTATCCTTGACTCAATATTAAGTTTCCTTGGGATGTCCAGCATGCTATCTTCTTCCTCTACTGTAAATACTGCCACAAAGTAAACATTCAGCACGTCCACCATTTCCTTACTTTCATTGACAATATCACCGTTATCCATTTTCAAGGGGCCCACATTGTTCCTGACCACACACATTTTCCTAAAGTAATTTTTATGTGGATTTTGATAACCCTTGCAAGTTTCTTTTCATACTTTTATTTTTCATAGGTCTTACCTTCTATTTGTTTGATCACCTTCTGTTCTTTGTGTCTTTCCTATTTGCCAGGATCTGTGCTATTTTTTGTATGCTTTCTCTGTTTTCTCTTACCTCTTTAGTTATTCATGGATTTTTTTTGACAAGCAGAGTTCTTGCTCCTTGGCGATATAAGCTGATTCTGTATCACATTAAATTCCTTTTTATAATATCCTCCACTGATCTTTTGTTCTACCTATTATTAGACTTGCCCAATTTACTGTAGTCAGTCTCTATCTCATTCTAATGAAGTCAGCCTTACCTAAATCTAGAATTTTAGTAGTTTCACATTTCTCCCTTTCGAATGCTGCGTTGAACTTGATCATATTAGATAAATGTAATAATATTAGATAACTCTTAGATAAATGTGCGCACACCATTAACTAAGTCTCGCTCATTACTCATTACATATCTAATTTGGCCTGCGGCCTTGTTGCTTCTAGGACATATTGCTGTTGAAAACTATCCTGAACACACTGAAGAAATATACTAGCTTTCTGACATGTGCTGGTCTGCTTATCCCCATCTGCACCATTTGCAACCCCACAGATACTGAAGCAGTCCGTGTAGAAATGCAGTAAGACCTGGACAATATCCAGGCTTGGGCTGATTAGTGGCAAGTAACATTTGTATCACGCAAGTGCCAGGCAATAACCATCTCAAACAAGAGAGAATCTAACCATCTCCCCTGGGCATTCAATGACATTACCATTGCTGAATCCCCAACTATCAGCATTATGGGGGTTTACTATTGACCAGAAACTGAACTGGAGTAACCATATAAATACTGTGACTACAAGAGCAGGTCAGAGGCTAGGAATCCTGTGGCAAGTAACTCACCTCCTGACTCCCCAAAGCCTGTCCACCATCTACTAGGCACCAGTTAAGAGCCTGATGGAACACTCTTTATTTGCCTGGATGGGTGCAGCTCCAACAACACTCAAGAAGCTTGACACCATCCAGGACGAAGCAGCCGGCTTGTTTGGCACCCCATACAAAACATTCGCTCCCTCCACCACCAACGCACAGTGGCAGCAGTGTGTACCATCTACAAGATGCATTGCAGCAAGGCTCCTTAGACAACACCTTCCAAACCCATGACCTCTACCGCCTAGAAGGACAAGGGCAGCAGATGTATGGGAACAGCACCACCTGCAAGTTCCCCTCCAAGCCACACACCATCCTGACTTGGAACTATATCACCATTCCTTCACTGTCGCTGGGTCAAAATCCTGGAACTCCCTATCAACACTGTGGATGTACCTACCCCACATGGACTGCAGCAGTTCAAGAAGGTAGCTCACCACCGCCTTCTCAAGGGCAATTAGGGATGGGCAATAAATGCTGGCCTAACCAGCGATGCCCAAATCCCACGAATGAATAAAAACAATTCCCATTTTTAAAAAAAGTCTGCTTTCGCTACATGCTTGTCTAAGCTCTGCATTTATGCATTCTACCACAGCTGCTTTCAAGGGCTGATAGACAACTCCACTACAGTCTTTAATCCTTTTCTGTTTCTTAATTCTACCCATAAAATCTTCACAGGCTGCTTACTTCTTGTTATAACCTGTCTTATTATTGAATTGATTTTATACTTAATCACTAAGGCTACTCCCAACCTCCTACCATTGTACATTTCAGTACACCTTACAACTTGGTATATTTAGTTCCCAGTACTAGCCATCATGCAACTATGTCTCAGTAATGACCACCATGTCATACCCTCCAAGTTGAATTTGCGCCTGCAATTCATTCAGTTTGTTCTGTATACACTGTGTAAGGAGCACTTACTTGGGGCACACAAACTAAACTATCCTGCTGCTATCATGTTTTAATTACTTTATATCTTGTAGTTTTCCTTTTACCTGTAGTGCCTAAAGCACAATTTGAGTGCTACTCCACTGTCTTCCCTTTTGTTTGTTTGCAAACTATTATTTATACTACCTTTTCCACCTGAACGAGGTTCCAATGTTTGTTGGATACTTTGAGGAAGATTTTGACTTCATAACGTTCAGTAAAATTGGTAAAGGCAAATCATCATCCCTTTACTTCCATTCTTACATCCATTGAACTTAAATGAAGAGAGGTGTTAAATGGGCCGCTGATTCACTATCAATCGTTTTGCACTAGATTCGTACTGCACAGAAGGAGGCTATTTGGCTTCGTGTCTGTGGCTTACTCTTAGCAAGAGTTGTCCAATTTAATCCTGCACCCCAGCTTTTTCTGCAAATGCTGAAAATTTGTATATTAGACAAACTATCGTGTAAAGTCAAACTTTACCTTATTCATTGTGTCTAATCCCGTCTGAACCTCACCTAAATGAGCAGAAATGGGAAATTCAAATCAACACAGGGCGGCGCAGTGGTTAGCACCACAGCCTCACAGCTCCAGCGACCCGGGTTCAATTCTAGGTACTGCCTGTGTGGAGTTTGCAAGTTCTCCCTGTGTCTGCGTGGGCTTCCTGCGGGTGCTCCGGTTTCCTCCCACATGCCAAAGACTTGCAGGTTGATAGGTAAATTGGCCATTAGCAATTGCCCCTAGTATAGGTAGGTGGTAGGGAAATATAGGGACAGGTGGGGATGTGGTAGGGATATGGAATTAGTGTAGGATTAGTATAAATGGGTGTTTGATGGTCAGAACAGACTCGGTGGGCAGAAGGGCCTGTTTCAGTGCTGTATCTCTAAACTAAACTAAACTTTGTTGACTTGTAATTTAGAGTGCAATTTCAGGATTCAAACCCAAACGTTGGAAATAGAACCACCAGCCCAGCTAATTTATTTACCTTGACATTTGTCCTTGCTGTGCTAAAGAAATTCAAATCGCCTGATGTAAACATTTCCCTTTAACTCAACACAACTGTTATCAAGTTACCAAACATTCAGTGTACATGGAAATGCACAGATCGGTTTCTCATTCTTCTTTCCATTAATTTTGCCATAGATGCCCTCTCACCACCAGAGATATCTTTTGATCAATCAACTGGGGTTTACTTAGAAGGAGAAAGAGTCACCATGACCTGCACAGTGAACAGAGAATTTCGGGGTAAAATCTACTTTTACAAAGAAAATCAACTCCTAAACTCTCGTCAGCTCTTCACAAAGGACAACACTGGAACATTTCTGGTTACCAGTACAAACCAAGGAGGGCGCTACCAATGCAAATATGGAACCTATACTAAAACAAGATGGTTAGAATCCCAGTTCAGCGTGGCTGTGACCATCACGATAGTGGGTGAGTGAAGTTTGTTAATATGTTCAACGCTCTTTATATTTTCAAAAATAAGTGCTTGTTTTAATGTAATAAGGGTTAACATTCTCAGCAAGTGTCTCTTAGCTCAGTTCTTAACAAGATCCCTGTAACAACGGGTTCTGAGCACGCAGAATAAAGCTTTGCTACCAACGAAAATGTTAATAAAGACAAGCCATACACTTTGGTAGGTACGGGTCAGCCAGCTGTTTTACACTTCATCCTGTTTGTCCTCCATTGTCTTTGATGGAGTGTAAAATTGTCGGTTGTTTGATCCTGCCCCAATCCCACTGGGCAACTCAGGTTAAAATTCTTCAGTTAGCGCAGGAGTGAGGCGATGTTACATTGCACAAAATAGTTCAGTTAATTATATTGTGATTTTGCTCACCTACATCTCACCTTCTCATGGGAAAATCCTGGGTCACAATCCTGGAACTCCCTTCCTGACAGCACTGTGTGTGTACCTATCCCTCATGGACTGCAGCAGTTCAAGAAGGCAGCTCATCACCACCTTCTGAAGCGCAATTAGAGATGGGCAATAAATGCTGGCCTAGCCAGTGCTGCCCACATCCCATGAATGAATTTTTTAAAAATGTGAATTGACAATTAATTCCAGGTACAACACTACACAGACCTCAAACCTAGTGATCGAAATTCTAGTGCAGTAAGATTTCAATCCGTTGTTTGAAAAGGGCATCTTTGCAGTTTAGCTCACAGTTTAACTTCAATAGAGTTTGAGGCGTGGTTAAATGTGCCGAAATTGAATATTCTAATCAAGCATTTGTAATAGTGAGATCACTTTCTACACCAGAACTTGATTTTATAAATAGAACCCCAGCTCATTTATTTTCTTTTTAATTCCAAATGAAGTTGTTAATTCTCCTTTTGTGGGATCTCAGTCACCAATACATCTCCTTATATCATTGTACAATCGTCATTTAGTTACCAACGTACGAGTAAGCATCAAAATCTGCAGTTCAATTCCTCGTTGTTGTTTCATTTTTCTACAACAGCTCCGCTAACAGAGCCAAAGATATCACTTGATCAATCGATTGGGGTGTACTTAACAGGAGAGACTGTCAAAATCACCTGTACTGTGAGCAGAGACTATAGCGGCACAGTCTACTTTTACAAAGATAATCAACTGCTAAACTCTCGTCAACTCTTTACAAAGGACAACATTGGAACATTCACGGTTGCCAGTGCAAACCAAGGAGGGCGCTACCAATGCAAATATAAAACTGTTATAAATAGAAGGAGATTCCGCTCCCAGCTGAGCGAGCCTGTGACAGTCACAATAGCAGGTGAGTGACCAGATAAAGAGAGAATTAAAAGCAAAATACTGCAGATGCTGGCAATCTGAAACAAAAACAGAAAGTGCTAGAAATATTCAGCAAGTCTGGCAGCATCTGTGGAGAGAGAAACAGAGTTAATGTTCCAGGTCTGTGACCTTTCGTCAGAACACGTAGAGATAACTCATATGTCTGGGCAACGCACTTTGACCTTTTTTTTAAAAAAAAAATCACCTTTATTTTAATATTGAAGATCTCTCCACTCAGCTCATGGTCTCTGTGACAATGGCTGCTAAAGACACAGGAGGACATTTTACTGCCAGCAAAAGCATTAGTAGATTGCAGCATTCACCTTAACTCCTGTGTTAATAAATGGCATTAATGAAGTGCTACAGTCACTCTACCCCGTGTTAGTATATTATATATAGCATTAATAGTGTGCAGCACTCACTGAATATCAAGAAAAGATAAATAGATTTAAATTCATGCAGTAATTTTTCATCCACTGGACTGGTGGCAATGGGCTGGATTTTATGTTTGAGAGGCCGATTCCGCCATCGGGACCTGAACCGGGCATGAGCAGGTCGGGTGCATGTGATTCAGCAGTGGCCAGCCAGTTAAGCTAAATGAGACATGGGCCCGATGCAGGAGTACAGCATCAGCTGAAACCTCAGCAGGAGCTGGCACTACTTTTAAAGGGCTGCATTAAACACTGCACAGGGAACACCTGGGAAAGAGGCAGGTGACAGGAGAAACAGGAGGGATGGCTGAGTGGAAACCCCGGGAGGCCCCACATTTCCCTGGTTCCTCCCTCCAGATGTTTTTCCAGGCTGCCAGGGAGAGGAGGCACACAATGTTCCCGAGGGATGTGAAAGGGAGACCTGGCAGCCAAACCAAGTAGGCATGGCTGCAGATCACACAGGAGGTGAGTAGCCATGGGGTCACGCTGCGCTCATGAATTCAGTGCTGCAAGTGACTCAATAACCTCATCTGAGCAGCCAGAGTGTATTCATCCTCTTGGGCCTTGCCTCTGGTGAAGCAGGAAGGAGAGGGATCAACCCCCTAGATGTGAGCAAAGGGCCAAGGGATGCAAGACGTCTGACAATAGCATAGTGAGCTGCCCCTGAAAGGAAGTCCCCTGTCATATCGCTATCTCACGAGGTCCCTGGAAAGGGGGCACATGCAGGTGGCAATTGTGTGGCCCCATCAGTGACAGCTGGGCTGCCAGTATTGCGATTGATGTTGCTAGAGGACCAACCGCTTCCTTCCCTCTGTCTGCAGGAGAAGATAGCACACAATCGGAGAGAATGGGCCAACACTGACAGTGGCCAGCCCATTCTCCATGTCCTGACCTCAATGGAAGAGGAGGCTATGGAGCAGGCTAGACTGCAAGATGGCTGAAGCATGGATGGCGAGACAGTCGCACCTTCCCAAGACAGTGAGTCAGGTCACCAGGGGGCACAAGGCTGCATGTGCAGTGATGGAATCCGCAGGGGTCTACATTGTAGAGGGATGAGCTATGGCGGAATTGGAGGTCCTTGATCCTTACATGTCTCTGTTCTCTCATGCAGGTCAAACGGTGCCAAATCAGAGGGCCTCCGAGTCTGCGGAGAAACCTGCCACTCTGAGCGGGAGGAAAGAGCCTCAGAGTGTCCGTCATGCACCTCATACTTCTGCACCCTCCAACAGTGCAGATACTCAGACCTCAGTGGGTTTGCGCTCGAGTTTAAATCTGGGCACACAACCTGGTGAGAACAGCACACATGCAGCCAAGCAGTTGAGGAGGCTGTGACAGCCCAGGCCTCTGACAGTCGGAGGTAATGCATTTGTGGAGGTCAAACAAGGCAAAGGAACACACAATAAATGGGAGGATACTGAGAGGTATAGAGGAAGTGAGGGACCTTGGAGTGTATGTCCACAGATCCCTGAAGATAGCAGGATAGGTTCATACAGTGGTTAAGAAGGCATATGGAATCCATGACACAAAAACAAGAAATGCTGGATTCGCTCAGCAGGTCTGGCAGCATCTGTGGAAAGAGAAGCAGAGTTAACGTTAACGTTTCCGAAGAAGGGTCACTGACCCGAAACGTTAACTCTGCTTCTCTTTCCACAGATGCTGCCAGACCTGCTGAGTGAATCCAGC
Source organism: Heterodontus francisci (assembly GCF_036365525.1). Lineage (NCBI taxonomy): Eukaryota > Metazoa > Chordata > Chondrichthyes > Heterodontiformes > Heterodontidae > Heterodontus > Heterodontus francisci. The sequence goes on along the minus strand of NC_090392.1, from coordinate 30,143,355 downwards.
ATTTCTTGTTTTTGTTTCAGATTTCCAGCATCCGCAGTATTTTGCTTTTATATGGAATCCATGCCTTTATTAGCATAAGTATAGAGTATAAGAGCAGGGAGGTTATCCTGAAACTCTATAACTCATTGGTTAGGCCACAGCTTGAGTACTGTGTGCAGTTCTGGTCACCTCATTACAGAAAGGATGTGATTGCACTAGAGAGGGTACAGAGGATGTATAAGGATGTTGCCAGGACTGGAACAATGCAGGTATGAGTAAAATTAGATTGACTGGGGTTGTTCTCCTTGGAACAGAGAAGGCTGAGGGGAAATCTGATTGAGATGTACAAAATTTTGAGGGGCCTGGATAGAGTGGATGTGAAGGGTCTATTCGCCTTAGCAGAGAGGTCAGTGATTGGTAGAAGGATTAGAGGGAGATGAGGAAAATCCTTTCACCCAGATGGTGGTAGGGGTCTGGAACTCACTGCCTGAAAAGGTGGTAGAAGATGCAGAAACCCTCATCTCATTTAAAAGGTGCCTGGATGTGCATCTGAAGTGCCATAACCTGTAGGGCTAGGGACCAGAGGTTGGAAAGTGGGATTCGGCTGGGTGGCTTTTTTTTTTTGGCTGGTGCAGACACGATGGGCCAAGTGACCTTTTTCTGTGCCGTAAACTTTGTGATTTTATGACTGTGGGAGGCCAGGTCCATGCTGAGCCCCAGGCTCATGACAGGTCTCAGGTGTCAGCAGCATCATGGCAAATGCTGCAGCTGCAGTGAGAGGTGCAGCAACATCTGGTAGAGATGCCAGAGGCAATGCACGCTCAGGTACGGATGATGGAGGAGTCCATCCAGGCCTTGAGTTCGACATTGTCTCTGACTGGTGCACAAGCGGCCTCCTCCATTGGTGACTTTAATGAAGAGCCACATCAGCAGAGCACTGTGTCTGCAGGATGCTTGTGCAGACCTCCATACCCTTGTCTTGACCATGGGTGCAAGGCAGCCGTGGCAAGGCAAGAGAGGGACAGGGTATCTCAAGTCACCAACAGGTCCTCTGTCCTCACAGGCCAGCAGGGAGGCAGAAGTCCGTCTTGCTAAATAGAAGGAGTGGCTGCCTCTTGAAGCTGGGGACTTCTCTTAGGGATGCTCTTGGTTTGTCCAGCTGCTTCTCTGACCCTCTGCCAGTGTCACCAGATCCTCCACCTTTCCTGCCAACAGACGGTAATACTGCTTCTGTGCAGGAGGCCCTAAGCATGCCAAGACCCTCCATGCCTAAGACATCTAGAGGACAACTGCCAAGGTAATCCCTAGCCAAGGGGCATCAAGGTCAGCATCCAGCCTCCACCTCAGCGGACTGCGAAGGGGCAGCACCTTGTAGGAGTTCATGTAAGAGTATAAAGAAGTGCATATAGAATCATGGGGTTGTCATGGGTGAGTGTCTTTCACAGCAAAGGGCAGGTTCTATTAGGAATGTTAATAAATCATTTCTCTTCTGTCAAGCCTTTTGCCCTTTGCTGCAACCCAGCCTCTATGAAGGGGCTGCAGGTGATTGAACATGCTGCGAAGGTTTTACTCAGGAGCCTGACCAGCTCTGCGCTGTGCGAATGCTGAATAAGCCGCTGCATCCTTAGGAAGGAAGGCAACAATAGGGTTGCATAAAGGTAAGTCTTTATTCATCAAGCTACAACTAGGAGTAAGAATCAAAGGAAACAAGAATGTATAAGGGCATCGCGAGCCTCCCATACACGTATCTCACGGCCACTTTCCTGTTGACCCTGGGATCCTTCATCTAGCTTGGCCTGTCCATCTTCTCCTTCAAGGAGGCAGTCTGCTGCTCACTTTCCTCGTTGCTCATTGACTCCCCTTCTGCAGGGCCAGGTCGTGCAGTGCACCATGACGACATGCAAGGCCCTCACTGAAGGGTTTCAGTGGACCGATCTAGCCACCTGAATCTCATCTTGAGCCTGCTCAATGGTCGCTTGCGTTGTTCCATGACAGGCATCATATCTTTCCTCTGCATTTGTGTGGGGGCTTCTCTCAGTCATCGGTACCCATGTCTTCATTGGGTAGCCCTTGCCTCCAAGGATCCATCGCTGAAGGCGGGAGAGAGGCTGGAAAAGTTCTGGCACCTGGGACTGCCTCGATGTAGGTATCATGACAAATTCCCGAGAAGCACGCACAGTCTTGCAGAATCCATTTACTGTGGTGTTATGACCTCAGTAGAGACCGTTAACTTGAAAACAAGAGATATGAACTTTCCGATCCATAAATTTTACTACAACAACTAAACAAAAAATCGACATTAACTAAACTGTACTTAATCAGCAGCTAATACACTAAATTACAAATGTCCATTTTACACTGCTTTAAAGGTCACAGTTTTAAAAACATCAGTGTACTACAAAGTCCAGCATTCCTAAGAGTGGTCACAAACTAGTTGTACATTGAGAGTGTGGAATCCCTTCCTGTTGATGAAGGCTACTGGCTGATGTTCAGGAGCCTTGATGTCCACATGCCTACATTCGCTGACCCCTGCACCTGGGGGAATCCAACAGTGGCGCCCTCAGCTTGTGAGTTGGGATCCATGCGGAAGTGCACATAGTCTCCAGCCCTCCTGAACAGGGCATTGGTGACATCTTTGATGCACCAATGGGCCACTGACTGTGTGATCCCACACATGTCCCTTGTGGATCCCTGGAATGATTCAGTGGCGCAGTGTTTAGCACCGCAGCCTCACAGCTACAGCAACACGGGTTCAATTCTGGGTACTGCCTGTGTGGAGTTTGCAAGTTCTCCCTGTGTCTGCGTGGGTTTCCTCTGGGTGCTCCGGTTTCCTCCAACATGCCAAAGACTTGCAGGTTGATAGGTAAATTGGCCATTAGCAATTGCCCCTAGTATAGGTAGGTGGTAGGGAAATATAGGGACTGGTGGGGATGTGGTAGGAATATGGAATTAGTGTAGGATTAGTATAAATGGGTGGTTGATGGTCGGCACAGACTCGGTGGGCCGAAGGGCCTGTTTCAGTGCTGTATCTCTAAACTAAACTAAGATCAGTGCCATGGTGACTTTCAGGCATCGGATTCCCACCAAGTCCCTTGGTGCACAGCTCTTATTGCATAATGACACAATGGTCAGTAATGGCCTCTCTAGAGAGGCGGAGTCTTCATTGACACTGCCTCTCAGATATCTGCAGATAGGTGAGTTTCAACCTGTAGACCCTTTCTGGAAGGTACCCCTTCCTGTGTGGAGCAGCTCCCTCTCGCTGTTCTGTGCTTTTCTCCGCTCCTGACCCCCCTTTGGGCTCACAGGTCATTGCGGTGCCACTGCAGATGCCTGGCCCTCCCTCCCAGTCTCTGCGCTGCACTGCATCTTCATAGGGTCCCTAGGCTTGGATGAATGAAGCCCCTGATAGGTAGCCTCTCCCTGAACACAAGTCCTTCCCTGCCAGCAGCACACCCTTGTCCCCACTTGTGAGCCTTGCCCAGGTATTACTTGCCCATTGCCCCTCTTGCAATGGGTAACTCCTGCAGCTCAAACAACCTTCCCCTCATTCCTCACCCAATCTGCGATGCCCTCCCTTCATCATCTTGCCAGGTCCTTGGTCGTTTCCTCCCCCCCCCACCCCCCCCCCCCCGATGGCCTATGTTAGTAGACAACTATGCTGTCCCATCTCCATGTTACTTCCTTGAAGGAGGTGAGTCTCTGAAGTTCCAATCTGGATCATGAAATCACTTTCGATTGGCCACTAATGAATCTTAATTACCTGCTTGCCATGTCGCCATCAGACCTCTGTCCTCTATGTTTACTACCATAGACAAAGTTGGGATGGGACATCACGACATCGGACTTCCAGTCTGACACGTCCCATCCCAATTTTATGTCCCCCCACGCTTCCTTTGCTGTGCACTTCATTCCCTTAAAATTCAGCCCAATGAGTGCATTTTGGTTCTATTAGTCTGGACTATTGAACCCAGTATCTTAGTCTGTATTGTGTTTAAATCGATTGTCATTGCTCATTCCATTCGAATTACAGGTCTGCCGAAACCATACATATCTGTGGATTCTCGTCTAGCTTTGAAGGGGGGGGAAATCACCTTCAACTGTACAAGCCCCAGATACTTTTCCGGATTCACATTTTACTTATACAAACATGGAGATTCCAAATACTTGGAAGCCCAAGCTGCTGCTGTACGGTTCAACTCTGTTACATTCACCATCAGGAAGATAAATCACGCCAATGGAGGAAATTATAGCTGTCTGTATAAAACAGAAGGGAAGCGAAGGTGGCTAACGTCAGCACCGAGTGACCCTGTGTATATAACTGTAAAAGGTGAGTGAGATATACACAGTTGCAACTTAGAATTGCACAGCATTTTAGGAATATATGAGCAGGGGTAGGCTATTCAGCCCTTCGAGCCTGTGCCACCATTCAGTTAGATCATGGCTGATTTTACAGCATAGAAATGGGAGAGTGCGGTTTGGTTCAGAAAAATAAGTCTGCTTGCATTTAAATTGATCGGTTCCATTCAAAGAAATCCACCAAAATTGCATATACATGTAGATTCTATTCTAGCAGTGAAGGGCCTGTTCTCACCTTTATATGTTTTTCTTAATTCATTCTTGGGATGTGAGCATTGCAGGCAAGTTGGGCATTTATTGCCGATCCCTAATTGAGAAGGTGGTGGTGAGCTGCCTTCTTGAGCTGCTGTATTCCATGTGATGTATGTACACCCACAGTGCTGTTCAGGTACAGAGTTGCAGGATTTTTACTCCGTGACAATGAAGGAACGGCAATGTTGTTCCAAGTCAGGATGGTGCGTGACTTGGAGGGGAACTTGCAGGTGGTGGTGTTCCCATGTGTCTCCTACCCTGTCCTTCCAGGTGGTAGTGGTGGTGGGTTTGAAAGGTGGTATTGAAGGAACCTTGACGAGTTGCTGTAGTGCATCTTGTATATGATACACATTGCTGCTACTGTGCACCGGCAATTGAGGGACTTAATGTTTAAGGTGGTGGATGAGGTGCCAATCAAGTGGGCTGCTTTGTCCTGGATGATGTTGAGCTTCTTGAGTCTGGTTGGAGCTGCACCCATCCAGTCAAGTTAAAAAAATATTCGATCACACTCCTGTCTTGAGCCTTGTCAATGGTGGACAGGCTTTGGGAAGTCAGAAAACGAGTTACTCGCCACAGAAATCCCAGCCTCTGACCTGCTTTTGTAGCCACGGTATTCATAAGGCTGGTCCAGTTCAGTTTCTGGTCAATGGTAACCCCCAGGATGTTGATGGTGGGGGATTTAGCATTGGTAATGTCATAGAATGTCAAGGGGAAATGGTTGATTGTCGCTGCCTGGCACTTGGTCCTGGATAATTATATGTGCAGGAAGTGTTGTCAGTTGCAGCAGCTCTGACGTCACTGTGGTGCATCCATGAGGATGAGAGCTTTGTGGAGAGCACGTTTATAGATGTAGTAACTCCACAGTTTAAGAGTATGTAGGGAGAGAGGGAATGGGTGACCACCAAGAAGAAACAGGCAGGTAGTGCAGGAGACCTCTGAGTGCATTTCCCTCTCCAGTATTCAGTTCTGTGATGGTTCATCTGGAGAGTGCAGCCAGAGCCAAGGCTCTGACACAGGTGGTTCAGCTGCACAGGGGGACATAAGGAAGACTGGAAGAGCCATACACAGTGAGAGGAGATTTGATAGTCAGAGGAACGGCCACAGATGTTAATCCAAGGATGTCACTGAACTGATGCAGACCATCCTGAAGGGGGAGGGTGAACAGCGAGCAGTCGTGACCTACATCGAACCAGTGATATAGGGAGGAAAAGGGATGTGGTCCTGCAGACAGAATTTAGGGAGCTAGGTAAGAAATTAGCAAGCAGGACTTCAAAATTAGTCACCTCTGGATTACTCCCAATAACACGCGCAAGTGAGTATAGAAATAGGAGAATAAAGCAAATGAATGCGTGGCTGGGACAATGGTGCAGGAGGGAGGGTTTTAGATTCTTGGGACATTGGGACTGGCCCTGGGAAGATGGGACCTGTAGAGGCCAGATGGGTTGCACCTAAATTGAAACAGGACTGAGTTCCTTGCAGCGCGATTTTCTAGTGCTGTTGGGGAAGGGTTTAAATTAACTTGTCAGGGGTTTGGGAATCAGGCGGAAATATCAGAGAGGAACACCAAGGTGCACAGAATACTGAGAGGGATACATAGCACTAGAGTCGAGAATAATAAGTTATTAGGTGGGGTCAGAGTAAGGGGGAATGTAATTAAGTCTAAATCAGGGTTAATGTGCATGTATATGAAAGCACAGAGAGTGATCAATAGGATTGGTGAGGTACAGGGTGCAAATTGCCATGTGGAAATCTGATGTGGCTATAACAGAGACTTGGTTCAAAGAAGGGCAGGACTGGGTGTTAAATATTTCTGGATATAAGGGTGTTCGGAAAAAAGAGGGAAGGGTGGCAGTTTTGATAAAGGAGAGCATTGCAGTGCTGGAGAAAAGGGATGTCCCGGGGGTGTCGAGGATAGAATCAACTTGGCTAGAGCTAAGGAACAAAAAAGGTGCCCTGACATTGCTCGGTGTTACCTATAGACCACCAGCTAGTGGGAAGGACGTGGAGGAACACATTTTCAAGGCAGTTACAGAGAGGTGCAAAACTTATAGGGTATTTATAATGGGGGCTTTAATTATCCAAACCTAGACTGGGATAGTAGTAGTGTAAAGAACAGTGAGGGGCAAGAGTTCCGTGAGTGTGTTCAGGAAAATTTACTGTAGCAGTATGTTTCTAGTCCAACGTGAAAAGAGTCACTTCTTGGGAATGAAGTGGGCTAAGTGGATCAAGTATCTGTAGGAGATCATTCAGCAGACCGTGATCACTGTATCTTAAGGTTTAGGCTGACGAAAGAAAAGGACAAAGAATAATTAACTGGGGGAAAACTAACTTCAATGGGATAAGAACGGAGCTGGACGAATAAAATGGGAGTCGAAGGTTGGCAAGAAAAACCTTCATAGAACATAGAACATTACAGCGCAGTACAGGCCCTTCGGCCCTCGATGTTGCGCCAACCTGTGAAACCATCTGACCTACACTATTCCATTTTCATCCATATGTCTATCCAATGACCACTTAAATGCCCTTAAAGTTGGCGAGTCTACTACTGTTGCAGGCAGGGCGTTCCACGCCCCTACTACTCTCTGAGTAAAGAAACTACCTCTGACATCTGTCCTATATCTATCACCCCTCAACTTAAAGCTATGTCCCCTCGTGTTTGCCATCACCATCCGAGAAAAAAGACTCTCACTATCCACCCTATCTAACCCTCTGATTATCTCATATGTCTCTATTAAGTCACCTCTCCTCCTCCTCCTTCTCTCTAACGAAAACAATCTCAAGTCCCTCAGCATTTCCTCATAAGACCTTCCCTCCATACCAGGCAGCATCCTAGTAAATCTCCTCTGCACCTTTTCCAAAGCTTCCACATCCTTCCGATAATGCGGTGACCAGAACTGCACGCAATACTCCAGGTGCGGCCGCACCAGAGTTTTGTACAGCTGCAGCATGACCTCGTGGCTCCGAAACTCGATCCCGCTACTAATAAAAGCTAACACACCATATGCCTTCTTAACAGCCCTATTAACCTGGGTGGCAACTTTCAGGGATTTGGGTACCTGGACACCAAGATCTCTCTGCTCATCTACACTACCAAGAATCTTCCCATTAGCCCAGTACTCTGCATTCCTGTTACTCCTTCCAAAGTGAATCACTTCACACTTTTCCGCATTAAACTCCATTTGCCATCTCTCAGCCCAGCTCTGCAGCCTATCTATGTCCCTCTGTAACCTACAACATCCTTCGGCACTATCCACAACTCCACCGACCTTCGTGTCATCCGCAAATTTACTAACCCACCCTTCTACACCCTCATCCAGGTCATTTATAAAAATAACAAACAGCAGTGGCCCCAAAACAGATCCTTGCGGTACACCACTAGTAACTAAACTCCAGGATGAACATTTGCCATCAACCACCACCCTCTGTCTTCTTTCAGCTAGCCAATTTCTGATCCAAAGCACTAAATCACCTTCAATCCCATACTTCCGGATTTTCTGCAATAGCCTACCGTGGGGAACCTTATCAAACGCCTTACTGAAATCCATATACACCACATCCACGGCTTTACCCTCATCCACCTGTTTGGTCACCTTCTCAAAAAACTCAATAAGGTTTGTGAGGCACGACCTACCCTTCACAAAACCATGCTGACTATCGCTAATGAACTTATTCTTTTCAAGATGATTATAAATCCTATCTCTTATAACCTTTTCCAACATTTTACCCACAACCGAAGTAAGGCTCACAGGTCTGTAATTACCAGGGCTGTCTCTACTCCCCTTCTTGAACAAGGGGACAACATTTGCTATCCTCCAGTCTTCCGGCACTATTCCTGTCGACAATGACGACATAAAGATCAAGGACAAAGGCTCTGCAATCTCCTCCCTGGCTTCCCAGAGAATCCTAGGATAAATCCCATCTGGCCCAGGGGACTTATCTATTTTCACACTTTCCAAAATTGCTCACACCTCCTCCTTGTGAACCTCAATCCCATCTAGCCTAGTAGTCTGTATCTCAGCATTCTCCTCGACAACATTTTCTTTCTCTACTGTAAATACTGACGAAAAATATTCATTTAACGCTTCCCCTATCTCCTCTGATTCCACACACAACTTCCCACTACTATCCTTGATTGGCCCTAATCTAACTCTAGTCATTCTTTTATTCCTGATATACCTATAGAAAGCCTTAGGGTTTTCCTTGATCCTATCCGCCAATGACTTCACGTGTCCTCTCCTTGCTCTTCTTAGCTCTCCTAGCTCTCCCTTTAGATCCTTCCTGGCTAGCTTGTAACTCTCAAGCGCCCTAACTGAGCCTTCACGTCTCATCCTAACATAAGCCTTCTTCTTCCTCTTGACAAGCGCTTCAACTTCTTTAGTAAACCACGGCTCCCTCGCTCGACAACTTCCTCCCTGCCTGACAGGTACACACTTATCAAGGACACGCAGTCGCTGCTCCTTGAATAAGCTCCACATTTCAATTGTGCCCATCCCCTGCAGTTTCCTTCCCCATCCTACGCATCCTAAATCTTGCCTAATCGCATCATAATTTCCTTTCCCCCAGCTATAATTCTTGCCCTGTGGTATATACCTGTCCCTTCCCATCGCTAAGGTAAACCTAACCGAATTGTGATCACTATCACCAAAGTGCTCACCTACATCTAAATCTAACATCTGGCCGGGTTCATTACCCAATACCAAATCCAATGTGGCATCGCCCCTGGTTGGCCTGTCTACATACTGTGTCAGAAAACCCTCCTGCACACACTGGACAAAAACTGACCCATCTAAAGTACTCAAACTATAGTATTTCCAGTCAATATTTGGAAAGTTAAAGTCCCCCATAACAACTACCCTGTTACTCTTGCTCCTGTCGAGAATCATCTTCGCTATCCTTTCCTCTACATCTCTGGAACTATTCGGAGGTCTATAGAAAACTCCCAAACAGGGTGACCTCTCCACTCCTGTTTCTAACCTCGGCCCATACTACCTCAGTAGACGAGTCCTCAAACGTCCTTTCTGCCACCGTAATACTCTCCTTGATTAACAATGCCACACCCCCCCCTCTTTTACCATCTTCTCTGTTCTTACTGAAACATCTAAATCCCGGAACCTGCAACATCCATTCCTGTCCCTGCTCTACCCATGTCTCCGAAATGGCCACAACATCGAGATCCCAGGTACCAACCCATGCTGCAAGCTCACCCACCTTAATCCGGATGCTCCTGGCGTTGAAGTAGACACACTTTAAACCAAGTTCTTGCTTGCCAGTGCCCTCTTGCGTCCTTGTAACCTTATCCCTGACCTCACTACTCTCAACATCCTGTACACTGGAACTACAATTTAGGTTCCCATCCCCCTGCTGAATTAGTTTAAACCCCCCCGAAGAGCACTAGCAAATCTCCCCCCCAGGATATTGGTACCCCTCTGGTTCAGGTGAAGACCATCCTGTTTGTAGAGATCCCACCTACCCCAGAAAGAGCCCCAATTATCCAGGAAACCAAAACCCTCCCTCCTACACCATCCCTGCAGCCACGTGTTCAACTCCTCTCTCTCCCTATTCCTCGCTTCGCCAGCACGTGGCACGGGCAACAACCCAGAGATAACAACTCTGTTTGTTCTTGCTCTAAGCTTCCACCCTAGCTCCCTGAATTTCTGCCTTAAATCCCCATCTCTCTTCCTACCTATGTTGTTGGTGCCTCTGTGGACCACGACTTGGGGCTGCTCCCCCTCCCCCTTAAGGATCCCAAAAGCACGATCCGAGACATCACGAACCCTGGCACCTGGGAGGCAACACACCAACCGTGAGTCTCTCTCGTTCCCACAGAACCTCCTATCTGTTCCCCTAACTATGGAGTCCCCAATGACTAATGCTCTGCTCCTCTTCCCCCTTCCCTTCTGAGCAACAGGGACAGACTCTGTGCCAGAGTCCTGTACCCCATTGCTTACCCCTGGTAAGTCGTCCCCCGCAACAGTATCCAAAACGGTATACCTGTTGTTGAGGGAAACGGCCACAGGGGATCCCTGCACTGCCTGCTGGTTCCCTCTCCTTCCCCTGACGGTAACCCATCTACCTACTTCTTTTACCTGAGGTGTGACTACCTCCCCATAACTCCTCTCAATAACCTCCTCCGCCTCCCGAATGATCCGAAGTTCATCCAGCTCCAGTTCCCTAACGCGGTTCTCGAGGAGCTGGAGTTGGGTGCACTTCCCGCAGATGCAGTCAGCAGGGACACTCTTGGCGACCCTTACCTCCCACATTCTGCAGGAGGAACATTCAACTGCCTTAACCTCTATTCCCACTATTCTAAATTCCCAACAAATCTACTGAAAAACCAAAAAAAAAAAGTCAAAACTTGTTAGCTTATCAATCCGGCGGACAGAAGTTTTTTTTTGGTTAGAGGAGGAGGATGGGTGGGAGACACTACCCGAGTAGTGTTTCGGGTAAAGCAACCGCCCAAATATGTAACCTCACTTACCCAGCAGTCCCGCGTTCGGTCCGCGCTTTTCAAAGCTCTGCTCCCGCTGTTCTCTCTCTCTCTCTCTGTGGCTTCCGATTTCTTGGCGCGCTTTTCAAAGCTCTGCTCCCGCTGTTCTCTCTCTCTCTGTGGCTTCCGATTTCTTGGCGCGCTTTTCAAAGCTCTGCTCCCGCTGTTCTCTCTCTCTCTCTCTCTCTCTCTCTCTGTGGCTTCCGATTTCTTGCCGCGCTTTTCAAAGCTCTGCTCCCGCTGTTCTCTCTCTCTCTCTCTCTCTCTCTCTGTGGCTTCCGATTTCTTGGCGCGCTTTTCAAAGCTCTGCTCCCGCTGTTCTCTCTCTCTCTCTCTCTCTCTGTCTCTCTATTATATTCTATACTTCGGCTAATAAAGGCACAGATTCCATATAATAACAGCAAAATACTGCAAATGCTGGAAATCTGAAATATAAACAAGAAATGCTGGAAATATTCAGCAGGTCTGGCAGCATCTATGGAGAGAGAAGCAGAGCTAACGTTTCAGATCAATGTCCTTCAGGATTCTATGTGCCTTCTTAACCACCTTATCGATCTGTGCTGCTACCTTCAGGCATCTGTGGACATTTACTCCAAGGTCCCTCACTTCCTCTATACTTCTCAGTATTTTCCCATTAATCGTGTATTCCTTTGCCTTGTTTGACCTCCACCATTGCATCATCTCCCACTTCTCCAGGTTGAATTCCATTTGCCACTTTTCTGCCCATCTGACCAGACCATCAATATCTTCCTGCAGTCTACAGCTATCCTCCTTGCTATCTACCACAAGGCCAATCTTTGTGTTGTCTGCCAACTTCTTGATCATTCCCCCTACATTTACATCCAAATCGTTAATATATATCACAAAAAGCTGGGGACCCAGTACTGAGCCCTGCGGAACGCCACTGGAATCAGCCCTCCAGTTGCTAAAACAGCTGTCAACAATTACCCTTTGTTTCCTGCTGGTGAGCCAATTTTGTATCCACCTTGCTACATTTCTCTGGATCCCATGGGATTTTATTTTTTTAACCAGTCTGCCATGTGGGGCGTTGTCAAAAGCCTTGATAAAATCCATGTAGACCACATCAACTACACTACCCTCATCTATCTTCCTTGTAACTTATTCAAAAAATTTGATCCAGTTTGTCCGAAAAGATAAAAGCAAAATCAACGCAAGCTCGCAGAACAGCATCTCATTTACTGATTAGGCACACTACAGCCTGCTGGACTGAACATTGAGTTCAGTAATTTCAGAGCATGACGGGCCCCCCCCCCCCCATTTAACTTTTAATTTTAGTTATTTTTTTCTTTTTCCTTTTTTTAACATTTTTTTTTGTGTTTATTTTATTTTATTTCATCTTAGTTTGTTCAGTTTGCTTACCCACTGTTTTTTTTCATGTTTGTACTTGCGGCTGTTCAATTTTCAGTCCATGAACACCCTATCTGTACTAATGCTTTGTCTTTCAACACACCATTAACATAGTGTTTGCCTTTGCTCCACGACCTTCTGGTCAGCTATTCTGTAACCGTGTCCTATTTACACCTTCTTCTTTGTTATCTCTTGCCCCACCCCCGCTTTACTTGCTTATAACCTTTTACATTTCTAATATTTACTCATTCCGATGAAGGGTCACTGACCTGAAACGTTAACTCTGCTTCTCTCTCCACAGATTATGCCAGACCTGCTGAGTATTTCCAGCATTTATTGTTTTTATTTGGTCAGAAAAGATCTTCCCTAAACAAATCCACGCTGACGATCCTTGATTAACCTGTGCCTTTCTAAGTGACAGTTTATCCTGACTCTCAGAATAGATTCAAATAATTTGCCCACTACTGAGGTTAGACTGACTGGCCTGTAATTATTCGGTCTATCCTTCACTTTTTTAAACAAAGATACAGCATTAGCAGTTCTCCAGTCCTCCAGTTCACCTGTATCCAGTGAGGACTGGAAAATGATGGTCAGACCCTCTGCTATTTCCTCTCTTGTTTCTTCTAATAGCCTCGGGTACATTATATCTGGCACTGGTGATTTATCAACTTTCAAGGATGCTAATCCCATTAATACTATGTTTATCACATCCGATACTTCAGACTCTTCCTTAACTGCACTATCTGCATCGTGCCCCTCTTTTGTGAAGACAGATGCAAAGTATTCATTTAAGAACCTGGCACAGTGGCGCAGTGGTTAGCACTGCAGCCTCACAGCTTCAGGGACCCGGGTTCGATTTTGGGTACTGCCTGTGCGGAGTTTGCAAGTTCTCCCTGTGTCTGTGTGGGTTTTCACCGGGTGCTCTGGTTTCCTCCCACAGCCAAAGACTTGCAGGTGATAGGTAAATTGGCCATTGTAAATTGCCCCTAGTGTAGATAGTTGGTAAGGAATATGGGATTACTGTAGGGTTCGTATAAATGGGTGGTTGTTGGTCGGCACAGACTCGGTGGGCCGAAGGGCCTGTTTCAGTGCAGTATCTATAAATAATAACCATACCAACATCTTCTGCCCCTGCACATAGGTGACCCTTTTGGTCTTTTATAGAGCCTACTCTCTCCTTAGTTATCCTCTTACTCTTAATGAATTGAAAATACACCTTTGGGTTCACCTTGATTTTGCTTGCCAATATTCATTCATGCTCTCTCTTTACTTTCCTAATTTCCTCTTTGTTTTTACTGCTCCACTTACTATACTCCCCTCGGCTTTCTGCAGTGTTGCGTTCTTGGTGTCGGACGTAAGCTTTCCTTTTCTGCCTTCTCTTACCCTGTAGACTCCTTGACATCCATGGGGCTCTAGATTTGACCGCCTCAACCTTTTTCATTGTGGGAACATGTTGACTCTGAACCGCTTGAATCTCCCCTTTGAATACCTCCCACTGCTCTGACACTGATTTACCTTCAAGTAGCTGTTTCCAGTCCACTTTCGCTAAATCACTCCTCAGTTTAGTAAAATGGCCTTGCCCCAATTGAGAACTCTATCTCCTGTTCTATCTCTGTCCTTTTCCATAATTATGTTAAAACTGACTGAATTATGATCACTGCCACCAAAATGCTGTCCCGCTGCCACTCCTTCCACCTGCCCATCTCCATTTCCAAAAACTAAGTCTGAAAGTCTCTTGTTGGACTTGCTACATACTGGGCAAAAAAGTTCTCCTGAATGCACCTCAAAAATTCTGCTCCCTCAATTTCTTTCATACTAAAACTATCCCAGTTAATATTGGGGTAATTAAAATCCCCTATTTTTACTGCCCTATTGTTCTTGCACTTCTCAGAGATTTGCCTACAGATACTTCTGGACAAAATTATGTGGGAAAAAATTAATGGTCACGAGGACAAATGCAGAATTTAATTAAAGAAAGCCAGCTTGGATTTCTTAAGGAAAAATCATGTTTCACTAATTTGCTGGAGATTTTTGAGGAGGTGTCAGAGAGGGATGAATGAGGGCAATGCAATTGATGTGGTGTACATGGACTTCCAAAAGTGGTTTGATACCATGCCACACAACAGACTTGTTAGCAAAGTTATAGCTCACGGAATAAAAGGGACACTAGCAACATGGATATGGGCTTGGCTCAGTGACAGGAAACAGAGTCGTAGTTAATGGATGTTTTTCGGGCTGGAGGAAGGGTTGTAGTGGAGTTCCCTAGGGATCAATGTTGGGACCCTTGCTTTTCCTGATATACATTAATGACCTAGACCTTGGTGTACAGGGCACAATTTCAAAGCTTTCAGGTGATATGAAACTTGGAAGCGTTGTGAACTGTGAGGATAGTGTAGAACTTCAGGAGGACATAGACAAGTTGGTGGAATGGGCAGACAAGTCGCAGATGAAGTTCAATGCAGAGAAATATGAAGTGATTCATTTTGGTTGGAAGAACATGGAGAGACAATACAAAATAAATGGTACAATTCTAAAGGGGTTGCAGGAGCAGAGGGACCTGGGTGTATATGTGCATAAGTCGTTGAAGGTGGCAGGACAGGTTGAGAGAGTGGTTAATAAATCATACAGTATCCTGGGCTTTATTAATCAGGCATATATTACAAGAGCGAGGAGGTTATGTTGAATTTATATAAGACATTAATTCGGCCTCAGCTGGAATTTGCGTCCAGTTCTGGGCAACGCACTTCAGGAAAGATGTGAGGGCATTGGAGAGAGTACAGAAGAGATTCACGAGAATGGTTCCAGGGATGAGGAATTTCAGTTATGAAGATAGATTGGAGAAGTTAGGACTGTTTTCCTTGGAGAAGAGAAGGCTGAGAGGTGATTTAATAGAGGTATTCAAAATCATGAGGGGTCTGGACAGAGTAGATAAAGAGAAACTGTTCCCACTCGTGAAAGGATCGAGAACGAGAGGGCACACATTTAAGGTATTTGGTAGGAGAAGCAAAAGTGACATGAGGAAAAGCTTTTTCACGCAGCGAGTGTTTAAGATCTGGAACGTGCTGCCTGAGAACGTGGTGGAGGCAGGTTCAATTGAAGCATTCAAAAGGAAATTGGACTGTGATATGAAAAGGAAGAATGTCCAGGGTTATGGGGAGAAGGCAGGGGAATGGAACTGGATGAATTGCTCTTTCAGAGAACTGGTGTGGACATGATGGGCTGAATGGCCTCAGCGCTGTAGCATTTCTGTGTGGCCCAAATGTTACTTTCTACTTATCAGCCCAAGTTTGAAAGTTGTCCAGGTCTTGCTGCATTTCTACAGGGACTGCTTCAGTATCTGAGGAGTCACGAATGGTGCTGAACATTGTGCAGTCATCAGCGAACATCCCCACTTCTGACCTTATGATTGAAGGAAGGTCATTGATGAAGCAGCTGAAGATGATTGGGCCTAGGACACCAAATTGAGGAACTCCTGCAGTGATGTCCTGGGACTGAGATGATTGACATCCAACAACCATAACCACCTTCCTTTGTGCTAGGTAGATTCCAGCCAGTGGAAAGCTTTCCCCTGGTTCCCATTGACTTCAATTTTGCTAGGGCTCCTTGATGCCACGCTTGGGTCAAATGTTGCCTTGATAAGGGCAGTCGCTAACATATCTTGCTTGCCCTAAAATGTGTCAATGCTAATCACCTTAACCACTTCATTCTCAATGCTTTCAATCTCCTGAATTCTTTATTGAATTTATTGATGTCAGTTTTATATTGAAGGCCACTAGTTTTGAAGTTCCCACAAGTGGAATCTTCCTGCCTACGTTTATCCTATAGAAACCTTTCATAACTTTAAACAGAATATTGATTAACAGACAGAAAGCAGAGTAGTAATAAATGGGTCATTCTCAGGGTGCCATGCTGTTACTAATGGGGCACTGCAAGGATCACCACTGGGGCCACAGCTGTTTATAATCTATATTGTATAGTCTTGGATATGGGACCAATTGTAATATTTCCAAATTTGTGGATGTCACGAAACTAGGAGGGAATGTAAGTTGTGAGGAGGATGCAAGAAGGATTCAAGGGATTTGGGCAAGCACATGGCAAATAGCAAATAAAATTTCAGTGATACTTTCAAACCCCTTTCCAACACCCCCCACCCCCCCAACTTTGAGTTATCAATTAATAAAATAACTCATCCCCCTGGAAAACCAATTTTTAAAATTACAAACTTTCACCCCCCCCTCCCCCCCGCCCTTCCCAACTTCAGCACCTTTGACCCTCAACACCCTCCCCCGCTTTGAAATTTTCACTCCTCTCCCCTCCCCACCAGTGTCAGGTCTTGGAACTCCCCGAAGGCGCAGGAGTTGTGGCCGGAATATCAGCGTGGGTAGGAAATTATTCTTTAATTGTAATATGATTTGCATATTAAAATGATTGGAGGGGGGGAGTGGGCCGCACCAAGGCCTCGCTGCTGCCGGTAAAATGCGGCAGGGTCTTCCCGGCATCGGGTGGCATGGTGGGCGCCTCCCAGCAGACTATTCCGAGCCCCCCCCCCCCGCCCCCCCGGCACGACCCCCAATACTGGAGGGTTAGCGAAACTCAGCCCTTAATGTGTAAAGAGACCTTGGTGTCCTTGTTCATGAATCACTAAAAGCGAGTATGCCGGTGCAGCAGGCAATTGAGAAGGCAAATGGTACATTGACCTTCATTGCAAGGAGATTTGAGTACAGGAGTAAAGATGTATTTCTTCAATTGTATAAAGCATTGATGAGACCACACCTGGAGTATTGTGTACAGTTTTGGTCTCCTTATCTAAGGAAGGATATACTTGCCATAGAGGGAGTGTAATGGAGGTTCAACAGATTAATCCTGGGATGGCGGGATTGTCTGATGAGGAGAGATTGCAGAAACTGGACCTGTATTCTCTAGAGTTTCCAAGAAAGAGAGGTGATCTCATTGAAACTTACAAAATACTTACAGGGCATGACATGGTAGATGTGGATTGGATATTTCCTCTGGCTGGTGAGTCTAGAACAAGGGGACACAGTCTCAGAATAAGGGGCAGGCCATTTAAGACTCAGATGAGGAGGAATTTCTTTACACAGAGGGTGGTGAATCTGCGGAATTCTCTACTCCAGAGGGCTGTGGAGGTTCAATCATTGAGCATGCTCAAGACAGAAATCGATAGATTTCTGAATACTAACAACATCGAGAGATATGGGGATAGTGGGGAAAATGGCGTAGAGGTAGATGATCAGCCATGATCTGTTTGAATGGTGGAGAAGGCTAGATGGGCTGAATGGCCTACTCCTGCTATTTCCTATGATCCTATGAACAGTCCTGTCCAGCCACCTCCCAGTCTTCTGTCCTCTACAGATCAGTTCAGACGTTTATTAGTTGTACCCATTCAGTTTTAGTATTTACTTGTAAATATTCTTTGCACTTTCTACGTGCTTCTAAATCGATTTTGTAATATAGAGGCCAAAAATGTGCATGGGACTTTAAGTGTGATCTAATCAAGGTTCTATGTAAGTTTAAAAACAAATTATGTTCTTTTAATTCTATTTCTTTGGAAAAGAGCCTCAGTGTTTTGCCTTGTTTATTGCTATGTTAACATGTGGTCATCAAACTTCATTTTTAGCCTCCATCAGGTGTTGAATCCAATGTTTAAAAGTGGCTTGGAAATTCCATTCTATTACATTTTCACACTTATTTCACTGAAGATCCCCTATCTCACGTGTTCTGAGGAAATAACCAAAGCATCAAACAGTGAATGGTTTTATTTCTCCAATTCCAATGAAAACTGTAATTCATTCATTGTATCCTGTGGTTTCTCACCGACCACTAATATCCCAAGGTTGTGCCGCATGGAAGCTGAGAAAATATTGGCCTGGATTTTGTGGGGTGGCTGGGGCATTAGGGGGTGTGACAGTGAACTGTCATTCACCGTCATTACCCCTCTAAAACCAACCTCCACTTCAGCATGTAACGCAGGTGCTGATTCATGCACTATATCTCCACCCATTGAAATTAGCCAGTTAGACTGTTTGGAAAAGGTGTAACATTTTAGCCTTTTTTTAATCAGGTGAATTTGGGTTTTTAACGGAGATGTGATTAATAAACTTTGAACAACTGAACTGGCTCTGAAAAAACTGATTTCGTAATTCCTGGAGTGCTATTAAATTGTAAATTGGTATATTTTATAAACTCTTTTCATTTTCTTAAGAGGGTTTCCAGACTTTTCTAGCTTCTACCTTAATCTCATATATATATCTCCCAAAATTTAGTTTGCTCTTAGTAAAATAAAATCACTTTTACAGTTTTTAATTTGGACGTGCTTGCTGTTGACGCAACCACTAGGTGGTGCAGTACTGACACAAGCACGAATGCAGCCTCATCCACTGAAACGTCACTGTCTGCAACGTCTCGGGCTGTTTAATTTGACACACAAAAATGAATTAAACCCAAACCCCCTCAATGGCTGCTATTGCAGCTTCAATCGCTGCATTCAGTTCCCCGCTCAATCACGCTTTTCATCCCCACTCCCTCCCCTGCCCACCTGCTCGCCGTTCCCAACTACTCGCCGCAGCCCCCCTCACTGCTCTCTTCCCACCTCGTGCCCCTTACTTCTGGTTGGTTGCTCGTCGCTGCCACTTGCCCACTCGGTGCATGGGTGAATATTGGGTGTGTGGTATCATGGGTGGCAAAAACTATTCCACACAAAATCCAATTTCACCGCCTGTGAGTGTTGGAAACTATATCATTTTAACGTTATTTTTCCTGTCTGGGAATTCACTCCAGATATTATAGAAACCCGGTACCTACTTTATTCTTCATTAAGCTGCAAATGATTCATTTTGTGTAGAAATTGTTGCTTATACTATGTCCCTTTATTTCGCTTAGATAAATCCACTAAGCTGGAGGCTGGTGTTGGCTCTACTTTGATTCTGGTGCTCATTGTTGCTCTGCTGGGTGTGTGCATCTGGAAAAGAGGTAGATTATACAATTTGTAATATTCATTCATTGTAAGTGTACGGATTAACCATTGTCTCCCCTCCCCACAGCTAATCATCTGCCCAACTATCTACCACTGGATCCCTTACCCTTGGGCAGACAATGATAGGAGATAATGAAATGAAAGGAGAAATAGCTAAGGGCAAAGTTGTGAAAAGTTTTTTTTTAAAATAGCCTCTTGAGCCACAGCTCAATGTGTTTTATGCCGCCCATCACGTACCCGTCTATTTTCTCCTGTCTCGACTTTCTCATTCTGAGACTATCTTTTGCAAGAGACCCACTCCTGGTCTCTCGACCCTATTCAAGCTAAACGGCTGACAACCAAACTTTCCTTCCTGGCCCATGATAACTGATATAAATGGTTCAATTTCTTCAGGTACTGACCTCTCCCTTTCAAATCTGCTGTCATCAGTCACTCCTCAAAAGGCACACCCTCGACTCCACTGTATTTACAAACTACAGCTCAATCTAGAAACTCCTTTTCCTTTTCAAAGGCCTTGAAAAGCATTTTTGTCTGCAAAATGGGAGCTCGTCTTTTTCACAACTTCATATTTGAACCCCTCCATTCAGTTTGCCGATCCTGCCACAGAACTGAAACAGCGGCAAACAATGTCACAAATGACATTCAACAACGTTACTGTGATCATGGTGCATTTATCTCTCCTTGTCCTCCTGTACCACTCCATAGCATTTGATAATAGTTCACACAACCTCTGCCAATTCCTTTCCTTTGTTGGCCAGCTGAGTGGGCCAGCAGAAGTAGCCTTAGAATCTCCTGCAATGGCTTCTCTTCCTACCCCCACACCATTACTTATGGAGTCTCATAATGATCCATCCTTTTCACCCTCCCATTTGTCATTAACATGTTGCCGCCAGGTAATATCATCCACAAGGTCAGGTTCAATTTGTATGCTGATGACATCCAGCTCTACCTTGCAGTCACCTCTCTCGATCCCTTCTCTGTCTCTGTGCTTTCAGGTTACTTGGCAAACATCCAGTCCTCAATGAACTTAAACTTCTTCTAATTAAATATTGGGAAGACCAAAGCCACTGGCTTTGTGCCTTCTCCACTCTCCCCACCTCCACCTTGACGAAGATCTAACCAGGGATTCCATCCCCTCCCTGCTAATTGTTTCGTAAGAAATCTTGACATCTTATTTTACGCTGAAGTGATTTTCAAAACCCATAATATCTCCATCACAATGACTGACTGCTTCCAGTTCTGCAAAAATGTTTGTCTATGTCAGAGTCTCAGCCCATCATCTGCTGAAACCCTTGTCCATACCTTTGTTATCTCCAGAATCAACGATTCCAATGTGCTTCTGGTCAAGCTCCCATCTTCAGTCTCCATAATTTAAGCACATCTTGCATTTTACAGCCATATCCACATTTGCACCAAGTCCTTTTTACTCCACCCCTATGTGGATTACCTACGTTACATGCAACCCAGTTCTTCAACCCCAAAACTTAAAAAAAATATCATTTTTTTCAGATCCCTCCATGTCTCACCCTGTCTATCTCTGAAACTTCTCCAAGTCTAATAGCTCTCGAAGATTCCTTCAACTCTGGCCTGTTGTGTATCCCCCACTTCCTTCATGTCATTAGTGGGTGTGCCTTCAAAGAATAGTCACTCAGATCTAGACTTTCCTCCCTACACCTTGGCGCCTTCACTATTCTGTGGAGAATAAAATTGGGCAGCGCTTTGTGATGGGATAGTTATGCTACTGAAAGAATATTTTTAATGGCCCATATAATCTCTTCTGTTCCTTTATTTTTCTCATGTTCTTATTTTATAAGCCGTTAATAATCTCCAGGTTTGTAACACTTACTGTTTCCTCTCAGGAATGTTGAGGAGCAGAGAAGAAATGAGGTGAGAACATTAATTTGATCATTCAACATTTAATGTGCTACAGACCACAGCCACCCGATAAATAACTGCTAGACAAGGGATATGTTAATTATAACCTACTCTTCAGATTAATAGGGTTTCCAGCACGGAATCTTAGATGGCACAAGTTTATTAAGGATAGAGTAGTAATTATTAATAAAAATAATTACACATACACTTAACTGTAGCACTTCTGATAAACCTTCTGATGCTTTAGTCGGAGAATTGGTTTGAGAATTGGTTGACAGATAGGAAACAGAGAGTAGGAATAAACGGGTCCTTTTCCAGGTGGCAGGCAGTGACTAGTGGGGTACCGCAGGGATCAGTGCTTGGGCCCCAGCTATTCACAATATACATTAATGACTTGGGTGAGGGAACTAAATGTAACATTTCCAAGTTTGCAGACAACACATAGCTAGGGGGGGGAATGTGCACTGTGAGGAGGATGCAAAGAGGCTCCAATGTGATTTGGACAAGTTGGGTGAGTGGGCAAATGCATGGCAGATGCTGTACAATGTGGACAAATGTGAGGTTATCCACTTTGGTTGTAAAAACAGAAAGGCAGATTATTATCCGAATGGTGTTCGATTGGGAAAGGGGGAGGTGCAACGAGACCTCGGTGTCCTTGTACACCAGTCGCTAAAAGCATGCATTCAGGTGCAGCAAGCAATTAGGAAGGTGAATGGTATGTTGGCCTTCAAGAGGATTTGAGTACAGGAGCAAGAATGTCTTACTGCAGTTATACAAGGCCTTGGTGAGACCACATCTGGAGTATTGTGTGCAGTTTTGGTCTCCTTATCTGAGGAAGGATGTTCTTACCTTGGAGGGAGTGCAAAGAAAATTTACTAGGGTGAGTCTTGGGATGGCAGGATTGACATATGAGGAGAGATTGGGTCGACTAGGCCTATATTCACTAGAGTTTAGAAGAATGAGAGGGGATCTCATAGAAACCTACAAAATTCTAACAGGACTAGACAGGCTATGCAGGGAGGATGTTCCCGATGGCTGAGGAGTCCAGAACCAGGGGTCACAGTCTCAGGATACGGGGAATGCCATTCAGAACTGAGATGAGGAGAAATGTCTTCACTCAGAGGGTGGTGAACCTTTGAAATTCTCTACCGCAGAAGGCAGTGGAGGCCAAATCATTAAATATATTCAAGAAGGAGATAGATACATTTCTTAATGCCAAAGGGATCAAGGGATATGGGGAGAAAACGGGAACAGGGTACTGAATTAGACAATCAGCCATAATCTTTTTTGAATGGTGGAGCAGGTCTGAAGGGCCGAATGGCCTACTCCTGCTCCTATTTTCTATGTTTCTAATCCACACACGTTAGTTTTGAAAGCAAGTTTTCAGGTTGAACAGAGTTTGATCAAATTCCAAAATATCTGTTCCCACCTGCATCTTTTACAACTTTTGCAACTGTTCTTCATGACGATTAGCATGTTTAACTGTTATATTACGGCCATAAAGGCGGGGTTAAAGTGTGGCGAGTCGAAGAGACTTCGCAGTTGGCAGGAAAAAAGACAGAAGCGCAAGGAGAGCCAACTGTGTAACAGCCCCGACAACCAATTTTATCTGTAGCAGCTGTGGAAGAGTCTGTCACTCTAGAATTGGCCTTTATAGCCACTCCAGGTGCTGCTTCACAAACCACTGACCATCTCCAGGTGCTTACCCATTGTCTCTTGAGACAAGGAGGCCAAAGAAGAAGAAGACAGAGTTATCACTCAACACTGATTTGATTATCCTCTCCTTGCAGCCATTGATCCAAAATCCCTAACTGACTACACTACCTAATTTTCCAAGTCTTAGGCATTTCATGATTTTCATCTTCAAGAAAGTCTTCAGGGTCCTTTTAACAGGGAGAGCATCTGCTGGATCTGTCTGTGCAAAAAAATGAACTTTAATGTGCTGTTTTTCCAATGGCTGGTGTGATTCCCCAATAATTGCACCTTTCCCTTTTCATATTGACTTCCTGCTTCTGAAACTGATCATATCGTCCCTTTAGTTGAACAGTTATCAACTAATTACTGGAATGGCTTTTAGTTAGGCCCATTATCTAAACGGACCGTGGCTTTGCCATTCCTAATTGACTGGTTCATAGGTCACTTTATCTATAGGAACATAGCAATATTGGAACGGGAGTAGGCCATTTAGGCCCTTGTGCCTGTTCCACCATTCAGTGACATCATTGCTGTTCTGTGACCAAACTCCACATTCCCATCATTGCCCCATATCCCATAATAGCTCTGGCGAACAACAATCTATCAATCACAGATTTTAAATAGGCAATTCCTAATTTTATTCCTGAAAGGTCTAGCTCTAATTTTTGGATTATACCCCCTAGTTCTGAACTTCCCAGCCAGCGATATAGGGTACTATATGTTTCCCTAAATATCCTGAAAAATAGAACATAGAACAGTACAGCACAGTACAGGCCCTTCGGCCCACGATGTTGTGCCGAACCTTTAACCTACTCTAAGATCTAAGTAACTACCTACCCTTCATTCTACTATCATCCATGTACCTATCCAAGAGTCGCTTAAATGCCCCTAATGAATCTGCTTCTACTACCACCGCTGGCAGCGCATTCCACGCACCCACCACTCTCTGTGTAAAGAACCTACCTCTGACATCTCCCCGAAACCTTCCTCCAATCACCCTAAACTTATGCCCCCTGGTGATAGCCCTTTCCACCCTGGGAAAATGTCTCTGACTATCCACTCTATCTATGCCTCTCATCATCTTGTACCCCTCTATCAAGTCACCTCTCATCCTTCTTCGCTCCAATGAGAAAAGCCCTAGCTCCCTCAATCTTTCTTCGTAGGACTTGCCCTCCAGTCCAGGCAGCATCCTGGTAAATCTCCTCTGCACCCTCTCTAAAGCTTCCACATCCTTCCTATAATGAGGCGACCAGAACTGAACACAATATTCCAAATGTGGTCGAACCAGAGCCTTATAGAGCTGCAGCATAACCTCGTGGCTCTTAAACTCAATCCCCCTGTTAATGAAAGCCAACACACCATACGCCTTCTTAACAACCCTATCAACTTGGGTGGAAACTTTGAGCGATCTATGGACATGGACCCCAAGATCCCTCTGTTCCTCCACACTACCAAGAATCCTGTCTTTCAGCCTGTATTCTGCATTCAAATTCGACCTTCCAAAATGAATCACTTCACACTTTTCCAGGTTGAACTCCATCTGCCACTTCTCAGCCCAGCTCTGCATCCTGTCAATGTCCCGTTTCAACCTACAACAGCCTTCCACACTATCCACAACTCCAGCAACCTTCGTGTCATTGGCAAACTTGCTAACCCAGCCTTCCACTTCCTCATCCAAGTCATTTATAAAAATCACAAAGAGCAGAGGTCCCAGAACAGATCCTTGTGGAACACCACTGGTCACCGAGCTCCAGGCTGAATACTTTCCATCTACTACCACCCTCTGTCTTCTATGGGCCAGCCAATTTTGTATCCAGACAGGCAACTTTCCCTGTATCCCATGCCTCCTTACTTTCTGAATGAGCCTACCATGGGGAACCTTATCAAACGCCTTGCTAAAATCCATATACACCACATCCACTGCTCTTCCTTCATCAATGTGTTTTGTCACATCTTCAAAGAATTCAATAAGGCTTGTGAGGCATGAGCTGCCCCTCACAAAGCCATGCTGACTGTCTCTAATCAAACCATGCTTTTCCAAGTAATCATAAATCCTGTCTGATCAATACCTGATCAAATCACCTTAACCGAATAAAATCTAATGTCTCCTTGTAACTGTACCTTTGGAGTCCAGGCATCATTCAGGTAAAACTAGTAGTGAATGAGGGACAAGGCCAATATATCCTTGCCGAGGTGTGGTGCCCAGAACAGATCGCACTACACCAGGTGTGGCCTAACCATGCCATTGTATAGCTGAAGCATGACTTCTAACTCCTTATATTCTAGTCCTCTAGGTCTAAAGCCCAACATTCCATTGACCTTTTGATTATTTTCTGACCAGTCATGACATTTTTATGGTCTGTATACCTGGATCCCCAAGTGTCTTTGGATCTCTACTGCATCATTTGCCACAGTTCTACCTGTTCACTTCACCTATTGATAACTCTTTGTAATTTTAATGCTTCCATCTACATTCCTAATAATGCTGCCTATCTTTGTGCCATCAGCGGATCCAGATATGGGACATATCTGTCCCATATCTGCAACATTATGTCCTACAACCAACAAGGGGATAGGCCACATTAGATGTAGTAATGAGTCAGATTTAGTTAAGTCTAATGGTGTGTGAACATTTATTTAATAGAGATCAAAAGATGATCGAGTTCAATGTAGCGTTTGAAACAGTGGTCAAAATTTAGGTAAGGTTGACCGCCGTGAGTTGACACAAAAACTGCCCACAGTAAGCTGGGTGAAGCTGCTAATGGGTAAAAGAACAGAAGATCAGTGGGAGATATTAGAAATAATTTAATGTGTTACAAAACCGGTTTATACACCTAAGCAGCAAGAGCTCTACTTGCCAAAAAATCTATTGTAAACAATACTTGCATCAAAATTATACAAGTCTGTCTTGTGATTATAATTTTAGCAGACTTCAAGAGATGTGGAGAAATGAGGTGAGGAAATCAATGCTTGAATTGTCAATTTTGTTATTCACCATTTTTTACGAAATTGTACCAGCAACCTTATCCAAGCGCAATAATACCTGCATGCAAATATCCAGAAAAATATTGGCCATTGTACGTGTCTTGTCTCTCAAATTATAGAATCAAAGCATCAACTGAAGTGCACATGGCCGTACAGACACTAACACACATATATACTCGGCCCCCACCCCATATTTCTCATCTACATGCTGTTCTTCAGTGACATCATTTGAAAGCACCAAGTCAGGATCCACATATACGCTGATGCGGCCGTACTCTACCTCATCATTAACTCTGTTGACACCTTCACTTCATTTGACTGAATTGTCACGCTGCTTGTTGGATGTCCACTAGTACAGAATGAACAGAAATTTCCTCCAGCTAAATATTGGGAAAACTGCTACGACCTCCATTCCCTATCCATTGACACCCCTGACTGCATAGCCACTGATGTCCTATTTGGTGCTGAAATGAACTTCAGACCATATATTGGCTCCATTGCCAGGACTGCCGCCTTCCACCTCCAGAGCATCACCGGTTTCCAGCCCTGCTTCAGCTCACAGAATCATAGTCTGATACAGAATTGACCCATTTTGCCTGTGTCAGCTCTTTGAAAGGACTATCCAATTAATCCCATTCCCTTGCTATCTTCCCATAGCCCTGTAATTTTCTTCCCTTCAAGTATTTATCCAATTCTGTTTCAAAACTGCTTCCACCATCCTTTCAGCCGGTGAATTCCAGATCATAACACACTTTCAAAAGAATGTTTCTTCAGTTCGATTCTTGTTCTTTTGCTAATCACCTTAAATCCATTTCGAGCCTTCTGCCACAGTTCCTCCATATTCACTGTAATAAAATCATTCATGATTTTGAGCACCTCTATCAAATCTCCCCATTACCTTCTGTGCTCTAAGCACAATAACCCCAACTTCTCCACATAATTGAAATCCCTCATCCCTGGTACCATTCAGGTAAATCTCCTCTGTGACAGCCTTGGCATCATACTTTAGGAAGGATGTCAAGAACTGAACACAATACTTCAGCTGAGGCCTAGCCAGTATTTCGTTTAGCTTTAGAATAACTTCCTTGCTTGTGCTCTGTATTCTTCTTTTAATTACGCTCTGGATCCTCTATGTTTTGTAGCAGCCTTGTTAACTTGTCCTATCAATGAGAAAGATTTGTGTACAAACATTCATCTGCTGCTGAAAACTCATCCGTAACTTTATTTCCAGACTTGATTATTCCCATGGTGACATGACAAACCTTCCATCTTGCACCCTCAGTACACCTGAAGCTGCCTGTCTCCTAATTCGCACCAACTCCCCTTCACTAACACTCCTGAGCTCGCTGATATATATTAGTTCCCGATCCAGCAGTGCTTGGGCTTTAAAATTCTCATCACTGATTTCAAATGCTTCCATGGCCTCACCCCTCACTATCTCCTCCAGGCCTATAACCCTCCAAGATCGTTGCATTTCTCCAGTTAGGCCTTTAGCACATCAACAATTTTAATTGCTCCACCATTGGCGACTGTGCCTTCAGTTGCCTGGACACACAGCTCTGCAATTCGCTTCCGAAACCTCTCCTATTCGCGACATCTCTCTCCTTCGCTACGATATTCCTTATAACTTATATCACTTTGGGGAATGTTTTATGTCTGAATTAAACCCCATGATCTGCTTTAGATAGTTTTACTTTGTTAAATTCGCCATATAAATGTAAGTTCTTGTTACCGACACAAACGTACAAATCGACATACATACACACACACATTCATACACACTCAAATACTCCAAAACATAGATACAGAAATACAAAGGGCTAGAAACTCTTTTATCCTCCTTTTCATTCACAGGGTCTGTGATTCATGACCTGCTAGTTCCGATCATGGTGAAGGTGGGGACCACGCAAATTTGGTGCTCCTACCTCATTAACATAAATGTAGTGTGGGGTCCAGCAGATCCCTCCTTGAAGTACTGCCAGCTGCTTCTGCGCTCAGCAGCATTGCGTTGATAGCACCTGGTTTTCAGCCAGCCTTCCCTTCTTGAAGGCGCACTCCCTATTAAACAGAAGCTGCACTAATGAACTAAAAGCTGCTGGTAAATGGTTTTCAAAGAATCAAGCTGCATGGAAATAGTGCAGGAAATGCAGAGGGCTCCCAGATTCTTTGTCACCGGCTTGGAGGCATTGTCACCCAGGTGGAGTATAAGAGAGAGGCCATGTTTCCATGGAGAGAGAGAGGGGGTGGCAGGAGGCCCTTAAGGAACACGCTGAGAAGGGTGTGGAAGCATGTGGCACTGGAGGTGAAAGCCCATAGTGTTGCCTCAAGGACATAGAAACAGTGCTGGTAAGAGTTTAATGACCTCACGTGGGTGGTCAATGTGAGTGAATGCATCTTCACATCACATCACCTAACCAGCCAATTACCAACCTCTCACTGCTCCATGCACCACAAACCCATCATTCATCAGCTCTCCCTGCACCCAGGATTCACGTCTAATGTCCAGCTACTCCACCTCACCCTCACACACAGACCAATGCTGCCAGCCTCACTCCCACCTCTCGCCACCTATACAGATCTACAGCAATGGCAGGAATATCATCCAATCACAGTGCCCCACATTTACTGACATTCAGCCCTCACTATTGCAGGAGATGCTTTGCTATAACACCAGAGAGACCCAGAGGACCGGTAGCACTGCATGAACTAAGCCTAGTGAGGAGATGATCCTCCACGTCGTTGAGTTAGTAGCAGCAGGGCCCATGTTATTTGGTGCTGCCAAGACCATCCAGAATGATAGCAAGTGACTGACTATTTCCCAACTTCCAGCCATCTTGATCCTGAGATGTGCTGTAAAGTGGAAGCTGCAAATGATGTGACCATGAATCTCCTGTTTTCTTCTGTACTTTCTTCCCTCACCCCAACACTGCACTCTGCTTTATGCTTTCACACACACAAGAACTTTCACCTGGAAAGCTGCAACACAGCCAGCTGGAAGAGGACAAATAACCCAACAACGTGATGAGGAAGCACCATCACTTGACCTTACACTTCCAGCCATCAGCTCAGATATAAGCACTGTGCAAACTTTAGAGGCTAGTGTAGAGTCATGATCAATACAAGATCAGACACTGGGCAGATGTGAGCTGCAACCAGGCCAGGGGGAAAGGACAGTTCATGTGCCAGCTAGAGGCCTGCTTTAGGTCGGGAAAAAGAACCCAACCCGAACCCGACTGAATCACAGCGGTCCCAAGCCCGATCCGGCCTGAGTCCCTCCGATTTTGCCCCGAGCTCGACCCGAACCCGCCACTACTCAGTCCAACGCGACCAACCCTTTACTTACCTTCCTGACACCGAACTTGCAAGAAGCTGCAGCGCATGCGCAAGACGTCATAGTGACATCACTCACTCACTGTGCAGACTCAGTTTTGTCCCAGACTTCTAGCTCTGGTAAGTTTTTTTTTTAATACCAGCAAAGCACTTACCGTGTGTGTCCAGCCCGACCCGACCCGAACCTGACCCGTCGGGTTCAGGTTGGGTAGCAGGCCTCTAGTGCCTTCTCCCCAACGGGTGAGGTTGCAGGAAGTTGTGAGGGAGGTGGTGGTGTAGTGGTAATGTCACTGGACTAGTAGCCCAGAGGCCCAGGCTGTGCTGTAGGGACATGGGTTTGAATCCCACCACAGCAGATGGTGAAATTTGAATTTCATTAATAAATTTGAAATGAAAAAGCTAGTCTAATTGTGACCACGAAACCATTGTCAGTTTTTGTAAAAACACATCTGGTTCACTAATGTCCTTTAGGGACGGAAATCTGCTGTCCTTACCTGGTCTGGCCTCCACGTGACTCCAGACCCACAGCAATGTGGTTGACTCTTAAATACCCTCTTAGATGGCTTAGCAAGCCACTCAAGTGCAATTAGGGATGGGCAATAAACGCTGGCCTAGCCAGCGGCACCCACATCCCAGGAATGAATAAAAATCAAGACGATTTGTGGTGAAGGGGGCTCAGATGAGGACTTTGATCAGACAGCATAAAGGGGAAAGCTGCTGCTGATGCACACCGAGATGCTTGATGCATTAGTGGGCATGCCGGACAGCCTCCTGTCACTGACTAGGAGCATTAAGGAACCCGCATCCAATGCAGCACAGGGCATCGTGTAGAGCTTGGAGCCCATCCTTTCCACCGTGGAAGTAATGGCCAAATCAATGGGAACAGTTGCAGACTCGATCATGATTCAGTATCAGTGTAATGTGTAATGAAGCAGGATTAATTAGTCATTTCATAGTAAAGGATGCTCTCAGGACAAGTGTACATAACATGATAGAATTTCGCATTCAGTTTGCGTGTGAGAAATTTGGGTCTGAAACTAGTGTCTTAAGCTCAAATAAAGGCAATTACAAAGGTATGAAGACACAATTGGCTAAAGTGGACTGGGAAAACAGATTAAAATTTAAGGCGATAAATAAGCAGCAGCAGACATTTAAGGAAATATTTCATAATTCTGAACAAAGATATATTCCATTGAGAAAGAAAGACTTTGAGAAAGATGAACAATCCGTGGCTAACTAAGGAAGTTAAGGAGTTATCAAATTGAAAGAAAAGTCATATAATGTTGTGAAGATTAATAGTAAGCTAGGAGATTTGGTAAATTTTAGAAACCAGCCAAGGATGTCTAAAATAAAGAGGAAGAAGATAGATTGAGAGTAAACAATCAAGAAATATAAAACGCACAAAAAGAGCATCTACAAATATATAAAACTGAGTAGAGTAGCTAAAGAAACCATTGGTCCTTTTGAGGATGAGACTGGGGAATTAACAATGGGGAACAAAGAAATGACAGAGACTTTGGACAAATACTTTGCATGTCTTCACAGTAGAAGACGCTAAAAGCATCCCAATAATAGTAGAAAATCAGGGGGGAAAAGGGAGGGAGGAACTTAAAACAATCACTATCACGAGAGGAAAAAGGTTCTAAGAAAACTAATGGGACTAAAGGCTGACAAGTCCCCTGGATGTGAAAGCCTGCATTCCAGGGTCTTGAAAGAAGTGGGTGCAGAGATATTGGATGCATCAGTTGTAATCTTCCAAAATTTTCTAGATTCTGGAAAGGTCCCAGTGGACTGCAAAACAGTAAATGTAACACATCTGTTCAAGAAAGGAGGGAGATAGAAAGTAGCAAACTATAGGCCAGTTAGCCTAACATCTGTCATTGGGAAAATGCTGGAATCCATCATTGAGGAAGTCATAGCAGGATATTTAGAAAATCATACTACCGAGAAGGACATGGCACAGTGGTGCAGTGGTTTAGCACTGCAGCCTCACAGCTTCAGCGACCTGGGTTCAGTTCTGGGTACTGCCTGTGCGGAGTTTGCAAGTTCTCCCTGTACCCGCGTGGGTTTCCGTCGGGTGCTCTGGTTTCCTCCCACAGCCAAAGACTTGCAGGTTGATAGGTAAATTGGCCATTGTAAATTGCCCCTAGTGTAGGTAGGTGGTAGGAGAATGGTGGGGATGTGGTAGGGTATATGGGGTTAATGTAAGATTAGTATAAATGGGTGTTTTGTTGGTCAGCACAGACTCGGTAGGCCGAAGGGCCTGTTTCAGTGCTGTATCTCTAAATAAATAAAATAATAATACAATCAGGCAGAGTCAACATGTCCTTAGGAAAGGGAAATCATGTTGAACAAGTTTATTAGAGCTCTTTGAGGATATAACCAGCAGGATGGATAACGGGGAACCAGTAGATGTAGTGTATTTGGAGTATGAAAAGGCATTCGATGAGGTGCCACATAAGATTACTGATTACAAGATAAGAGCTTGTGGTGTTGGGGATATTAGCATTGATAAGAGGATTGACTCACTAACAGAAAACAGAGAGTTATTTTCAGGTTGACAAACTGTAACTAGTGGGGGTCACAGATATCAGTGCTGGGGTCTCAACTATTTACAATCTAAATTAATGATTTGGATGAAGAGACCAAGTGTATTGTAGTCAAATTATCAGATGATTCAAAGATAGGTGGAAAAGTAAGTGTGAGGAGGATACAGAGTCTACAAGGGGATATAGATAGGTTAAGTAAGTGGACAAAAAATTGGCAATTGAATATAACGTGGGAAAATATGAGGTTATCCACTTTGGTAGGAAGAATAGAAAATCAGAATATTATTTAAATGGAGACAGACTACAGAATGCTGTGGTACAGATAGATCTGGGTATTCTCTTAAATGAATCACAAAACGTCAGCATGCAGGTGCAGCAAATAATTAGGAAGGCAAATGGAATGTTGCCCTTTATTGCAATGGGGATGGAATGTAAAACTAGGGAAGTCCTGCTATTACTGTACTCGGCATTGGTGAGACCACACCTAAAGTATTGTGTGCAGTTTTCGTCTCCTTATTTAAGGAGGGATATACTTGCATTGGAGGCAGTTCAGAGAAGGTTCACGAGGCTGATTCCTGGGATCAAAGGGGTTGTCTTATGAGGAAAGATTAAGCAGGCCCAAACAATACTCATGGGAGTTCAAAAGAATGAGCTTATCCTATCAAAACATAAGGTACTGAGGGGATTTGACGGGGTTTATGCTGGAATGCTATCAGTCTGAATTTTCCCGGCCGATTGGAGGTGGGCTGGGAGTTGGAAGGGGTCAGAATATTGAGTTGGAAGCTATTGGGACAGAAGCAGATATTGCGAAGGATGACTTGAGGACCTTGCACACGGGTGCTGCAGGCGTCACAAAAGAGCAGATCAGAGGCTGGGAATTCTGCGGTAACTCACCTCGGGACTCTCTAATGCATGTCCACCATTACAAGGCACAAGTCAGGAATGTGATGGGATATTCTCCACTTGCCTGGACGAGTGTTGCTTCAACAGCACTCAAACTCCATCCAGGACAAAGCAGCTTGATCGGCTACCCATCCACCACCCTAAACATTCACTCCTCAACCACTGACGCACAGTGGTAGCAGTGTGTACCATCTACAAGATGTACTGCAGCAAATCACCAAGGCTCCTTCGCTAGTACCTTCCAAACCCCTGACCTCAACCACCTAGAAGGAAACGGGAAACAGATGCATGGGAACACCACCACCTGCAAGTTTCCCTTCAAGTCACACACCATCCTGACTTAGAACGGTATCACCATTCCTTCACTGTCATTGGGTCAAAAACCTGGAACTCCTTTCCGAACAGCACAATGGATGTACCTACACCAGATGGACTGCAGCGGTTCAAGAAGGTGGCTCACCAACACCTTCTCAAGGACAATTAAAGGCGGGCAACAAAAGCTGACCTTGCCAGCAATGCTCACATCCCATGAAAGGATGAAAAAAAGCAGCGGGAGTGCCAACCTCAGGGTGGGGGCAGAGGTGCAGGGGGCACACAACCAGCCTCCTATGCAAACTGGTTACCCACCAAACAGGGTCTGCAGACAGGGGTTCATCTTCCTTCAGATGTCAGAGCAGCAGTGTTGCCAAAGGCTCTGCCTGTCCAGAGAAGCCATCACAGAGCTGTGTGGCTAAGATGAAAAACAAGCTGAGCCCCATGAGAGGTGCTGGCTACTCAATGTTAATAGCACTGAAGGTCGCCATGGTGCTGAATTTCTCTACCTCAAGGTCATTCCATGAATCCACTAGCGATTTGTGTGGGATCTCCCAATTTACAGTTCATCGCTGCATTAAGATGGTCACCAATGCCATGTTCAAGAGAGCCACCCAGAACATGTGTTTTCACACTGATCAGGACAATCAGGCTAAGAGGCCTATAGGGTTTAGGGCCATTACTGGATTCCCCAAGTGCAGGATGACATCAACTGCACGCGTGTGGCCATCAAGGCTCCCACAGACCAGCCTGTAGCCTTCATCAACAGGAAGGTCTTCTACTCGCTCAATGTACAACTCATCTGTGACCACTACAAGTGCTTCCTGCAAGCTGTGTGCACCGTTTCTGCGAAGCAACAACAATGCCTATATAAGAAGGCAGTCCCAGGTGCCAGATGTTTTTGGGTTCCCTGTATGCCTTCAAGGATAGTTACTGAGTCACAAACGTTACCCATTGAAGACATGGTTACTGACCAGGGGCGGCAACATATCTGTACACGGACACCAGTGTCTTTGGTAAAAAAACTTTGAGGTCCGTGACGAGTAATTTCAGGAATGAGAGATTTCCCATTGACTTCTTCTTTCAGACCAGACCGACTTTAAAAAATTCACAGCCGTTAGCTTTACAGCTGACAGGTGCTCAGAGCAGGAACAGTAGCTTCCAAACTCAGGACAAGGTAGGGTTTTTCCAGCGGTTTCCAATTTTTTTTTTAAAAGCTCGCGAAAAACCACCAACTTGTCCTGAGTTTGGAAACCACTGCTCCCGTTCTAAGCACCTGTCAGCTGTGAAACTGACGGCTGTGAATTTTTTAAAAAACTGATCAATCACAAAGCAACACTGGGGAGAGTTCCTGTTCTGTGCAACTATCAGAGTGGGAGAAAGAGAGGGAGGGAGGGAAGAGAGGGAGGTGTGAGAGAGGGAAGTGTGAGTGAGGGGGGGGAGAAAGGGAAGGGAGAGAGAGAGAGAAGGGGAAAGAGAGGGAGAGAAGGAGGCGAGAGAGGAGGAACAGAGAGAGACAGAAAGAGTTAGAGGGGGGTCAGAGAGAGAGACGGGGCCAGGGAAAGAGAGGGGGAAATGGAGTGAAGCAGAGAGGGGAGTGGAGAGAGAGGGACAAAGAGAGAGGGAGGGGGCGAGAGAGGGACAAAGAGAGAGGGAGGAGGCGAGAGAGGGAGAAAGAGAGGAGGGGGAGAGAGAGGGAGAAAGGGGAGGTGAGAGAGGAGGGGGGGGGTGAAAGAGAGAAGGGGGAGAGAGAGGGGGGGTCAGAGAGAGAGAGAGAGAAAGGGGAGAGATGGACACAGAGAAGGGTAGGGATTGACACCGAAAAGGAGAGAGAGAGCGAAAGGGGAGAGAAAGAGATCAAGATCACTCCTGACAGATGGACAGCAATCCGGATTCTCCGCATCGCTACATCAAGTGCGTGAGCAGACATTGACTACTTATGCAAGCAAAAACAATGCCAGGTATCTCACTAAAATCGGGAGAAATGCATTTTAAATCAGACTGTGTTTTGATGGCATTAGGTTGGCTGTATACTTTATATACAAATTAATTGCCCCCATGTCCGTGGCTGAGTCAATTATTTTGTCAAATATCCATGGTACAACATGTCGGTGCCTCTCCCTGTTACTGACGCCTATGTGGAACCCTAGCATTGCTGCTGAGGAGAGTTACAACACCTGTCACAGCACAACTTAAGTGACCATCAAGCAGGCCATAGATATTCTGAAGATACAGTTCAGATGCCTAGATAGATCTGGTGGTGCCCTTCAGTATGACCCAGCAAGGATCTTGCAGGTGACCATGGTGATTTGCTTTGCCATCCTCTGGTGCTACAGAAGGGAGAGAAATTGACTAATGAGGATGTCATTGAGCATGATGTCTCCTCCAATGATGAGGAGATGGAGGAAGATAATGTCCAGACACAAGATGCCGTTGATGCTCAGGGACCACAGGCAAGGTGCCAGGAGAGACGCACAAGGGAAGTGCTTATACAGGCATGGTTCACATGACTCTTAGTAACAGATACATGCAATCCAATAAAGCTTTAGCACTGTGGATCCCTTTTGCTGCCTCCTTCATTGCCTTTGTCATTTTCCTGCACCTTATTAGACATTACAGGAATGTCTTGATCTCAGGTGTTGCGCTCCCACCCATCAAACACTTTGACGGAGCCAGGGTGCTTCTGAAGTCCCGGATACCCACAAGAAATACAAGGTGGCCTCAAGTCGTGCCACATCAGTCAGTTAATGGCAGTACAAAAGATTGCAACACTCCATGAATCCAAAGAAAAGTAGCCCATAAACCCAGAGTGCAGCTAGGTGCTCTTAAATCTGTTCCATGTGCTCCAATGTGGTGCTGCTCCACCACACCACCCACCCCCCCCCCCCCCCACCACCCACAACCCATGCTATCAGCTGAGGAGGAGGCAGTTTGCGAAATGTGCTGCCCCTTGGCTTAGGATGATCTTGGCCGTTTTTCTCTTGCTGCCTGACGCCTAGTAGGCCAGTACAATGAGGGCCTTGTGTAAGTGCAGGGGCCTCTTCAGTCCTTGCGGCTGAGTGAGGCACTGGTGTCACTGACAGAGGGGCTGAGGGGCCACTGCTCATGCCAAGAGAGCCCACGGATGCATCAAACAGCTGCTGTGCTATCCTTTCAAGGCACACCTGTACTTTCCTGCTCTCCTGAGGAGTGTGTGGACCTGGTGGTGAGTCCAGATGCCTTGCCACCTCCCCTTCTCACCAAACCATTGCTGCACAAAGCTAATGGCGATGGCATGCAGATCAATGCACATCTCCGGCATCCATTGAGTAGTTTGCTGCATGTGGCTGTCCATGAAGGCGACCAATCTCTAAATGGAGGAAGCCAAGCGCACAGACATAAGAGACATGGCCGCACTCATGGCCTGGATGGACTCCTTCAGTGTCCTTGCCAGGAAGTGCTTGGCCTCTGGAAGCTCCACCAGATGTTTCCTCACTTCATGCTGTACCTCCAGCATCTGCCAGCTTGGTGACGATTCCAGAGGCATGTCATCAGCCTGAGGCTCATCATTGCTGGGCCTCAGCCTCTGTCAGCTGCTCAGGTGTCTGTGTGGTGTGCTCACCGGACTTGAAAACCCAGACCTACTCATGAACAGAGACCCACTGGTGTGAGCATATCTGCACCGATGGGAGGTGCTGGAGAACGATATGACAGTGCATCCTCTGAGGCTCCGTCTTCTCAAAGGTGGGTGGCTGTCATAAGATCATAGGGAATAGGAGCAGGATTAGGCCATTCAGCCCGTCAAGCCTGCTTTACCATTCATAGAGATCATGGCTGATCATCTATCTCTACGCCATTTTCCCCACTATCTCCATA
The DNA here is from genome assembly GCF_036365525.1 of Heterodontus francisci. NCBI lineage: Eukaryota > Metazoa > Chordata > Chondrichthyes > Heterodontiformes > Heterodontidae > Heterodontus > Heterodontus francisci. Next base: position 30,106,418 of record NC_090392.1, on the reverse strand, counting down.
TCGCTTTATGTTGTTAGGATTCAGATATCTATTGATTTTTGTCTTGAACATGCTCAATGACTGAGCCTCCACAGTCCTCTGGGTAGAGAATTCCATAAATTCAACACCCTCTGAGTAAAGAAATTCCTGCTCATCTGAGTCTTAAATGGCCTGCCCCTTATTCTGAGACTGTGTCCTCTTGTTCTAGACTCACCAGCCAGAGGAAATATCCTATCCACATCTACCCTGACGAGCCCTGTAAGTATTTTGTAAGTTTCAATGAGATCACCTCTCATTCTTGGAAACTCTAGAGAATACAGGTCCAGTTTCCCCAGTCTTTCCTCTTAAGACAATCCCGTCATCCCAGGGATTAGTCTGGTGAACCTCTGTTACATTCCCTCTATGGCAAGTATATCCTTCCTTAGATAAGGAGACCAAAACTGTACACAATACTCCAGGTGCAGTCTCACCAAGGCTCTATACAATTGAAGCAATGCATATTTACTCCTGTACTCAAATCCCCTTGCGATGAAGGTCAACATACCATTTGCCTTTTTAATTACTTGCTGCATCTGCATACTCACTTTTAGTGATTCATGAACATGGACACCCAGGTCTCTTTGGACATCAACGCTTCCCAACCTGTCACCATTTAAGAAATACTTTGCCTTTCTGTTTTTTTCTACCAAGGTGGATCACTTCACACTTATTCACATTATATTCCATCTGCCATGCTCTTTCCCGTTCACTTAGCCTGTCCAATACACTTGAAGCCTTCTTGCATCCTCCTCACAACTTGCATTCCCCCCTCCCCCTCTCCCATTTTGTGTTATCAGCAAATTTGGAAATATTACAATCGGTCCCCATATCCAAGTCATTTATATAGATTGTAAACAGCTGTGGCCCAAGCACTGATCCTTGCAGTAACCCACTAGCAACAGGCTGCCATCCTGAGAATTACCTATTTATTCCTACTCTCTGCTTTCTGTCCATTAACCAATTGTCAATCCTATGTGCTCTAATTTTGTTTACCAGCCTCCTGTGTGGGACCTTATCAAAAGCCTTCTGTAAATCCAAATACACCACATCCACTGGTTCTCCTTTATGCTACAAGTAACATCCTCAAAAACTCCAACAGGTTTGTCAAACATGATTTCCCTTTCACAAATCCATGTTGACTCTGTCCAATCATATCACTGTGTTCCAAGTGTCCAATTATCTCATCCTTTATAATAGATTCTAATGTTTTCCCTACGACTCACATCAAACTAACAGGTCTGTAGTTCTCCGATTTCTCTCTCACTTCTTTCTTAAATAGTGGGGTTACGTTTGCTACTTTCCAGTCCGCAGGAGCCCTTCCAGAATCTATTGAATTTTGAAAGATAATCACCAATGCATCCACTATCTCTACAGCCACCTCCTTCAATACTCTGGGATGTAGCTCATCTGGTCCAGGGGATTTATCAACTTCAATCCAATTAATTTTTTGAGTACTACCTCTTTATTGATAGTAATTACACTCAGATCCTCATTGTTACAAGTCCCTTGGTTCCCTAGTATTTCTGGGAGATTTTCTGTGTCTTCCTCCATGAAGACGGACACAAAGTAATTGTTTCGTCTCTCCACTATTTCCTCATTCTCCACCACAAACTCTACTGTCTCCGCCTGCAATGGATCCACATTCGTCCTTTCTAATCATTCCCTTTTCACGCACCAAAAGAAGCTTTTACAGTCTGCCTTGATGTTTCTTGCTAGCTTGGATTCATAATCTCTTTTCCCTTTCTTTATCAGTTTCTTGGTCCTCCTTTGTTGGACTCTAAACTGCTCCCAGTCCTCGGACTTACCCACTTTTTCGGGTGACCTTATAAGCCACTTTCTTTCACCTACAGCAATCTTTAACTTTTGTTAGCCATGGTTGATTCACCTGTCCCCTGGTCTCTTCAGCTGGCTACTCTTGTCTTTGACCTGCATGAGAGAGAAGATTAAATAGGGGATAATGTGCATTACGCCATGTTCTTCAGTTCACTTCTAGGGTTCAATTTTATGGGCACCCCAGAGATGGGTTCTAAGGCAGGGGTGGCCCATAGAATTGTGATGTGATGCAGGGGATGGAGGGCCCATCACCTCCCTATCACAACACAATTTTGTCTGAGGCATGATAGGTCACTTAAGTGCTGCTGGGACTTGGAAATTGAGGTTAACAATCCACTCTTTCACAGTCCATCCAGTAGCACAAGACCAAAGATGCCTCCTCCTGTTCCTCCAGTTCTCCTCCCTCCTCACACTGTTCCATTTTCTGGTCATGTTGCAGAACAAGAGGCACTGCAACAACTGCCTCTATACTTGGGTCAAGTAGTCCTCCCCGAATACATCCAACAAATTCCAAAAACTCAGCACAGTGCTTCCACCAAATCCGCCTAAGCAAAAGTAAATCAAAAACACCTCACCTGCAATTTGTTGAGTGACCCCTTTAAATAGTCCCAGAACAGGGCTCAACTTGCATCTCTGCGCTTGATGTTTTCAGAGTTGTCAGAACTAGCATTTTCCAACTTCAGTTTCCTGTCATCACACCAGCTGGTTAGGCTATCTGAGTTGGGGGTAGTGCTCCTTCACAGGCCTCTGGGGCACCTGCCCTTGCAAGAAGCCACTGACGGTGCTGCATGCCCCCCAGAAACAGCACTAGGCCTCCTTAGCGCCATCTCGAGCACCTTTAGCAGTGCTACACAACTGAATTTCATGTCCAAAAACTTTCTCAGACACACACACCCACAAATGCACACAGACACCCAGATACTTCTTATTTTTAGAGGCACACACATAAACACTCACACACCAAAAATCACACATGCAGCCACACAGATTCGAACATGCAGGCATGCATGCAAATATTCATACACATACAAACAGTCGCAAAGCCTACACACATACAAACATTAAACGTTGCACACACAGTTACACTGACACATGCCTACAATGTCCTACAAGCAGCAATGAGATAAAGAACCAATTGTTCACTTTTCCGCTATATGTTAGCCAGAGCCTCAGTTAAACTTAACCGCCCTACTTTTACTAGTGAGAGTCAGTGAAATCCTTAACGTTCATTTGAGAGGTCAGACAGGCACTCAGTTTAATGACTCATCCTGAATGGTAGAGTTTTCACTTTGAGAGCAATTGGCAATCTGGGTGGAAATTGTGCATAAACTGTGCTACTTTTCTGAAATGAATTCACAGTTCACATTTCCACTCAAAATTAATTGAATAGGCTCAAGGATCTGATCTACAAAGTAGCAAACTTGGGCAGTGTGTTAGCACATAGTTCTTTTAAAATGCATTGACAAATATTCCTTGATGTATTTAGGAGTGGTGACCTCATGCAGTTTTACCAAAATGGCTAAAAATGGGTTATCACAAAAAGTAATAATTTTAATAAAAATGCCTGGTCCACCACCTGTGAGTAACCTAATTTTAAATATCTGAATATGAATTTGACAACAAGAACCAATTACTAGTTTTATTCGTGTCTATAGTAAGATCGATGCTGAATTAAATATTTATTAATCTGTAAAACATTTTAAATGTCATTGATGACATTAAAGTCATTGCACGTAAAGAAAAAACATACATTTAAAGAGTCTCCTTGACAGTTGTCAAATGGGCACAATTGGTGGAAACTTGACATGGTAATTAATTTAATCTAGCAGAATAACTAATTTTGAGGGTAGGATGTCTTGAAACAAGCGTGGATTTGTGATTGGTTCAGGAAACAGAGATGAAACAGATGGATGTTTTGCAGACTAGGTGGTGGTTTGCAGTGGTGTTCTCCAAGCGTCAGTTTTGGGTTCTAGTTTATAGAAATGACCTAGACTCTGGTGTCGGAAGCTGCATTATAAAGCTTGCAGATGGTACAAAATGTGGCAACTATTAGCTAATCATAGGGCAAACTTTAGACTTCAGGATGTTATAGACAGGATGGTGAAATGAGCAGAAGCACAACAGATGGAGTTCAATGCAGAAAAGTGAAGTGATGCACTTTTGGAGGGCTAATATGAATGGACAGTGCATACTATAAGTGGCAAATTTTTGGTAAAAGTGTAAATGAGTATAAAGTCCATGGTGTCCATGTGCACAAATCCATTAAAATGTCAGGGCAAGTTGATGAGGTGGTTTAACAGAAAAGCATATGGGTTATTTGAGTTTATAAGCAGAGACATCGAATTTGAAAACAAAAATAATCATGCTGGAACTTTATAAATCACTGGTTAGGCCTCATTTCTAGTATTTTGAACAGTTCTGACCACCACAATCTCTCTGATGTCTAGTTTTTGTTTTGTTTACATTTAGCAATTAATTGAAATTACTGTTTAAGTTAAGAGGTAAGTTAAGTGTCTTACAGTTTTAAACACAGATATACAAGCTCTCTGAGAGTAGCTGTAGCTAATTAATTAGGTAGATAGCTTAAACTGGTTTCTGAGCTCTAGCAGAGCTGGCACAGCATTGTTTACAGGGAGCATAAATTCAGGGGCTCTCAGGGCTGCTTGTCTGCATTGAGTGCTGCTGGAGGGCACAGAGTGTGAAGAAGAAAGTTTGGTAAGTGAGGGAGTTCGATAAGGAGGGGGACTATAAATTAAGAGAGAAAATAAATTTGTCGGCACTGAGCGCTGCTTTTGAGCGCACAGAGTGTAAAGTGGGAGTTTGGTGCGTGAGGAAGGGGCTCCTTTTTCTTTCTTTTCCTACCTTTTTTCAGCCTCCAGTAGCTGCCTCTCTCTTCGGTACAGGGGAAGAAGCTGATTGGTGAGTAACTGGTAAGTTACTCTACTTGTAATTGTTATAAATAGTTTTTAAAGATTAAAAAAAGTGGAATGTACATCATGCGGTATGTGGGAAGTCATGAATGTACCACATGTCCTAGACGAACACATTTGTAGGCGCAGGCTTGGAGGGCCGAATGGCCTGTTCCTGTGCTGTACTGTTCTTTGTAGGAAGTGTCACCTGCTGCAGAAGTTTGAGCTCTGGGTTTTGGAACTCGAGCGGTGGCTGGAGTCACTGTTGTGCATCTGCGAGGCAGAGGACTATGTGGATAGCACGTTTAGGGAGGTGGTCACACAGCAGGTTAGGAGCATACAGGTAGAGAGGGAATGGGTGGCCGGGCCGTCTGTGCAAGAGTCCCCTGAGACTATCTTGCTTGCTAATCGGTTTTCCATTTTGGATACTGGTGAGGGCAATGGTTCCTCAGGGGACTGCAGCCAGAGCAAAGTCCTTGGCACCACTGGTGGCTCAGCTGCACAGGAGGGGAGTAAGAAGAATAGTGATAGTGTATTTGATAGTCAGGGGATCATAGAGGCTTTTCTTCAGCAGGAAATGTGACTCTAGGATGGTGTGTTGCCTCCCTGGTGCCAGGGTCAAGGATGTCACGGAGTGGCTGCAGACATCCTTCTGGGGGAGAGTGAACAGCCAGAGGTTGTTGTCCACATTGGTACCAATGACATGGGTAGGAAGAGCGATTAGGTCCTGAAAGCAGATTTTAGGGAGTCAGGAAGGAATTTAAAAAGCAGGACCTCAAGAGCAGTAATCTCAGGGTTACTCCCAGTGCCACATTCTAGTGAGCATAGGAATAGGAAGATTGATCGACTGAACACCTAGCTAGAGAATTGGTGAAGGAGGGAGGGCATCAGATTTCTGAGGCATTGGGACCAGTTCTGGCGGAGGTGGGACCTGTATAAGATGGACGGACTACAGCTTAAAAGGAGTGGAACTAATATCCTTGCAGGGAGATTTGCTAGTGCTGTTGGGGAGGGTTTAAACTAGCTTGTCAGGGGGGTGGGAACCTGAGGGGTAGCTCACATTGAAAGGAAGCAAAGCTAGTAACAGGAAGTAGATAAGTAACAAGCGACATTAGATGGCAGGCGAAACAAAGGCGAGCATCAACTGGGTTTAGAATGCAGAATGTCAAGAAGACAAGGTTAAGGGCTTTCTACCTGAATGCACAAAGCATTCGCAAGAAGGTAGATGATTTAAAGGCACAAATAGAGGTAAATGGGTCTGATCTAATTGCCATGATGGAAACATGGCTACAGGGTGACCAAGACTGGGAACTGAATATTCAAGGATATTCGACATTTTGGAAGGACAGGAAAAAAGGAAAAGGAGGTGATGTTATGCTGATAATAAGGGATGGGATCAGTACATTAGTAAAGGAGGATCTGAGATCGGAAGAAGAAAATGTGTAATCGGTTTGGGTGGAGCTAAGAAACAGCAAGGGACAGCAAATATTGGTAGGAGTTATTTATAGGCCACCAAACAGTAGTGGTAGTGTGGGGCATGGTATTAATCAGGAGATTAGAGAAACATGTAGCATGGTTAATACAGTAATCATGGGTGATCTCAATCTGCACAAAGACTGGGTAAACCTAATGAGCACTAATGCTGTGGAGGACGAGTTTCTGGAGTGTATTAGGGATGGTTTTCTAGGGCGGTATGTTGAGGAATCGACTAGAGAACAGGCTATTTTAGATCTAGTATTATGTAATGAGAAAGGGCTAATTAATAATCTTGTTGTAAAATAACCTTTAGGGATGAGTGATATGTTAGAATTTTAAATTGTTTGAAAGTGAGGTAGTTCAATCTGAAGCCAGGGTGTTAAATTTGAACAAAGGAAATTATGAAGGTATGAGGGGCAAATTGGCTGAGGTGGATTGGGAAAATACATTAAAAGGTATGCCAGTGCATAGACAAAGGACAGTCTTCAAAGAATTATTACATAGTTTAAGGCAACTGTCCATTCTTTCAAGGCACGAAAACCTCAAAATTAAAGGCAGTCAACCGTGGCTAACAAAGGAAGTTAAAGATTGTATAAGATAAAAAGAAAAAGTCTATAAAGCTGCCAGAAATAGTAATAAAGCTGAGGATTGGGAGGATATTAGGAAACAGGAAAGGAGGACCAAGAAGCTGATAAAGAAAGGGAGAATAGAATATGAATCTAAACAGGCAAAAAACATAAAAAGGGACTGTAAAAGCTTCTATAGGTACGTAAAAAGGAAATATTTGGCTCAGACAAATGTGGGTCCATCACAAGCAGAATCAGGAGAATTTATAATGGGGAATAGAGAAATGGCAGAGAAGCTAAATGATTAATTTGTGTCTGTCTTCACTGAGGAAGACAGTGGTGCAGTGGTTAGCACTGCAGCCTCACAGCTCCAGCGACCCGGGTTCAATTCTGGGTACTGCCTGTGTGGAGTTTGCAAGTACTCCCTGTGACCATGTGGGTTTTTGCCGGGTGCTCCGGTTTCCTCCCACAGCCAAAGACTTGCATTGCAGGTTGATAGGTAAATTGGCCATTATAAATTGCCCCTAGTATATGTAACTGGTAGGGGAATTGAGGGATGTGGTAGGAATATGAGATTAATGTAGGATTAGTATAAATGGGTGGTTGATGGTCGGCACAGACTCAGTGGGCCGAAGGGCCTGTTTCAGTGCTGTATCTGTAAATAAATAAAGATACAAGAAATCTCCCAGAATTAGAGATCCAAGGGATTAGGGAGAATGAGGAATTGAAGGAAATTAGTGTTAGTAAGAAGGTTGTATTGGAGAAATTAATGGGGCTGAAGGTTGATAAGTCCCCAGGACCTGATATTCTACATCTCAGAGTGTTGAAAGAGATAGCTATGGAGATAGTGGATGCATTGGTGATCATCTTCCAAAATTCTGCAGATTCTGGAATGGTTCCTCCAGATTGGAAGGTAGCAAGTGTCACCCCACTATTTAAGAAGGGAGGGGGAGAGAAAACATGGAACTACAGCAATAGGGAAAATGTTAGAATATATTCTAAAGGATGTGATAAGTGGACACTTGGATAATAATGATCTGATTGGGCATAGTCACCATGGATTTATGAATGGGAAATCATGTTTGACAAACCTGCTGGTGTTTTTGAGGATGTTACAGAATTGATAAAGCGGAGTCAGTGGACATGGTATACTTGGATTTTCAGAAGGCTTTTGATAAAGTCCCCCACAGGAGGTTGGTTAGCAAAATTAAAGCACGTGGAATAGGAGGTAATATATTGGCATGGATTAAAGATTGATTAACAGGCAGAAAACAGAGAGTAGGAATAAACGGGTCATTCTTGCATTGGCAGGCTGTGACTAGTTAGGTACCACAAAGATGAGTACTTGGGCCCCAGCTGTTCACAATATATATCAATGATTTGGATGTGGGGACCAAATGTAATATTTCCACGTTCAAGGAAGACACAAAACTAAGTGGGAATGTGTGTTGTGAGGAAGATGCAAAGCTGCTTCAAGGGAATTTGGACAGAATTAATGAGTGGGCAAGAACGTGGCAGATGGAATATAATGTGGAAAAATGTGAGGTTATCCATTTTGGTAGGAGGAATAGATGTGCAGAGTATTTCTTAAATGGTAAGAGATTAGAATGTGTAGATGTACAAAGGGACCTGGGTGTCCTCGTCAATAAGTCACTGAAAGCTAACATGCAGGAGGAGCAAGCAATTAGGAAGGCTAATGGTATGTTACCCTTTATCCCAAGAGGATTTGAATACAGAAGTTGTGAAGTCTTGCTTCAATTGTATAGAATTTTGGTTAGACCACACCTAGAGTACTGTGTGCAGTTTTGATTCCCTTGCCTTAGGAAGGATATTATTGCCATAGAGGGAATGCAACAAAGGTTCACCAGACTTGTTCCCGGGATGGCGGGACTGTCCTATGAAGAGAGATTGGGGAAAGTTTCAAAGAATGAGAGGTGATCTCATTGAAAGCTACAAAATACTTAAAGGGATAGACAGGGTAGTTGCAGGTAAGATGTTTCCCCTGGTTGGGGAGTCTAGAACCAGGGGACACAATTTCAAAGTAGGAGGGAAGCCACTTAGGACTGAGATGAGAGAAATTTCTTTACTCAGAGGTTGTGAATCTTGGAAATTCTCTACCCCAGAGGGCTGTGGGAGCTCAGTCATTGAGTATGTTTAAAGCAGAGATTGACAGATTTCTAAATACCAGTGACATAAATGGATATGGGGCTAGTTTGGGAAAAAGGCATTGAAGTGGATGATCAGCCATGATCGTATTGAATGGCAGGGCAGGCTCGATGGGCTGAATGGCCTGTATTCCTATGTACTTGATGATGAGGAACTTAGATGGTAACATATAAAATGCAGGGTGACAGCTAATGGCGACTACTGTTGCAACAAGCCAGCAAAAGCACGATTGTCCGAAAAGCCTCTGCCGATGTTGTAAATTTAAATGATTCTTTGAAACCAGCACAAATCATCCTGGAAAGTCTGACTTGATCTTTTGTGCTTGTTTTGGCATGAATTATGCCAGATGTGCCGGCTAAACCTAGCAGCAACTAAGGCGGGAATATAAAAACAAGAAATGCTGGAAATACCCAGCGGGTCAGGCAGCACCTGTGGAGAGAGAAGCAGAGTTAACGTTTCAGTTCAGTGACCCTTCATCAGAACTGGCAAATGCTTCTCTCTCCACAGATGCTGCCAGACCTGCTGAGTATTTCCAGCATTTCTTGTTTTTATTTCAGATTTCCAGCATCTGCAGTATTTTGCTTTTATTATATAAGGCTGGAATATTCCTGGTCCTGTGGAGGTGGGTTTGGAGGTAGTGGAGCTGGGATGCCCCCCCCCCCCCCACCAACGTAGTCCCGCATCTAGGTGAGTTTTCCAATTGCAGGCTGCCACTGGAATCGGCAGCCCACTCAGTGGAGGCAGAGGCAATCAAAGTCACTTAAAGGCCATTTTCTGAGAGTGTTGCAGCTTTGCTTGCATCACACCCACCCTCTGCTGTATCGGGAGCCTGCAATACTTTGGAGCCAGCCTCTCAGCAGGAGTTCAGAGGGCCATCAGAGGATGCTACAAATGCTGATATCAGGGAGCTGCAAGGCTGAAAGGGATGCAATCGCAACCAAATGCATTCTCATGGAGGGGCTCCCCCTCCATACTGATGGCCCGTGCAGTTCCGGCCCTAGTTTTTTAATACTACCACTGGACACTTACATGAGCGCCTCCATGCTTAAGTGCACCCTAGGCTTCCCTCTTGCTCACCTCTCCCAGTGGGATGCTGGTGGGCTCTCCCATTGGCCCTCCCACATCTGTGTCCCGCCCACTGTTATTAATTGGACAATGAACATGGAGGCAGCCAATTAGGAGGCCGCCTCCCATAAAATGACCCCGGTGGGTGTGCTGCCGAATAGTGCAAGCTCAGGACCCACATATGGTCCTGATGTTGGGGACCCAGTGCATGTGGGAAAATTCAGCCCTAATGGTGCAAGAGATGCGTCATGCTGGCTTGTATAGTTCCTTGCTTCAATTGTGCTTCAAAAGTAGTTCTCCTTTTGTAAAATGATTTGGGACATCCTGAAATTGTAAAAGAAATGCAAGTTTATTCTTTCTTGATTTATGATTTGTTGACCAAAACTATATGCATATGTAAGATCAAGTTGTTGTATGCTGAGAATTAAATTTCAAAATATTTGGCAAAATGTGAAGCCTGCAGATTAGCAGGTTTTGCAATGTAGGCTAAGAAGCAAAATTGAGACTCTACTGTGCCAACACCGAGGGATGGCATAATTATCGTATGACACATTTACTTACATAATGACAAATGTTGATTCAAAAGTGTGACAAAAACATGAAAACTGGAGTTTTGTTTAATTTCCTCCAGTTTCTTCTGCTTTTATTGATTGGTCAAACCAGCTCAATTTTAAATCAATGTGAAGTATAAGTATTTATTGTTGGTTTATAGAACATTGCACTAGAAGCCAACCACACCCACAAAACCTGATCAAACTAATAAGCTTGGTGAGTTTGTGCTGATTTGGCCTCTTTGTGGCTGTTTGAGTAGACTCATAAAGTTGAACATTTTCTTTTCGGCAGAAAAGCACTACTAGGCACTTGATGCAATTATATACATGTTAAAATATTTACCAAGAAACTGACTAGTCTTTACCAATTCAACTAGTTAAAGGTTCGGTATAGTTATTTATATAATTTCCACTTGTTTAATATTGGGTTACTGACAGCTGGTCTACTTGTACTTTTAGTAAAAAGGCTTATTTTGTGATAAAGATATTTGTAGCTGCATTGATAAAACTGCACCGGGTTATTATTCTTAAAAACATCAATGAATATTTTAATGAAAGTAAATAATATAAAGGATTACATTCGATGATGCTGAATAATTGCACTGGTTCCTGAACAATTTTAGTCTTGTGATTATGCAAATGATTTTGGACCAAAACTTGATACATAACTTTGACAAACTAGCGCCCTGCTTGCTGCTTCCACTCATAGTGGAAATTCTATTCCGCGAAATTTTCACAGGCATAAGATTTCTATTGCATCAGTATTTGTAGTCACATAGCATTAGAAACATGGAGTCAAGCTGAAATATAGTCTTCTAGCGACATGAGGCTGGAAGGTAGAGATTTTGTGACGTGGAATAGAATCACAGAATCATAGGATCATAGAATGCTTACAGCACAGAAAGCCATTCAGCCCATCGTGTCTGTGCCTGCTCTCTGCAAGAGCAACTCACCTCGTCCCATTCCCTTGCCTTTTCCAGAGCTATGGTGAACTTTTTTCTCTTCAGATAATTAACCAATTCCCTTTTGAAAGCCACAGTTGAATCTGCCTCCATCACACTCTTAGGCAGCGCATTCCAGATCCCAGCCACTCACTGTGCAAAAAGGTTTTTCCTCATGTCGCCATTGCTTCTTTTACTTTAAATCGGTGCCCTCTGGTTCTCAATCATTCTGCCAGTGGGAACAGTTTCTCCCGATCAACTCTGTCCAGACTCCTCCTCATTTTGAACACTTCCATCAGATCTCTTAATCGTCTCTTCCCAAAAGAGAACAGTCCCAGCTCCTCCAATCTATCCACGCACTTGAAGTTTCCCATCCCTGGGACCATTCTGGTAAATCTTTTCTGCACACTCTACAATGCCTTCACATCCTTCCTAAAGTGTGATGTCCAGAAAACAGTACCCCAGTTGAGCTGAACCAGTGGCTTATACAGGTTTATCTTAACTTCCTTGCTTTTGTACTCTATGCCCCTCTTATAAAGCCCTGGATCCCTTCGCTTTATTAACCACTTTCTCAACCTGCCCTGCCACCGTCATTGATTTGTGCCCAAATATTCCCAGGTCTCTCTGCACTTGCACCACTTTTACAATTGTACCTCCTTCTTCTTACCAAAATGAACCACTTCACACTTCTCTGCATTAAATTTTATCTGCCAATTATCTATTCCACCAGCCTATGTCCTTTTGAAGTTTATCACTATTCTCCTCACAGTTCATAATACTTCCAAGTTTCTTGTCATCTGCAAATTTTGAAATTGTGCCCTGTATATCTAATTCTAGATCATTAATATATATCAAGAAAAGCAGGCGTCCTAACACTGACTTCTTAGAAACTCCGCTACATACATTCCTCCAGTCTGAAAAACAACCATTCACAACTACTCACTGTTTTCTGTCACTCAGCCAATTTCGTATCCATGCTGCTACTGTCCTGTTTATTGCATGGGCTCTAACTTTACTGACAAGCCTGTTGTGTTGCAATTTATCAAATGCCTTTTACAAGTCCACATACACAACATCAACTGCATCACCCTCATTAACCCATTACCCTGGTTCTCAAATGAAATATCAACCTGTCATATGTACCCTTTTTCAGCTTCATCTTATTTTCTATCTCTTTATTCATTCAGGGAGCTCTGGAATTGTTTCTCCTACCTTCCCCTCTCATGGGAATGACCTTCGACTGTATCCGAACTATCTCCTCTTTAAAGGCAGCCCGATGTTCCATGACAGTTTTACATAGTGGCGCAGTGGTTAGCACCGCAGCCTCACAGCTCCAGGGAACCGGGTTCAATTCTGGGTACTGCCTGTGCGGAGTTTGCAAGTTCTCCCTGTGACCATGTGGGTTTTCGCCGGGTGCTCCGGTTTCCTCCCACCGCCAAAGACTTGCAGGTGATAGGTAAATTGGCCGTTGTAAATTGCACCTAATGTAGGTAGGTGGTAGGGAATATGGGATTACTGTAGGGTTAGTATAAATGGGTGGTTCTTGGTCGGCACAGACTCGGTGGGCCGAAGGGCCTGTTTCAGTGCTGTATCTCTAAATAAATAAAAACATAGAAAAATAGGAGCAGGAGTAGGCCATTCGGCCCTTCGAGCCTGCTCCACCAATCAATAGGATCATGGCTGATCATCCAAACTCAGTAACCTGTTCCTGCTTTCTCCCCGTATCCCTTGATCCCATTAACCCTAAGAACTATATCTAACTCTTCTTGAATATATTTAATGATTTGGCCTCAACTGCTTTCTATGGTAGAGAATTCCACAGGTCCACCACTCTCTGGGTGAAGAAATCCCTCCTCATCTCAGTTCTAAATGGCTTACCCCTTATCCTTAGACTGTGACCCCTGGTCCTGGACTCCCTCGCCATCGGGAACATCCTTCCTGCATCTAGTCTGTCAAGTCCTGTTAGAATTTTGTAGGTTTCTATGAGATCCCCTCTCATTCTTCTAAACTCTAGCGAATAAAAGCCTAATCGACCCAATCTCTCTTCTTACGTCAGTCCTGCCATCCCAGGAATCAGTCTGGTGAACCTTCGCTGCACTCCCTCCATAGCAAGAACATCCTTCCTCAGATAAGGAGACCAAAACTGCACACAATGCTCCAGATATGGTCTCACCAAGGCCTTGTATAATTGCAGCAAGACATCCTTGCTCCTGTACTTGAATCCTCTCGCTATGAAGGCCAACATACCATTTGTCTTCTTAACTGCCTGCTGCACCTGCATGCTTACTTTCAGCGACTGGTGCACAAGGACACCCAGGTCTCGCCGCACCTCCCCCTTTCCCAATCTATCGCCGTTCAGATAATCTGTCTTTCTGTTTTTGCCACCAAAGTGGATAACCTCACATTTATCCACATTATACTGCATCTGCCATGTATTTGCCCACTCACTCAACCTGTCCAAATCACACTGGAGCTTCTCTGCATCCTCATCAGAGCTCACACTCCCACCCAGCTTTGTGTCATCTGCAAACATTTAATTCCCTCCGCTATATCATTAATATATATTGTGAATAGCTAGGGTCCTAGCACGGATCCCCGCGGTACCCCACTAATCACTGCCTGCCACTCACAAAAAGACCCGTTTATTCCTACTCTTTGTTTCCTATCTGCCAACCAGTTCTCTATCCATATCAGTACCTTATCCCCAATCCCATGTGCTTTAATTTTGCACGTTAGTCTCTTATGTGGGACCTTATCGAAAGCCTTCTGAAAGTCCAAATACACCACATCCACTGGTTCTCACTTATCTATTCTACTGGTTACATCCTCAAAAAATTCCAGTAGATTTGTTGAGCATGATTTCCTTTTCATAAATCCATGTTGACTTTGTCCGATCATGTCATTGTTTTCCAAGTGCTCTGCTATTACATCTTTGATAATGGACTCTAGCATTTTCCCCACTGCTGATGTCAGGCTAACTGGTCTATAATCCCCTGTTTTCTCGCTACCTCCTTTTTTAAATAGTGGGATTACATTAGCAGCCCTCCAATCGGTTGGAACTGTTCCAGAGTCTATAGAATTTTGAAAAATGACCAGCAGTGCATCTACTATTTCTCGGGTCACTTCCTTAAGTAGTCTGCATTGTAGATTATCAGGCCCTGGGGATTTATCAACCTTCAATCCCATTAATTCCCCTAACACCATTTCCATACTAATACTGATTTCATACAGTGCCTCCTTCTCACTAGACCCTATGTTCCCCAACATTTCTGGGAGGTAATTTGTGCCCTCCTTTGTGCCAGTCTTTGATTCCAATTTATCTGGGCCAGCTCCATTCTAATCCCATTGAAGTTGTCCTTTCCCCAGTTTTTATTTTTATTATTTATTTAGAGATACAGCACTGAAACAGGCCCTTCGGCCTACTGAATTTGTTGCCCACCAATAACCACCCATTTATACTAATCCTACATTAACCCCATATTCTCTACCACATCTCCGCCATTCTCCTACCACCTACCTACACTAGGGGCAATTTACAATGGCCAATTTACCTATCAACCTGCAGGTCTTTGGCTGTGGGAGGAAACCGAAGCACCCAGCAGAAACCCACGCAGACACAGGGAGAACTTGCAAACTCCACACAGGCAGTACCCAGAACTGAACCTGGGTCGCTGGAGCTGTGAGGCTGCGGTGCTAACCACTGCGCCGCTGTGCCACCCCAGTTAATTATTTTTACTCTGGATTGATCATTGTCCTTTCCCATAGCATCCTAAACCTTATGATACTCTGTTCACTGTCCCCTAAATGTTCCCCAACTGACACTTGATCCACTTGACTCACCTCATTCCCCAGAAGCAGATCCAGCAATGCCTCCTTCCTGGTTAGACTGGAAACATACTGAGGTAGAAAATTCTCCTGAACACATTCTAGAAACTCTTGCCCCTCTCTGCATTTTACACTTGTACTATTCCAGACTATATTAGGATAATTAAAGTCCCCCGTTATAACTACTCTATAATTCTTGCACATCTCAGTATTTTCCTTGCTGATGTGTTCCTCAATATCCTTCTCACTAGTTGGTGGTCTGTAGAACACACCCAGTAGTATAAGGGTACCTCTGTTGATTATCACTAAACAATTAGATCCTGCCCTTGACCCCTCTAGGACATCCTTTCTCTCCAGCTCTGTAATGCTCCCCTTAATCAATACCGCTACCCCTTCTCCTTTCTTTCATAGCGTCATAGCGTTATACAGCACAGAAATAGGCCCTTTGGCCCATCGCGTCTGCGTCGGCCATCAAGCACCTAACTATTCTAATCCCATTTTCCAGCATTTGGCCCGTAGCCTTGTATGCTATGGCGTTTCAAGTGCTCATCTAAATACTTCTTAAATGTTGTGAGGGTTCCTGCCTCTACCACCTCTTCAGGCAGTGCGTTCCAGATTTCAACCACCCTCCGGGTGATAAATTTTTTCCTCAAATCCCCTCTAAACCTCCTGCTCCTTATCTTAAATCTATGCCCCTGGTTATTGACCCCTGTGCTACAGGAAAAAGTTTCTTCCTATCTAACCTATCAATGCCCCTCATAGTTTTGTATACCTCAATCATGTCCCCCCTCAGCCTTCTCTGCTCTAAGGGAAACAACCCGAGCCTTTTTAGTCTCTTCATAACTGAAATGCTCCAGCCAGGCAACATCCTGGTGAATCTCCTCTGCACCTTCTCCAGTGCAAATCACATCCTTCCTATAGTGAGATGCCCAGTACTCTAGCTTTGGCCTAACTAGTGTTTTATACAGCTCCATCATAACCTCCCTGCTCTTATATTCTATGCCTCGGCTAATAGAGGCAAATATCCCATATGTTTTCCTAACCACCTTATCAACCTGTGCTGCTACCTTCAGTGATCTGTGGACAAGTACACCAAGGTCCCTCTGACCCTCTGTACTTCCTAGGGTCCTCCCATCCATTGTATATTCCCTTGCCTTGTTAGTCCTCCCAAAATGCATCACCTTACACTTCTCAGGATTTGCCACAGCTCCGCCCATCTTACCAGCCCATCTATATCGTCCTGTAATCTAAGGCTTTCCTCCTCACTATTTACGACACCACCAATTTTTGTGTCATCTGAAAACTTACTGATCATACCTCCTATATTCAAGTCTAAATCATTAATGTACACTACAAACAGCAAGGGTCCCAGCACCAATCCCTGCGGTATGCCACTGGTCACAGGCTTCCACTTGCAAAAACAACCCTCGACCATCACCTCCTCCCACTAAACCAATTTTGGATACAATTTGCCAAATTACCCTGGATCCCATGGACTCTTACCTTCTTAACCAGTCTCCCATGCGGGACTTATCAAAAGCCTTACTGAAGTCCATATAGACTACATCAACTGCTTTACCCTCATCTACACATTTCGTCACCGCCTCAAAAAATTCAATCAAGTTAGTCAGACACGATCTCCCCCTAACAAAGCCATGCTGACTATCCCTGATTACGCCCTGCCTCTCCAAGTGGAGATTAATCCTGTCCCTCAGAATTTTTTCCAATATTTTCCCTACCACTGATGTTAGACTCACCGGCCTGTAATTACCTGGTTTATCCCTGCTACCCTTCTTAAATAATGGTACCACATTCGCTGTCCTCCAGTTCTCTGGTACCTCTCCTGTGGCCAGAGAGGATTTGACAATTTGTGTCAGAGGCTCTGCAATCTCCTCCATTGCCTCACATAATAGCCTGGGATATATCTCATCTGGGCCTGGTGATTTATCCACTTTTAAGCCCGCTAAAACAGCAAATACTTCCTCCCTTTCAATACTAATATGTTCAAGTATTATCATAATCCCCCTCCCTGATCTCTACACCTACATTGTACTTCTTCATAGTGAACACAGATGAAAAGTAATCATTTAAAATCTCACCTATGTCCTCCGGCTCCACACACAGATTGCCACTTTGGTCCCTAATGGGCCCTACTCTTTCCCCGGTTACCCTGTTGCCCTTACTATACTTATATAACGCCTTGGGATTTTCCTTTATCTTGACCGCCAGTGTTTTTTCATGCCCCCTCTTCGCTCTCCTAATCACTTTTTTAAGTACCCCCCTACACTTCTATACTCCTCTAGTCCCTCCACTGTTTTCAGTGCTCTGAATCTGCCATAAGCCTTTTTTTTCCTGATCCAATCCTTTATATCCCTTGTCATCCAGGGTTCCCTGGACCTGTTAGTCATACCCTTCACCTTAATGGGTACATGTTGGCTCTGAACTCTCACAGTTTCCTCTTTGAATGACTCTCACTGATCTGATGTCGACTTTCCTACAAGTCCACTTTGGCCAGATCCTGTTTTATCATCTTAAAATCCGTCTTCCCCCAATTCAGTACCTTTATTTCTGGTCCATCTTTGTCCTTTTCCATAACTACCTTAAATCTTAGAGTTATGGTCACTATCCCCGAAATGTTCCCCCATTGACATTTCTACCACATGTCTGGCTTCATTCCCTAGGATTAGGTCCAGTACTGCCCCTTCTCTTGTAGGAGTTTCTACATACTGGCTCAAAAAGCTCTCCTGTATGCATTTTAAGATAATTTAAGAGAATTTTAAGAATTTCCTTCACTATCTTTACTGAGTACCACGTATCCAGGGATATTTAATACTCAGTCTTATTGCCACAGCATCATATTCCCATATGACTATCTGCACCTGGAGCTCATCAACCGTATTTAGCACACTCCATGCATTCATATAGATGCACAGTGAACCTAATTTAGACCTTATTACATTCCCTTTTAATCTGACATCCCCACCCAAAAACTTACTAATTCCTACTCTAGTGCTATCTGTCTCTCCCAAGTCTCTGTGCACCTTGCTTTACCTCTTTAATATTATTTCCTCATTTCCACACCCCTGCCAAGTTAGTTTGTGCCCTCCCTGAAAGCACTAGCAAATCACCTCGCAAGGGCATTGATCGGAGCTTTGTTCAAGGTGCAACCCGTCTGGCCCATACAGGTCCCACCTCCCCCAGAAGCGGTCCCAATGTCCCAGGAATCTAAAGCCCTCCCTCCAACACCATTTTTCCAGCCACACATTCATCTGCTCTATCCTCCTATTTCTATAGTCACTTTGTGTGGGGTACCAGAAGTAATCAGGAGTTTCTACCTTTGATGTCCTGCTTGCCAGTTTCTTTCCTAGTTCCCTAAACTCTGCCTGCAGGGCCTCATCCCTGCTTCTACCTATGTCATCGGTACTTAGAATTAGAATTAGAATTTAGAACATTACAGCGCAGTACAGGCCCTTCGGCCCTCGATGTTGCGCCAACCTGTGAAACCATCTGACCTACACTATTCCATTTTCATCCATATGTCTATCCAATGACCACTTAAATGCCCTTAAAGTTGGCGAGTCTACTACTGTTGCAGGCAGGGCGTTCTACGCCCCTACTACTCTCTGAGTAAAGAAACTACCTCTGACATCTGTCCTATATCTATCACCCTCAACTTAAAGCTATGTCCCCTCGTGTTTGCCATCACCATCCGAGGAAAAAGACTCTCACTATCCACCCTATCGAACCCTCTGATTATCTTATATGTCTCTATTCTCCTCCTTCTCTCCAACGAAAACAACCTCAAGTCCCTCAGCCTTTCCTCGTAAGACCTTCCCTCCATACCAGGCAACATCCTAGTAAATCTCCTCTGCACCCTTTCCATAGCTTCCACATCCTTCCTATAATGCGGTGACCAGAACTGCACGCAATACTCCAGGTGCGGTCCCACCAGAGCTTTGTACAGCTGCAGCATGACCTCGTGACTCCGAAACTCGATCCCCCTACTAATAAAAGCTAACACACCATATGCCGCCTTAACAGCCCTATTAACCTGGGTAGCAACCTTCAGGGATTTATGCACCTGGACACCAAGATCTCTCTGTTCATCTACACTACCAAGAATCTTCCCATTAGCCCAGTACTCTGCATTCCTGTTACTCTTTCCAAAGTGAATCACCTCGCACTTTTCCGCATTAAACTCCATTTGCCATCTCTCAGCCCAGCTCTGCAGCCTATCTATGTCCCTCTGTACCCTACAACATCCTTCGGCACTATCCACAACTCCACCGACCTTAGTGTCATCCGCAAATTTACTAACCCACCCTTCTACACCCCCTTCCAGGTCATTTTTAAAAATGACAAACAGCAGTGGCCCCAAAACAGATCCTTGCGGTACACCACTAGTAACGAAACTCCAGGATGAACATTTGCCATCAACCACCACCCTCTGTCTTCTTTCAGCTAGCCAATTTCTGATCCAAAGCTCTAAATCACCTTCAACCCCATACTTCCGTATTTTTTGCAATAGCCTACCGTGGGGAACCTTATCAAACGCCTTACTGAAATCCATATACACCACATCCACTGCTTTACCCTCATCCACCTGTTTGGTCACCTTCTCGAAAATCTCAATAAGGTTTGTGAGGCATGACCTACCCGTCACAAAACCGTGCTGACTATCGCTAATGAACTTATTCTTTTCAAGATGATTATAAATCCTATCTCTTATAACATTTTCCAACATTTTACCCACAACCGAAGTAAGGCTCACAGGTCTATAATTACCAGGGCTGTCTCTACTCCCCTTCTTGAACAAGGGGACAACATTTGCTATCCTCCAGTCTTCCGGCACTATTCCTGTCGACAATGACGACATAAAGATCAAGCACAAAGGCTCTGCAATCTCCTCCCTGGCTTCCCAGAGAATCCTAGGATAAATCCCATCTGGCCCAGGGGACTTATCTATTTTCACACTTTCCAAAATTGATAACACCTCCTCCTTGTGAACCTCAATCCCATCTAGCCAAGTAGCCTGAATCTCAGTATTCTCCTCGACAACATTTTCTTTCTCTACTGTAAATACTGATGCAAAATATTCATTTAACACTTCCCCTACCTCCTCTGATTCCACACACAACTTCCCACTACTATCCTTGATTGGCCCTAATCTAACTCTAGTCATTCTTTTATTCCTGATATACCTTTAGAAAGCCTTAGGGTTTTCCCTGATCCTATCCGCCAATGACTTCTCGTGTCCTCTCCTTGCTCTTCTTAGCTCTCCCTTTAGATCCTTCCTGGCTAGCTTGTAACTCTCAAGCGCCCTAACTGAGCCTTCACGTCTCATCCTAACATAAGCCTTCTTCTTCCTCTTGACAAGCGCTTCAACTTCTTTAGTAAACCACGGCTCCCTCGCTCGACAACTTCCTCCCTGCCTCACAGGTACATACTTATCAGGGACACGCAGTAGCTGCTCCTTGAATAAGCTCCACATTTCGATTGTTCCCATCCCCTGCAGTTTCCTTCCCCATCCTACGCATCCTAAATCTTGCCTAATCGCATCATAATTTCCTTTCCCCCAGCTATAATTTTTGCCCTGCGGTATATACCTGTCCCTGCCCATTGCTAAGGTAAACCTAACCGAATTGTGATCACTATCACCAAAGTGCTCACCTACATCTAAATCTAACACCTGGCCGGGTTCATTACCCAGTACCAAATCCAATGTGGCTTCGCCCCTGGTTGGCCTGTCTACATACTGTCAGAAAACCCTCCTGCACACACTGGACAAAAACTGACCCATCTAAAGTACTCGAACTATAGTATTTCCAGTCGATATTTGGAAAGTTAAAGTCCCCCATAACAACTACCCTGTTACTCTCGCCCCTGTCGAGAATCATCTTCGCTATCCTTTCCTCTACATCTCTGGAACTATTTGGAGGTCTATAAAAGAATCCCAACAGGGTGACCTCACCTCTCCTATTTCTAACCTCGGCCCATACTACCTCAGTAGACGAGTCCTCAAACGTCCTTTCTGTCGCCGTAATACTCTCCTTGATTAACAATGCCACACCCCCCCCCTCTTTTACCATCTTCTCTGTTCTTACTGAAACATTTAAATCCCGGAACCTGCAACATCCATTCCTGCCCCTGCTCTACCCATGTCTCCGAAATGGCCACTACATCGAGATCCCAGGTACCAACCCATGCTGCAAGCTCACCCACCTTATTCCGGATGCTCCTGGCGTTGAAGTAGACACACTTTAAACCAGGTTCTTGCTTGCCAGTGCCCTCTTGCATCCTTGTAACCTTATCCCTGACCTCACTACTCTCAACATCCTGTACACTGGAACTACAATTTCGGTTCCCATTCCCCTGCTGAATTAGTTTAAACCCCCCCGAAGAGCACTAGCAAATCTCCCCCCCAGGATATTGGTACCCCTCTGGTTCAGGTGAAGACCATCCTGTTTGTAGAGGTCCCACCTACCCCAGAAAGAGTACTGATTTGGACCACAATATCTGGCTGTTCATCCTCCTCCCTCAGAGTACTCTGCGGTCGTTCAGGGATGTCCTTGACCCTGCTGTCATCAGGGAGGTAACATCCTGGATTTGCATCTGTGGCTTGTCTATTACCCTAACTATCGAATCCCCTATCACAATTGCTTTTCTAATCTTCCTCCTGCCCCCCCCCTGTGCAACTGAGCCAGCCGTGGACTAGACTCTGGCTGCACACCCCAGAGGCATCATCACTCTCGCCATTATTCAGAACGGAATACTGGTTGGAGAATGAGATGCACTCATGGGATGCCTGCACTACTTGCCTGATCTTCCTTGGCTGTCATCCATTCCCTCTCTGCCTGCATACCCTTAAGCAATGGGGTGATCACATCTATACACATGGGTGCACAGCTGCAATTTAATTCATGTTTTAATGTGATGACTTCTTTTTTCCATATGACTTTATTTTTTACTATTCTACATAGTGAAATAACTAAACTGTTGGCCAATTGTGAAGCAAAGAACAGGAGTTAATTGGAACATCCATCTGCCTCGAAGGTGCAGATTAATATGCTGGAGACGCAAAAAAAGTTGGTGCTATAGTGCCACCGGTGGTGAGCATGTGAACATTCAGGTCAACAAATTTCTCCACACGGAAAAGATGGACAGTGGGATTTATAATGGGAAATGTTTGACACAAAATACAACAACAAGTACTACAACTTTTTTAAATAGATTGTGAGATGCATGTTTAATGCATTGAAGATATAAAAACATTTCAGAATTAATTCATCCCTTGTCCAAATCATAAAACTATAATCATGGATGAATAAACACTAACAGTGAAAATTGGACAATGATGCAGTTAACAATAGGAAAAACAATGGGAAAACTCAAGAATGGTTACACTAACATTACATTTGTGATATTCCTAAAATAACAGGCCATACAGAGCAAATATACTCCTCATTTCCAGAGAAACCTTGGTCACCCCATCCATTCTGGAAGGAGAGAGGAAATGGCCTGTTGAAACCAGCACAGCAGGTACAATGGGCAGTCAGAGATCCAGTGATGGAGGACAAGGACCAGCTACTTCCCACTCTTTGCAGTGGATATGTTGTCTTATCATATGATAATTTATTAAAACCTCTTCTGGAGGAGAGATTTCCCACAGAATAAATCTACTTAATGAAATAGTAAAAGGTTTTAAGTATTTAAAACTCTATGCATTCTTCTCTGTGCTTTGTTTTAGTTAGATGCTGTCCTCAATTTACAAACCCAGTCGCGGAGAAACGATGTGAGTTACAAATGGCCTAACATGTTTCTTCCCTTTCATGTTTTATGACGTTGCATTCTCTCAGGAATTCCTTATTCTTTTATCGTTTCACAATTGTCTTGACCCATTAGCTAAAATTCATTCGAACAGACACATATTCAAACAAGTTTAAAATGTCACAAAACGGCGACAGAAAGGTTTGCAGGAGAGAGAAGTAAGGGATTGATGTTCCATTCAGCAGCCTGAACAAGTGATTCCCATTGGTACCGGAATCTTTGAGCTATGAGGAGTAGGTATGGTCTCCCTATAGGCGATTAAGGGAAATAATTGACCACGACTACAGCTGTACAAGTGCAAATATACTTGTGCACAACTGCATCTAGGCAGTATAGAGGAATGAAGATTTTGGTGTTGGTTATTTTGTGGAATTTTCAGAGTGGTGTTATGTAAACAAAGCAACTTTTTATTTCCCCCACTGAACCAGTGAGACAATACAGCTTGTGGGAAGGGGTAGAAATGGGATGAATTCACTGTTGGAGATTGCTCCACCCACTTGCAAAAAATAAATTCTTATGCATGTCTTATCCCATCATCTTTGTAGTCCACTTGGAATGTTCCTTCTATTTCATCTATTGTTGAATAGGTGTGGAAATTTTCAACTTGGTGGGGCTATAAACGAGCGCAGTGGCTGCGAACACTCATTGTAGGTCCCTCCCGATTTCCTCTCTCTCAACGTCAATGGCTGGAATTTAGTGCCCTTCCCAGGAACTGGTGAGGAGTCGTGGGGGGCATAAGATTGTGTGAGTGGCCGATTGCTTACTCACCCCGCTGCTATTTTACCAGCAGCGGGGGAGGTGGCAAACTGTCCACTCATCCTTAGGCCAGTTGAGGCCCTTAATTGGCCAATTAATGGCCACATAAGTGCCTGTTCCCACTGTTGCTGGTATTTTACAGGACCTGAGGAAACTGCCCAGTAATACCTGCTGGGTGGAGTGGGGGGGGCCCTCCTGATCGGGCAACCTGTGCCCCATGGAGGGCCCCCCAGCAGTATGGAACGTCCCCATTAAAACAAGCACCCCACCCTACACTCTGACCTCCGCCCCCCCCACCCCCCCGCCGCCTCGCCAGAGCCTAGCTGATAATCCCCGGCAAGGCCTGACCCCACTTACTTTTCCCCAGGCCGGCGTCCTTTGTGGGTCTTCCTGCTGGGGGCAGTCCCAACAGTGGCCACCGCTCCCTGTGGCGCGGCTGTGCCTTGAGAACTGCCAACTCTCTGATTGGCCAGCAGCTCTTGGAGGTGGGGCTTGCTGCCTCAGAGGAGCAAAATAGCAGCGTGGTTTTCAGGCCAGGCTGGACCGAGGGGGGCTCGCCTCCGGCTTTCCAGCCAGTAAGCTGGGCCACTGCCTCACCGTTAAATTCTGACAATGTTTCAGCCATGTTATCCCTCCCAAAGCGGCATTTCCCACCTGCTGTGTGTTTCCTGTTTCTCTGCTGCTGCTCGGGAGTCCCTCCTTGTTCTTATACAAACATCATTACCTTGAGCTGATAACTGCAGCAGAAAATAGATCAATTAGGCAGCCAAAACCCTTCAGCGTGATGATATTTCACATTAAAGATGGTCAACTGGAACCATGCCACTTTCAGAATTTTCCCATTCTCCTGCCATTCATTTGCTGGTATAATTTCAGCTGATTTATTGAATTTTTGACCCATTACTCGTTCATTTCAGGGTCAGCGAGACGCCATCCAGACCCTCGGTGAGGAGTCCAGCCTCCACACAATGGTGAAGTTGTAGAACATTTGCAGATCTCCTGGGCACAAAGTGCTCCTCCCTCATCAAGAGGGTCAGTGCCGAGCAACACCATGGTCATTTCAATTTCACCTATTTCAGTATTATCATGACAGACTTTATGTTTACAAATACATGTAGAGAGAGATATTAATCTATTAAGATGCCCCACGTACCTCCTGGCAATCAGTCTCGTTAAAATGTCATTTGGGCGTACAGGTCCACAGGTCACTGAAAGTGGCAACGCAGGTGGATAAGGTAGTCAAGAAGGCATACGGCATGCTTGCCTTCATCGGTCGGGGCATAGAGTATAAAAATTAGCAAGTCATGCTGCAGCTGTACAGAACCTTAGTTAGGCCACACTTAGAATATTGCGTGCAATTCTGGTCGCCACACTACCAGAAGGTCGTGGAGGCTTTGGAGAGGGTACAGAAGAGGTTGACCAGGATGTTGCCTGGTCTGGAGGGCATTAGCGATGAGCAGAGGTTGGATAAACTTGTATTGTTTTCACTGGAACGACGGAGGTGGAGGGGCGACATGATAGAGGTTTACAAAGTTCTGAGCGGCATGGACAGAGTGGATAGTCAGAAGCTTTTTCCCAGGGTGGAAGAGTCAGTTACTAGGGGACATAGGTTTAGGTGTGAGAGGCAAAGTTTAGAGGGGATGTGTGAGGCAAGTTCTTTACATAGAGTGTGGTGAGTGCCTGGAACTTGTTGCCGGGGCAGGTGGTGGAAGCAGGTACGATAGCGACGTTTAAGAGGCATCTTGACAAATACATGAATAGGATGGGAATAGAGGGATATGGTCCCCGGAAGTGCAGAAGGTTTTAGTTTAGACAGGCATCAAGATCGGCGCAGGGTTGGAGGGCCGAATGGCCTGTTCCTGTGCTGTACTGTTCTTTGTTCTTCTTCTTTGTTAAACACTATTATTGTCAGTTGAATCCTGGGCTGAATTTTATGCTCGTGGTGAGGGTCCCGATGACCAACTGGAAAGCTAGGGGTGAACCCACCTCAGACGTTGCGGAACCCGCAGCTGTATTGTACAGGGCAAAGGCAACTAATTATTTGCCGTCCCTCTAAAGGACCAGTGGCTGCTTTCAGGAACTTCCAGCCAATCGGAGGGCTGACAGCTCAGCAGTCTCAACAGCACCAGAGGGAGCAGTGGCTAATGCTGGGACTGTGCCTGAGAGAACAGCTACACCACCAACATATGTTTATATAGTGCCTTTAATGTAATGAAACATTCCAAGGCTCTTTACGGTAGCATTATAAAACAAAGTATGACACCGACCCACAAAAGGAGATATTAGGGC
This sequence comes from Heterodontus francisci, assembly GCF_036365525.1. Taxonomy (NCBI): domain Eukaryota; kingdom Metazoa; phylum Chordata; class Chondrichthyes; order Heterodontiformes; family Heterodontidae; genus Heterodontus; species Heterodontus francisci. The sequence continues at coordinate 30,080,196 of NC_090392.1, read as the reverse complement.
AGATGACCAAAAGTTTGGTCAAAGAAGTAGGGTTGAAGGAGTGTCTTAAAGGAGGAAAGGGATGTAGAGAGGCGGAGAGGTGTAGGAAGGGTGTTCCAGAGTTTAGGGCCGAGGTAGCTGAAGGCTCGGCTACCAATTGTGGATGCACAAGAGGCCAGAATTAGAGGAGCACAGATATCTCGGAGGGTTGTGGGGCTGGATGAGATTGCAGAGATATTGAGGGGTGAAGCCATGGAGATATTTGAAAACAAGGATGAGAATTTTAAAATCAAGACATTGCTTGATTGGGAACCAGTTTAGGTCAATGAGCACAGGGATGCTAGGGGAACAGAATTTGGTGCGAGTTGAGACAGGGGCAGCAGAGTTTTGGATGACCTCAAGTTTACACAGAAGAGGATGCCTCCCTCCCAAACAGGTGAGTGGAGTCAGGGAGGCCCTACTAAAGAGCAGTGGTGTGGGTTACGAGAGCAGGGGCCATTGTCACGTGGGTGGCTGTGGCTGCCAGAGGGCCCATCAATGGGCCAAAAAGTGCCTGAAGAGAACTGTCCCCCGAGCCCACAGGGAGGCTGCCAGGGTACACCAGGTGGTCTTTCCATGGGGCGGAGGGGTCCCCTACCGCTGGTAAAATGACAGCGGCAGCATAAAGAAGTCATTAATTGGTCACTTGTGGCTCAATTGATTTCTGGGCGGGAGGGTTGCCCCCCACCTTCGTCACTGCTGGTATAATGGATTGTGGGAGGGAAGACAATGAGTTGAGTTATACAGCACAGAAACAGGCCCTTCAGCCCATTGTGTCCGTTCCGACCATCAAGCACCTATCCTAATCCCATTTTCCAGCACTTGGCCCGTAACCTTGTATGCTATGGCATTTCAAGTGCTCATCTAAATAATTCTTAAATGTTGTGAGGGTTCCTGCCTCTACCACCTCTTCAGGTAGTGTGTTCCAGATTCCAACCACCCTCTGGGTGAAAAAACTTTTCTTCAAATCCCCTCTAAACCTCCTGCCCCTTACCCATGGTTATTGACCCCTACGCTAAGGGAAAAAGTTTCTTCCTATCTACCCTCCTCATAATTTTGTATACCTCAGTCAGGTCCCTCCTCAGCCTTCTCTGCTCTAAGGAAAACAACCCATGACTTTTCAGTCTCTCTTCATAGCTGAAATGCTCCAGCCCAAGCAACATCCTGGTGAATCTCCTCTGCACCCTCTCTGGGGCAATCACATCCTTCCTATGGTGTGGTGACCACAACTGTATACAGTACTCCAGCTGTGGCCTAACTAACGTTTTATACATCTCCATCATAACCTCCCTGCTCTTATATTCTATGCCTTGGCTAATAAAGGCAAGTATCTCATTTGCCTTCCTAACCACCTTATCTATCCGTGTTGCTGCCTTAGGTGATCTATGGACAAGTACACCAAGGTCCATCTGAACTTCTGTACTTCCTTGGGTCCTACCACCCATTGTATATTCCCTTGCCTTGTTAGTTCTGCCAAAATGCATCACCTCACACTTTTCAGGATTAAATTCCATTTGCCACTGCTCCGCCCATCTTACCAGCCCATCTATATCGTGCTGTAATCTAAGGCTTTCCTCCTCACTATTGAAGACATCACCAGTTTTCGTGTCATCTGCGAACTTACTGATCTTCTTCTTTTGGGCCTCCTTATCTCGAGAGACAATGGATACGCGCCTGGAGGTGGTCAGTGGTTTGTGAAGCAGCGCCTGGAGTGGCTATAAAGGCCAATTCTGGAGTGACAGGCTCTTCCACAGGTGCTGCAGAGAAATTTGTTTGTTGGGGCTGTTGCACAGTTGGCTCTCCCCTTGCGCCTCTGTCTTTTTTCCTGCCAACTACTAAGTCTCTTCGACTCGCCACAATTTAGCCCTGTCTTTATGGCTGCCCGCCAGCTCTGGCGAATGCTGGCAACTGACTCCCACGACTTGTGATCAATGTCACACGATTTCATGTCGCGTTTGCAGACGTCTTTATAACGGAGACATGGACGGCCGGTGGGTCTGATACCAGTGGCGTGCTCGCTGTACAATGTGTCTTTGGGGATCCTGCCATCTTCCATGCGGCTCACATGGCCAAGCCATCTCAAGCGCCGCTGACTCAGTAGTGTGTATAAGCTGGGGGTGTTGGCCGCTTCAAGGACTTCTGTGTTGGAGATATAGTCCTGCCACCTGATGCCAAGTATTCTCCGAAGGCAGCGAAGATGGAATGAATTGAGACGTCGCTCTTGGCTGGCATACGTTGTCCAGGCCTCGCTGCCGTAGAGCAAGGTACTGAGGACACAGGCCTGATACACTCAGACTTTTGTGTTCCGTGTCAGTGCGCCATTTTCCCACACTCTCTTGGCCAGTCTGGACATAGCAGTGGAAGCCTTACCCATGCGCTTGTTGATTTCTGCATCTAGAGACAGGTTACTGGTGATAGTTGAGCCTAGGTAGGTGAACTCTTGAACCACTTCCAGAGCGTGGTCGCCAATATTGATGGATGGAGCATTTCTGACATCCTGCCCCATGATGTTCGTTTTCTTGAGGCTGATGGTTAGGCCAAATTCATTGCAGGCAGACGCAAACCTGTCGATGAGACTCTGCAGGCATTCTTCAGTGTGAGATGTTAAAGCAGCATCATCAGCAAAGAGGAGTTCTCTGATGAGGACTTTCCGTACTTTGGACTTCGCTCTTAGACGGGCAAGGTTGAACAACCTGCGCCCTGATCTTGTGTGGAGGAAAATTCCTTCTTCAGAGGATTTGAACGCATGTGAAAGCAGCAGGGAGAAGAAAATCCCAAAAAGTGTGGGTGCGAGAACACAGCCCTGTTTCACACCACTCAGGATAGGAAAGGGCTCTGATGAGGAGCCACCATGTTGAATTGTGCCTTTCATATTGTCATGGAATGAGGTGATGATACTTAGTAGCTTTGGTGGACATCCGATCTTTTCTAGTAGTCTGAAGAGACCACGTCTGCTGACGAGGTCAAAGGCTTTGGTGAGATCAATGAAAGCAATGTAGAGGGGCATCTGTTGTTCACGGCATTTCTCCTGTATCTGACGAAGGGAGAACAGCATGTCAATAGTCGATCTCTCTGCACGAAAGCCACACTGTGCCTCAGGGTAGACGCGCTCGGCCAGCTTCTGGAGCCTGTTCAGAGCGACTCGAGCAAAGACTTTCCCCACTATGCTGAGCAGGGAGATTCCACGGTAGTTGTTGCAGTCACCGCGGTCACCTTTGTTTTTATAGAGGGTGATGATATTGGCATCGCGCATGTCCTGGGGTACTGCTCCCTCGTCCCAGCACAGGCATAGCAGTTCATGTAGTGCTGAGAGTATAGCAGGCTTGGCACTCTTGATTATTTCAGGGGTAATGCTGTCCTTCCCAGGGGCTTTTCTGCTGGCTAGGGAATCAATGGCATCACTGAGTTCCGATTTGGTTGGCTGTATGTCCAGCTCATCCATGACTGGTAGAGGCTGGGCTGCATTGAGGGCAGTCTCAGTGACAGCATTCTCCCTGGAGTACAGTTCTAGGTAGTGCTCAACCCAGCGGTCCATCTGTTTGCGTTGGTCAGTGATTATGTCCCCCGATTTAGATTTGAGGGGGGTGATCTTCTTGATGGTTGGCCCAAGAGCTCTCTTCATGCCATCATACATTCCTCTGATGTTTCCGGTGTCTGAGGCCAGCTGAATATGACTGCATAGGTGTTGCCAGTAGTCGTTTGCGCAACGCCTAGCTGTTCTTTGTGCAGTACTTCTGGCTGCTTTAAGTGCTGCGGATGTTAAATCGCTGGGGGCTTTCTTGTAGTTCAAAAGTGCAATGCGCTTAGCGGCTATGACAGGTTCCAGCTCTTCATTATGAGATTGAAACCAGTCTGCATTTCTCTTCGCACTTTTGCCGTAGGTGGTCAAAGCTGACTCATAGATGGCGTCTCTGATGTGGGCCCACTTGGTCTCAGCATCCCCTGTGGGAGTGTTTTGAAGGGCTGTTACAAGTGAATTTAGAAATTTTTGTAACAGCTGTGGGTGAGAAATTCTGCTCGTGTTGATGCGCGGGTGGCCCTTCTGCTTGGAATGATGCAACTTCTTTGGTCTGAGTCTAACCTTGCTGCACACCAGGGAGTGGTCGGTGTCGCAGTCCGCACTGTGGAAGCTGCGTGTGATTTGAACACTGTTTAAGGCGGCTCGCCTTGTGACAATGAGGTCTAGCTGGTGCCAACGACGTGATCTTGGGTGCCTCCATGAAACCTGGTGACAGGGTTTAGTGTGAAAGAACGAGTTGGTGATGCAGAGGTTATGATAGGTACACAACTCAAGCAGTCTCTGCCCGTTCTCATTCATCCTTCCAACGCCATAGCGCCCAAGGCAGGAGGGCCATGAGTCATGGTCGGCCCCAACCCTGGCATTAAAGTCCCCCAGCAGGAATAGGTGTTCGGTGTTGGGGATGCTGCTAATGATGTTATGGAGTTGTTCATAGAACTGGTCTTTAGCTTCAGGTGCGGAACAGAGTGTTGGAGCATAGATGCTGAGTAGGTGTACTGGACCAGAGGTGGTGAGCAGTCGGATGGACAGTATGCGTTCCGAGCCATTTGAGGGAGGCTCTATCATGCTGAGCAAGGAGTTTCTGATGGCGAAGCCCACTCCATGCTGTCTTGGTTCTTCAGGATCCCTGCCCTGCCAGAAGAAGGTGTAGTCTTGCTCTGCTAGAGAGCCACTCGCGGGGAGGCGAGTCTCCTGAAGTGCTGCAATGTCCACATTGAGCCTACTGAGCTCGTTGTTAATGATGGCGGTCTTCCGAGAATCGTTGATTTGTGTAAGGTCTTCCGACAGGCCAGGACACATAGTTCTGACGTTCCAGCTTGCAAAGCGAAGGGCTGGTACCTTCTTTCCTTTTTTCATGTTGTTTGGTGCGGTGTATCAGTCCACCTTTCGGGCAATGACCCTGAGCTCCAAGCACCCATTGAAGCAGGCAGACTGTGGCGGGACAGAACCTTATTGACCGGGGGCTGCCCGGTTTGAGGCGGGCGGTAGCTGTCCAGTGAGGTGCAATGACCTCTCCCACCGACAAAGGCAACCCGTGGCGCCCAGTTTCTACGCCAATTTATCTGGACTTATAACCCGTAACTGCTGCCTTCCGTGTTGTTTCAGTCGCTGTGAGGCAACTATGGAGTGACCTCTCCATGGCGCATGCCTGGGCAAATTTATGGAGGTTGAGAGTTGCCCTGTCGTCAAAACCCCCCTCTCGGCCTTTCTGGTGGGGTCCAAAGGAGTGCAGGACACGACGTTTGGCACCAGTATGGCTGCAGGAACTGCCGGAAACATGCCAAAGGTGACACATGACCGCCTACGGGGTTCCGCTCCGGATTTTCTGTTAGGGTTTACTCCCTTAGCCTTGGTCTCTCCCGAGACGCCCACAAGGCAGTGGGGTTGTTGGGGCCCCTACACAGGTGTAGGATGGTGCCGGTGGGAGGAGGGGATGCAAGGGGGAGGGGTAGAGGGAGGGGGTGGGGGGGGGTGCAGGGGAAGGGGGTGCGGGGTGAAGATGGTGCGAGGGGGTGCGGGCTGGGACGGGGTTGTGAGGGGGTGAGCTGAGAGGGTGGAGCAGGGAAGGGGACGGGGGTGGGGGGGGGTGGAAGTGGGGTAAAGGGGGGGGGGAGGGGGGGTGGGATCTGGTGCAGGTAATAAGCCATTTCCTCAGTGCCCACCATCGACGTCCGGAAAGCTCATCCACGTCCTTCGGGAGGTGAAGCATCATTTGGCAGACTTAGAGGTGATTACATACATACCTATACATACCTCCTATATTCACGTCTAAATCATTTCTGTACACTACAAACAGCAAGGGTCCCAGCACCGATCCCTGTGGTACACTCGCAGAAACAACCCTCGACCATCACCCTCTGCCTCCTACCACTAAACCAATTTTGGAACCAATTTGCCAAATTGCCATGGATCCCTTGGGCTCTTACCTTCATAACCAATGTCCCATGTGGGACCTTATCAAAAGCCTTACTGAAGTCCATGTGGACTACATCAACTGCTTTACCCTCATCGACACATCTAGTCACCTCCTATAAAAATTCAATCAAATTTGTTAGACACGATCTCCCCCTGACAAAGCCATGCTGACTATCCCAGGTTAATCCCTGCCTCTCCAAGTGCAGAGTAATCCTGAACCTCAGAATTTTTTCCAACAGTTTCCCTACCACTGATGTTAGACTCACCGGCCTGTAATTACCTGGTTTATCCCTGCTACCGAAAGGCCTGCTCAAGTCATAAAAAAAAAACCAGACCTGGCTCGAGTCCCTCCATTTTCCCCCCCGAGCCTGACCCGACCACCGGAATGATCCCTTTACTTACCTTGCGACTCCCAATCTTCAGGAAGCTGCAGCATGAGCGTTATGACGCCATAGAGACGCTCACTGCGCAGACTCAGAGTTTCCTTCTTTGACGTCCCGCACTTCCAGCTCAGGTAAGTTTTTTACTTTTAACACTTACCTGCAATTCTTACTGTGTGTGTCTGACCCAGACCTGGCCCGACCCGGACCTGCGCCCGGCCCGACCCGAGCCTGAAAGCCAGACCCAGAAGAGCGGTCCGACCCGAACCAACACATGTCGTCGGGTCCCGTAAGGTTCAGGTCATGGAGCAGTTCTTTACTGCTACCCTTCTTAAATAATGGTACCACATTCGCTGTCCTCCAGTTCTCTGACACCTCTCCTGTGGCCCTAGAGGATTTGAAAATTTGTGTCAGAGCCCCTACAATCTCCTCCTTTGCCGCACACAAGAGCCTGGGCTACATCTCATCTGGGCCTGGGGATTTTTAAACCTGCTAAAACTATTAATACCTCCTCCCTTTCAATGCTAATTTGTTCAAGTATCTCACAATCCCCCTCTCTGAACTCTACACCTACATCGTCCTTCTCCATAGTGAACACAGATGAAAAGTAATCATTTAAAACCTCACCTATGTCCTCCGGCTCCACACGCAGATTGCCACTTTGGTCCCTAATGGGCCCTACTCTTTCCCTGGTTATCCTCTTGACCTTGATATACTTATAAAACGTCTTAGGATTTTCCTTTATCTTGCCTGTGAGTCTTTTTTTATGCCCCCTCTTCACTCTCCTAATTACTTTTTTAAGTACCCCCCCCCCCCCCACACTTTCTATACTCCTCTAGTGCCTCCATTGTTTTCAGCACTCTGAATCTGCCATAAGCCTCCTTTTTTTTCCTTATCCAAAACTCTATATCCTTGACATCCAGGGTTGCCTGGACTTGTTAGTCCTACCCTTCACCTTTATGGGAACATGTTGGCTCTGAACTCTCACTGTTTCATTTTTGAATGACTCTCACTGGTCTGATGTAGACTTTCCTACAAGTAGCTGCTCCCAGTCCACTTTGGCCAGATCCTGTTTTATTATATTGAAGTTGGCCTTCCCCCCAATTCAGTACTTTTATTTCCGGTCCCTCTTTGTCCTTTTCCATAACTACCTTAAATCTTAGAGTAATGGTCACTATCCCCAAAATGCTCCTCCACTGACACTTCTACCAGTTGTCCGGCTTCATTCCCTAGGATTAGGTCCAGTATCACCCCTTCTCTTGTTGGACTTTAAACGTACTGGCTCAAAAAGCTCTCCTGTATGCATTTTAAGAATTCCGCCCCCTTTAAGCCTTTTCCAGTAAGACTATCCCAGTTGATATTGGGGAAGTTGAAATCCTGTACTATTATTACCCTATTATCTTTACACCTCTCTGAGATTTGCCTACATAGCTGCTCCTCTATCTCTCCCTGACTGTTTGGAGGCCTGTAGTACACTCCCAGCCAAGTGATTGCCCCCTTTTTGTTTTTAAGTTCTACCCATATGGCCTCATTTGAGGAACCTTCTAAAATATCATCCCTCCTTACTGCAGTAATTGACTCCTTGATCAACACTGCGACGCCACCTCCTCTTTTACATCCCACTGCCCCCGTTACACCTGAAGATTCTATATCCTGGAATATTGAGCTGCCAGTCCTGCCCTTCAACCATGTCTCAGTGATAGCAATATCATATTCCCATGTGTTAATCAATGCCCTCAATTCATCTGCCTCACTTGTAAGATTCCTTGCATTAAAATAGATGCAATCCAGCCTTGCAATATTCGCTTGTGCCTTAACAGGTCTATATTTGCTGTGCCTTCCAGACTGACTTAATTTCTCTTCTATATTTGGCTGTGCATCACACCCGACTGTACCTCCACTCTGTATCCCATCTCCCTGCCAAATTAGTTTAAACCCCCCCCCACCCCCAACAGCCGAAGCAAACCTCCCAGCAAGGATGTTGGTCCTGTTCCAGCTCAGGTGCAACCGATCCAACTTGTACAGGTTCCACCTTCGCCAGAAACAGACCCAGTGATCCACTAAAGCCCTCCCTCCTGCACCAACACTTCAGCCATGCATTCATCTGCTCTATCCTCCTATTCCTATACTCACGAGCACATGGCACCGGGAGTAATCCAGAGATTACAACCTTTGAGGCCCTGCTTTTTAATCTGCTGCCTAGCTCCCTAAATTCTTGTTGCAGGACCTCATCCCTTTTTCTACCTATGTCATTGGTACCAATGTGAACCACGACCTCTGACTGTTGACCCTCCCCCTTCAGAATGCCCTGCAGCCACTCCGTGACATCCTTGACCCTAGCATCAGGGAGGTAACATACTATCCTGGAGTCACGTTTGCGGGTTGAGTACCCCACTCCTCGCCTTCTTCACCATTTTAGGGGTACCCACTGCTTCCCAGCTCAGCCTCAGAGGGCAGGTAAAATCCAGCCCACTATTTCTGCACAGCTCGGGCATGAATCACAAACTTGATTTTGTGAGCGTGAATTGGTTGGTCAGTCACAGAATTGGAGAATTCAGGATTTTGGATGGAGGAAGTGACACTTGTAATAAAATAACCCTTCCAAGCTGCCGAGATAAAGCAGGAGTCTCCCACTATTTTTGAGAGATAAGCTAGAGGCATGAGCATTTTTAGGCTGAATGTTCCTGGCCAATTGGCAAAGGGCTGGTTGGAGGGCTGACAGTATGGCAGGAAAAGACGGCAGGAGGGGAGCCCAGTGTCTTCCTGGCACCATGGCATATTGCCAGTGGCAGGAACCTTAGTGGTGCGGCCACCCAATGGGCGGCCAATTGAGCTACTTAATGGCCCAATTAAGGGTTACTTCCTGCCCCCACAGGCACTTTCCCACGTTGGGAGGGCCTGCTGGCACATAAGACCATCAAGTAAACCTGGGTGACTTCCCAGCAGGTTCCCAAAGGTGGTGCCCTCCTGGATGGCAATCCATGACCCCCCAAAGTAGCAATGACCACTCGCATGTCCAAGGTGGGGCAGGTGAACAACTCCCTCCCCCCACCAATCGCTGGGGCCTTCTGCTTGGACCTGGCTCCCCAAAAGCACTCAGCTCTCTTCGAGGGCCCCTCACCCCTGAGGCACCCTCTCCCTGGTGATGCAGCCTCAGTTCTGGCCAATGCTAGTGGTTGAGCTGCTGGCCCTCTGATTGGCCAATTGATTGACAGCCCCAGAAACAGCCTGTTAATTGGCTGCCACTGACAAAATGCTGCCCCAGGTTCCCGTCACCTGTGTAATGAGATCACTTCCCACTTTCGGCCCCGACAGTGGGAATTCAAGGTCCTCCTAAAAAGTTTAGTTTAGAGCTACAGCACTGAAACAGGCCCTTCGGCCCAGCGAGTCTGTGCCGCCCATCAACCACCCATTTTATACTAATCCTACACTAATCCCGTATTCCTACCACATCCCCACCTGTCCCTATATTTCCCTACCACCTACCTATACTAGGGGCAATTTATAATGGCCAATTAACCTATCAACCTGCAAGTCTTTGGCATGTGGGAGGAAACCGGAGCACCCGGAGAAAACCCACACAGACACAGGGAGAACTTGCAAACTCCACACAGGCAGTACCCAGAATTGAACCCGGGTCGCTGGAGCTGTCTTTTACTGCTACCTTGTTCCAGAAAGTGAATTCTGCTCAGATAAAACTGGGGTAAAGTGGCTACATGCACTTAATTATGGCCTGTGCCTTAAGTATCACCTGAATGAAGTGCAGAGAAGAAAATAAGGTGGGATTGGTCGCTTATCCTTTAGGAAATGTGAATGACTTTTGTTCTCATGAAAATAATGCTCTATTCTGTTAAAAGTGTGGACTCAGTCTTTTCCTGATTTTCTTCTGCACTTACTCTTGGTTATGCTCAAAACCCAGTCAGTAATCAACTGCAGTATCACAGTGGGATGCCAGTCCTCATTGTTGCAGCAGAACCAATGTTCCTGTTACCAGTTTAAAGATTCTATTCAGAGCTTTAGAAAACCTTGGACATATTATTTGTGCACTATTGGTAAAAGTTCTGATTGGAATAAATGTATTAGAGTTTAACAGAAGTATACTGTACAGTACAAATGTTTGTGTAATTGCTGCGGGAACTGTTTGGTTGAACAATGCAATAAACACAAAGCTCTGCCTCCTAAGAGAAAAGAAAAGTCTTATATAGTATTTAACTGTTGACTCTAGTGTACTATCTTTTGCCTGTCATCTGATTGTTCTAATGTCTCCGACCTTAAAGTTCCTATCCCTAGTAAAACATTTCCTCACAGTCTCACCTGTGCCAGGTCTCCCACCCTGGCCTTATCCTCCAGTAGAGTCTCCATCTTCACTCTCATAATTTGACATGTCAGTTTTGTTAGAGTCACAGAACAGTACAGAAGAAGGTCATTCAGTGAATTGTTCCTGTGTCAGCACTTGGAAAGAGCTATCTAATTAATCCCATTCCACTCATCTTTTGGTACACTACAATTCTTTCCCTTCGACATTTATTGAATTTTCTTATGAATTTTACTATTGAAGTGCTTACACCACACTTTCAAGCAATGCATTCCAAATCACTACAATTCATACAAAAGTATGAATTAGGAGCAGGAGTAGGCCACTCGACCCCTCAAGCCTGCTTCGCCATTCAATAGGTTCATGGCTCAACTGATTACTCCACATTTGCACCTACTCCTGATAACCGTCCATCCCCCTTGCTTATCAAGAATCTATAAGAGCAGGGGGGTTATGATGGAGCTGTATAAAACACTAGTTAGGCCACAGATGAAGTGCTGTGTACAGTTCTGGTCACCACATATAGGAAGGATGTGATTGCACTGGAGAGGGTGCAGAGGAGATTCACCAGGATGTTGCCTGGGCTGGAGCATTTCAGCTATGAAGACAGACTGGATAGGCTGGGGTTGTTTTCCTTAGAGCAGAGAAGGCTGAGGGGGGACCTGATTGAGGTATACAAAATTAAGAGGGGCATTGATAGGATAGATAGGAAGAAACTTTTTCCCTTAGCGGAGGGATCAATAACCAGGGGGCATTAAGGCAAGGAGCAGGAGGCTTCGAGGGCATTTGAGGAAAGTTTTTGTCACCCAATGGTTGGAATCTGGAACACACCACCTGAAGGGATGGTAGAGGCAGGAACCCTCACAACATTTAAGAAGTATTTAGATGTGCACTTGAAACACCATAGCATACAGGGTTACGGGCCAAGTGTTGGAAAATGGGATTAGAATAGTTAGGTGCTTGTTGGCCGGCACAGACACGAGGGCTGAAGGGCCTGTTTCTGTGCTCTATCTGCCTCTGCCTTAAAAATATTCAAAGACTCTGCTTCCACTGCCTTTTGAGGAAGAGAATTCCAAAGACTCACGATCATCTGAGAGAAAAAATTTCTCCTCTGTCTTAAATGGGCGGCCCCTTATTTTTAAACAGTGACCCCCGAGTTCGAGATTCTCCCATAAGGGGAAGCATCCTTGGGGGAGGCAGTGGCGCAGTGGTATTGTCACTGGACTAGTGACCCAGAGACCCAGGGTATTCGTCTGGGGACATGGGTTCAAATCCCACCACAGCAGAAGATGGAATTTGAATTCAATTAATAAATCTGGAACTAAAAAGCTAGTCTAATGATGGCCATGAAACCATTGTCGATTGTTGTAAAACCCCATCTGGTTCACTTCCTTTAGGGAAGGAAATCTGCTGTCCTTACCTGGTCTGGCCTACATGTGACTCCAGACCCACAGCAATGTGGTTGACTCTTACATGCCCTCTGAAATGGCCTAGAAAGCCACTCAGTTAGGGCAATTAGGGATGAGTAATAAATGCTGCCCTGGCCAGCAACCCCCACATCCCATGAAAGAATTAAAAAAAAAAAAATCCTTTCCAAATCCACCCTGTCAAGACCCCTCAGGATCTTTATGTTTCAATCAAGTTGCCTCTTACTTTTCTAAATTCCAGCAGATACAAGCCTAGCCTGTCCAATCTTTCCTCATAAGACAGCCCACCCATTCCAGATATTAGTCTAGTAAACCTTCGCTGTACTGCCTCCAAAGCATTTACATCGTTTTGTGAAAATGTTTCCCCTTTTGGTTGGCGATATGGACTTCAGTAAAGCCTTTGACAAGGTCCCTCATAGAAGACTGGTACAAAAGGTGATGTCACACGGGATCAGAGGTGAACTGGCAAGATGGATACAGAACTGGCTCGGTCATAGAAGACAGAGCGTAGCAGTGGAAGGGTGCTTTTCTGAATGGAGGGCTGTGACTAGTGGTGTTCCGCAGGGATCAGTGCTGGGACCTTTGCTGTTTGTAGTATATATAAATGTAGGAATATATATAAATGGAGGAAAATGTAGCTGGTCTGATTTGTAAATTTGCGGATGGCACAAAGGTTGGTGGAGTTGCGGATAGTGATGAAGATTGTCAGAGGATACAGCAGGATATAGATCGGTTGGAGACTTGGGCGGAGAAATGGCAGATGGAGTTTAATCCGGACAAATGTAAGGTAATGCATTTTGGAAGATCTAATACAGGTGGGAAGTATACAGTAAATGACAGAACCCTTAGGACTATTGACAGGCAGAGAGATCTGGGCGTACAGGTCCACAGGTCACTGAAAGTGGCAACACGTGGATAAGGGTAGTCAAGAATGCAGACGGCATGCTTGTCTTCATCGGTCGGGACATAGAGTATAAAAATTGGCAAGTCATGCTGCAGCTGTACAGAACTTTAGTTCGGCCACACTTGGAATATTGCGTGCATTCTGGTCGCCACACTACCAGAAGGACGTGGAGGCTTTGGAGTGGGTACAGAAGAGGTTTACCTGGTCTGGAGGGCATTGGCTATGAGGAGAGGCCGGATAAACTCGGATTGTTCTCACTGGAATGACGGAAGTGGAGGGGCAACATGGAGGGTTTACAAAGTTATGAGCGGCATGGACAGAGTGGATGATCAGAAGCTTTTTCCCAGGGTGGAAGAGTCAGTTACTAGGGGACATAGATTAAAGGTACGAGGGACAAAGTTTAGAGGGGATGTGCGAGGCAAGTTCTTTACACAGAGGGTGGTGAGTGCCTGGAACTTGCTGCCGGGGGAGGTGGTGGACGCAGGTACGATAGTGACGTTTAAGAGGCATCTTGACAAATATATGAATAGGATGGGAATAGAGGGATACGGTCCCCGGAAGTGCAGAAGGTTTTTGTTTAGACAAGCATCAAGATCGGCGCAGGCTTGGAGGGCCGAATGGCCTGTTCCTGTGCTGTACTGTTCTTTGTTCTTTTTGCTGATCATGTTAAATTTGAATCCTTGCGTCACTTTGTGTCACATTCTGCCAGTGGAAACAGTTTGTCCTTATTTAATCTATTAAACACATTCATAACTTTGAACACGCCTATCCAATCTGCTGTTGACCTTCTCTGCTGTAAGGGCAACCACCTCAGCTTCTCCAGTCTCTCCATGTAACTGAAGTCCTTGATCTCTGGTACCATTCTACTAAACACTGTCTACTGACACACAGACTGGTCGCACACAGTTGAAATGTTGTATAAAAATAAAGATCAATAAGTGGTCATAAACAGAGTGCATCACGAACTGAGTGTAAAAGTTGGGAATTTGATGCAGTGGTGGAAGGAGGGTGCTGCTTTTTGTCTCCAGTGCTGATAATGGTTTGTGTAAGCTTGAGACAATTAGTATTTAACATTTTTGCTCAGCGTTTTAGTTTAATGCATGTTCGTGTGCAGAGAAAGAAAAACTTTACAACAAACTAAAAAAAGTAGATAGAAATTATACAAATAATCTGGACTAAGACATAATAGAGCAGGTTGTACGGGAGCTTGTGTACAATGAGACTCTATCTCCCAAGCAAACAGATCTGCAGTAGGTGTCTCCATCTCAAATCTTCTGGCTTAGAGTCATTGAGCTGCAGTGTGAGCTAGAGGTACTCATTACATAAGGGATAGGGAGCAGTATCTGAACACTTTGTTCCAGAACTTGGTCAAACCTCAGAAGTGCAGATTCAGAATGGGTTTGGTATGACTGATAGTGTACATAGTAGGGAGAACCCAGGTGATATAGAGAATGAAGATACAGAAATTGATCCCATCAAACCTGCTACCTATGAGCATAAGGCTACAGACTGTTAGCAGGGTAACTCAAAGGCTGACCATGGCACTTTAGAGCAGTAGGCTATCTAATAGTTGGAGCAGTAGGGAGAAGCGCAATGTGGTTATTGTAAGAAATTCAATGATTAGGGGACAGATTTTGTAAGCAGGATCAAAAATAACACATAGTATAAAAACAGAAAATGCTGGAAATACTCTGCTGTTCTGGCAGCATCTGTGGAGTGAGAAACAGAGTTAACATTTCAGGTCAATGACCCTTCATCAGGGAAAGCTGCAAGGAGATATCTGTAATGATGGTGGATCCAAAACACAAAGCATGGAATTTTAGTTGGAATCCACGTGGAATAAGTCAGAGCTGGCAACAGTTGCATAGGATGGAGATCTGGCTGTGAAAGCAAGTTTTGGTAATGTTATGATCCTGTAGTTTTTTTTCGGGAAGAATGCGGTGTGCCTTTAAGGCTGGAAAAGGAGCGGTACTGCTTTAAGGCAACAAGCTTCAGAGACTGAGTCAAAGAATGCATTCTTGTTGCCCTGGGATACAGCCATTCAGAGACTGTGATTCAAAGAGTGCATTCTCATTGCCATAGGATACAGCCACTCAGGACCAAAGACACGAGATACATTGTTGCCGATTGACATTTGAAACGAGCTGAAAAAATGTTTTTTGACAGCGACACCGACAGACAAAAGAAAAGAACCAAATTTCTTTAACTATTGAACTGTAATTGTTGAAATTCATCGCTGGGAAAAGAAGAACATCAATTCAACTGCTGAATTAGACTATGGACTGTTCTACAGTTGAAGAACCTTATTTTTCCCCATCAGATGGCTGCGATGACTTCAAGCAACCTTGGACTATTCAATATTGGAAGATTTCACTTTGGCAGGAGCGTAAATATGCAAGGACTCTAATTTTTTCTATTTTAAATGTTGTTTATATCTTAGTAATGTTTAAGAATTTAGTTTTTCTAATTAAACAGTTAATTTGTTGATCTAAAGACACCTGGTTTGGCTAGCGTTATTCGGGGGTTAATAGATGGTACAATTTGGCTGGGTCTTTCTTTACTTTGGAAAGTTTAAAAATGATATGTTAGGCGATCTGTGGAGGGATGGGACTGAATCAATGGTGCGTTTCTCCCACCACAATCAGAATTGTATATTTTGATTGGGGTCTTTGACTTGAGCAGTCGGTCAGAGCAGTAGATACCTGATAAAACATGAGGAGGGAATTAGAAAGCAATGTATGTGAGCAATGTAAAAGAGACAAACGGAATCCTGTCAGAGAGAACTTCAAGGTGGGTCTTCCTGTAAAAGAAGTGGGAGTGAATGAAACACTGATACAAAAGCAAAATACTGCAGATGCTGGAAATCAGAGATAAAAACAGACAATGTTGGAAATATTTAGCAGGACAGGGAGCATCTGTGGAGAGAGAGAAACAGAGTAAATATTTCAAGCTGATGATCTTTCATCAGCATGGTATATAGCCTACCTGGTGCCACAGTAAAGGACAACCTAATTTGGCTTGAATGGATTTTGGAAAGGGATGGGGGGGAGGTGGGCAGGGAGGTGGGTCGTTTTGATTCATATTGGGACCAACAACATTGGCAAGATTTCCTGTTTGGAAAATACCCAAAACTAGGAGCTAAAATAAGCAACATAACCTCAAGGGTTATCTCTGGATTATTACCCGAGCCAATGCAAATTGGCACAGGGATAAGCAGATTAGGGAGGTGAACATGTGGCTGAAGGAGTGCGGCGGAGAAAGGGGTGTCCCATTTCATGGGATTCTGGGACTAGAAGGAACTGTACCATTGAAATCACCTGGGACCAGGGTGCTAATGGAAAGGATAAATAGGGTGGTCAGGAAGATTACAAACAAGTAAATGGGGTGAGGGGTGGGTGCGAGCTCAGGTGGAAAAGCTGGTACAAATAATATTGCAACAACAAACAAAAGGAAGGAGAACAGAATAACAATCAGAATTTCTGCTTTAGGCATTACAGGTAAAGGGAAAACTAAAATATGTAAAGAAATTAAACCAGAAGAGAGAAATAGAAAAAATGTTTAGTTAAAATATTAAAACAGCAGAAGAGGTAAGGGTGTGAGGTCCAAATACACATTCTTCTGCACATATAGCTGCAAGGCAGTCAGAACTGGAAACTAAATATAAAATTGGTTATAAGGTCTACAGGAAAGTTAGGAAAATGGCAAAGAGTGAGGAGAAGCCTTAATGATTAAGGATGAAATCACTTCAATGGTAAGAGAGGATATAATGAGATATAAACTGGTATTGGAAACATTATAGGTAGAATTAAGAAATAGGAATGCATTTAAGACTGTAGTGGGAGTTGCGTTTAGACCCCTGCGAGCAGCTATGAAGTGGTAAAATGTATGAATAGTGAGATTAGACAAGCATGTGGCAAAGACCCAGTGGTTTTAATGAGTGATTTTAAATTGAATATAGATTAGGATAAGCAGACTAGCTCATGTCAGAAAGTTAGTGATTTTTTAAAATGTAATCAGGATAGTTTTTTTTCTGGCACATATGTCATAAAACCAACAAGGGGGCAGGCCATATTAAAGTTACTAATGAGAAATGAGCCAGGTTTAGTTAACAACCTAATGGTGCATAAGCATCTATCTAATAGTGAACATAATATGATTGAGTTCAATGTTGTGTTTGGAGGGGAGAAACAAAAAAAACTAAGATTCTAGATTTAGGTAAGGCTGACTGCAATTAAATTGAGACAGAGACTATCCACAGTAAACTGGACAAATCTGCTTGTGGATGAAATAAAAGAAAATCCGTGGGAGGTGTTCAAAAAAGAATTTAATATAATACAGAAGTCGTTTATACCTCTAAGGTGCAACACTACTTGCCAAAAAGAGCCATGGATGACTAAAAAGGCAAGAGACAACACAAAACTAAAAGAAGCATTCAAAAATGTAAAATATTGGTACAGATGCTGGCAACTGGGAGAGATACAAAGAACAGCAAAGGGTGACAAAACATGTAAGAGTTACAAAAAGCAAGTAAAGTAAGAAACTTCTAAGGGATATCAGGTCAACATAGAAAATAATTGCAAGCATAAAAGCAAAATACTGCGGAGGCTGGAAATCTGAAATAAAAACAAGAAATGCTGGAATCACTCAGTAGGTCTGGCAGCATCTGTGGAAAGAGAAGCAGAGTTAACGTTTCGGGTCAGTGACCCTTCTTCAGAAAATAATTAGTTATGTCAGGAGAAAAAGCATAGTCAGCAGCAATGTGAACTCTTTGAAAACTGATAACGGTGATATTGTCAATGAAAACAAGGAAATGCCGGAAATGTTGAATAATTATTTTGCGTCAGAAGTTACTGTTAAGGAAATGGATAGCATGCAGGATACCCCAAGGAAACGAATATTGCATCAGGATGAGGACTCACCAAAATGAAAATAAGCAAAATAACCGTAATGAAGAACCCAGGACCACAGAATCATAGAAAGTTTAAGGCACAGAAAGAGGCCACTTGGCCCATCGTGTCAGTACCAGCCGAAAAATTATCCACCTATTCTAATCCCATCTTCCAGCATTTGGTCCGTAGCCCTGCAGATTATGGCACTTGAGATGCATATCCAGACTCCTTTTGAATGAGTTGAGGGTTTCTGCCTCAACTACCCTTTCAGGCAGTGAGTTCCAGACCCTCACCACCCTCTGGTGAACAAAGAAAAGAACAAAGAACAGTACAGCACAGGAACAGGCCATTCGGCCCTCCAAGCCTGCACCGATCTTGATGCCTGTCTAAACTAAAACCTTCTGTTCTTCGGGGACCGTATCCCTCTATTTCCATCCTATTCATGTATATGTCAAGATGTCTCTTAAACGTATATACCTTGGCTAATAAAGGAAAGGATTCTATATGCCTTCTTAATCACCTTATCGGCCTGTCCTGCTACCTTCAAGGATCTATGGACATTCACTCCAAGGTCCCTTACTTCCTCTACACTTCTCAGTATTTTTCCATTAATTGTGTATTCCTTTACCTTGTTTGACCTCCACCATTGCATCATCTCACACTTCTCCAGGTTGAAATCCATTTGCCACTTTTCTGCTCATCTGACCAGACCATCAATAACTTCCTGCAGCCTACAGCTATCCTCCTTGCTATCTACCACACGGCCAATCTTTGTGTTGTCTGCAAACTTCTTGATCATGCCCCCTACATTTACATCCAAATCGTTAATATATACCACAAAAAGCAGGGGACTCAGTGCTGAGCCCGGGGAAACACCACTGGAAACAGCCCTCCAGTCGCCAAAACACCCATCAACACTTACCCTTTGTTTCCTGCCACTAAGTCAATTTTGTATCCACCTTGCTGCATTTGCCTGGATCCCATGGGATTTTATTTTGTAATCAGTCTGCCATGTGGGACCTTGTCAAAGCCTTGCTGAAATCCATGTGGACCACATCAACTGCACTACCCTCATCTATCTTCCTTGTTACTTCTTTAAAAAATTCGATCACGTTGATCAAACAAGATCTTCCCTTAACAACTCCATTCTGACTATCCTTGATTAATTTGTGCCTTTCTAAGTGACAGTTTATCCTGCCTCTCAGAATAGATTCCAATAATTTGCCCACTACTGAAGTTAGACTGACTGGCCTGTAATTATTCGGTCTATCCTTTGCTCCCTTTTTAAACAGAGGTACAACATTAGCAGTTCGCCAATCCTCTGGCACGACACCTGTATCCAGTGAGGACTGGAAAATGATGGTCAGATCCTCTGCTATTTCCTCTCTTGCTTCTTTTAACAGCCTAGGATACATTTTATCTGGCCCTGGTGATTTATCACTTTCCAGGATGCTAGAAGGTTCCATTCTAGGATTTTAAAGCAAGTAGATGAGAACATTGCCCTAACTATAATCATCCAAAATGCTCTTGAATCGAGAACTGTTCCTTTAGATTGGAAACAGCCCATGTCACTCTGCTATTTAATACAGGTGAGAGAAGGAAACCAGGGAATTATACACCAGTTAGCCCTACATCTGGTTGTCATTCTTCCATCTGTGAAAGGATAATGGACATGCAGAAAACAATCCATTTTGATGGGGTGTCTTCTGTCTGGTAATTTCTAGAGTCTTTGGTTAAGGATAAGGTGACTGAACACATTGAAAATTTCCAGCTGATCAGAGTGAGCCACATGTATTTAGAATGGGTAGGACATGCCTGATGAACCTGATTGACTTCTTTGAAGAACTGACAAAAATAGAATCATAGAATGATTACAGCACAGAAGGAGGCCATTTGGCCTGTCATGTCCATGCTGGCTCTCCGCAACAGCCACTCACATAGTCCCACTCCCCTGCCTGTAGCCTTGCAAATAATTTCTCTTCAGATAATTATCCAATTCCTTTTTGAAACCCATAATCGAATCTGCCTCCATCAGACTCTCAGGCAGTGCATTCCAAATCCTAATCATACGCTGCATAAAAACGTTGTCTTTGTCTCACCGTTGTTTCTTTAAATCCAACCTTAAATCAATGTCCTCTTGTTCTCTGGTAGTGAACATGGAAATGTCTATGGAAGTTATTTATGTGGGCCTGTCCATTATAAGAGGATGTTAGCTAAAGTTAAGGCTCATGGAATTGAAGGCAAATTATTGACCTGGTTAGGAAATTAACTGAGTGACAGCAGAAAGCCACATTTCCAAATTCGCCACTCACACAAATATAGGTGGAATTGTGAAGCAGTGCAGATGGAATCCTAAAATTTCAAAGAAATATTGAAAGATCAAGTAAATGGGCAAAACTATGGCAAATAGATTTCAATGTAGGCAAATGTGAGGCCATCCACTTTGGATATAAAATGGATAGAGCCATAATAATTTTTAAATAATGTAAAGCTAGAAATAATGGAGATCCAAAAGAGTTGAGGGTCCGTGTTCATAGATCATTAAAATGTCATGGACAGTACAGAAAATAATGAAAAAGGGCTAATGGAATGTCGTCCTCTATATCTATATGACTAGAATGCAATGGGATGGAAGTCGTGCAACAGATACACAAAGTCATGGCTAGACAAATCTGGAGTACAGAAAGCAGTTCTGGGAAGCACAACTTTGGAAGGATTAACAGACACTTTGCCTTTATCCCAGGACAGCTTTGTTACTTAATCTCTCCTGTCCTATCAAACACTCTCTCCCCCACCCCCCTCCCCTTCACTTGCTTAAAACCTAATTCTTTTCTAACCTTTGCCAGTTCTGATGAAAGGTCACTGACCTGAAATGTTAACTCTGTTTGTCTCTCCACAGATGCTGCCTGACCTGCTGAGTATTTCCAGCACTTTTTGTTTTTGTTTTGGAAGGATCGATTGGCCTTGGAGGGAGTGCAGTGTAGATTTTCCAGAATGATACCTGAACTCCAAGGGTTAAATTATGAGGAAAGATTACACAAAGTATGTTGTATTCCCTGGAATTTAGAAGTTTAGGGAGTGATGTGATCGAGGTTTTCAAGATTTTAAGGGAAACCTCTACAGGGAGAAAATATTTCTGCCCACTGGGGAGTCTCGTATGCGGGAACATTGTCCAAAGACTAGAGCCAAAGTTAGGAAACACTTCGACGCGGAAAGGGTGGTAGCAGTTTGGAACTTTCTTCCACAAAAGGCAATTGGCTCTCGGTCAATTGTTAATCCTTCACTTAAATAAAAATGCTTTTGCCTCTCTTTAATTTGTGAAAGCCAGCACCAACTCTGCATTCTTTTATTTCCCCTGCAGCAAGAGCAAAGAAAGCGTCAGGCAGCAGACACATCCCACCCCATGGTTCAGTGATGCTCCCTGCAGGTTCTCCTCCAGGCCGTAGGGGAAAGGCGGCAGGTCCTCTTCCCTGCAGATGGAGTCAGAAGATGCTTCCGTTTGACCAAGGCAGCCTGGATGGAGGTAGCAGAGGAGGTGTTGAACCATGGAGTGACGTGCACAACCTGGGCTCAGTGTCAGAAACATATCAATGAATTGTTCAGATTGGCGAGGGTAAGTGGTCTTAGCGAAGCAGTTCCATTGTTTTTCCCCCTGGGCCTGAATCTTTAAGACAGAGGGTAGACAAGGCATGCAGTGGAATGCTTGAGTAGCCTTGGTACCATACACTAAATGATTGCCAACTGTCACCTTTGCACACATTGCTTGGATGTGTTGTATGGAAGCCACTCCGGAATGAGTGTTTCCAATGCATGTATACATTGGTTGTGATGCATTTTTTGACATGCTATTAAATCTGCAATGTCTCCTACAGGATAAACACACCCACAAACAGCGCGAGTGTGCTTAGACCAGTGGCAGTGTCTCAGACATCTGGGTGCGGACACCGGCTGAGGAGGCACTAGTTAAGCCTCAGCTGGAGTATTGTGTCTAATTCTGGGTGTCGCACTTGAGGAAAGACATGAGGGCATTGGAGAGAGTACAGAAAAGATTCATGAGAATGGTTCCAGGGATGAGGAATTTCAGTTATGAAGATAGATTGGAGAAGTTGGGACTGTTTTCTTTGGAGAAGAGAAGGCTGAGAGGTGATTTGATAGGGGTATTCAAAATCATGAGGGGTCTGGACAGAGTAGATAGAGAGAAACTGTTCCCACTCGTGAAAGGATTGAGAACGAGAGGGCACAGATTTAAAGTATTTGGTAAGAGAAGCAAAAGTGACATGAGGAAAAACTTTTCACGCAGTGAGTGGCTAAGGTCTGGAACGTGCTGCCTGAGAACATGGTGGAGGCAAGTTCAATTGAAGCATTCAAAAGGGAATTAGACAGTTAAATGAAAAGGAAGAATGTGCAGGGTTATGGGGAGAAGGCAGGAGAGTGGCACTAGGTGAAATGCTCATTTGGAGAGCTGGTGTGGACACGATGGGCTGAATGGCCTCCTTCTGCACTGTAACAATTCTGTGATTCTGTGAAATATTGAGAGAAGAGGGAGGCAGGGCAATCACAGATGGCGAGGCAGGATCCTCAAGACATAAGGATGAAGTGTCATCTTCAGTCTTGCAGCCATCTGTGCACAGCAAAGGAAAGCGTGCAAACTTATGTTCAGCTGATGCTTAAAGTGCCTCTGTTTGCGCCTCCACTACAGGAGCCTGCAATCGAGTCTCTGAAAGCCGCGAGGCCCCAAGAAACCCCCAACCGCCCCCACCTCCCCCGCCCCCAGCAGGAAGATGAAGCCAGTGCTCCAGAGGGTGCACCGTCACCTGCCTCTTCTTCCACCTCCGCCAGCGCAGACACATCCACACGGTCCACGAGGGGTTTAAGATTATAATCTGGGTCACAAGCTGGTGTGCACAACACGGACACGTCCCAGCAGCTGAGGGAGCATGTGCCAGCACGGTCCCCTGACAATCGGAGGACTGCTGGGGACCAGGCCTCTGATCAGCCCCGTATTCATGATGATCCTCTGTTTGTTGCTATGAGAAGTCTGCTGGATGTGCAGAAAAGCCAGGTGGAAAATATGTCAGAGATGCCTGAGGTCATGCTGGCTTTGCATGTGCCATGGAGGAGTCCATGCAAGCCGTGTCGTCTGCCATGTCCCAGGCATTTGAGTGTATGGCTTCCTCAGTCGAGAGTTTCCCGAGCTCTGTGCTGTGTCTGGTTGAGCACTCGAGCCATATGTGATCTGACCTGCACTCCATCACTGTTGCCGTTGGCTCCATGTAGCAGAGTTTAAGCGAGAGGGTGATAAGGGTCTCGGACCTCCCTCCAGGTGCTTCTTCCCCTCAGGGAGACAGGCAGGTACCATCGTGAACAGATGGAGGGTGAGCATGTCCTGGGGCCTTCCTCTCAGGATGCCCCCAGGGTAAGCGGCGTCTCATCTTCTGCCCTGATGTTGACCCCCTTACCTCCAGCAGGCGGGCACATGGGGGGAGACTCAATCACTATTGCTGCAGACCCCCAATGGGATGGAGCCACCAAGGCCCCGTTGCTCCAGAGGACGTCCGCCACCGTCATCCACAGCAACGGGGCAGCGCACTGAGCAGACTGAATCCACCTCAGCTGCTAATGTTGGGGTAGCACCTAGACATAGTGGGAGAAAGCGTAAGAAAAAACAGTTTAAACACAAAGGTGATACGGGTGCTGTCAATATTGTGCACATATTGCTGAAGTCTCAATACCTATTAACTTACTTTTGTATTTGATGCACTTCCGTAAATAATTTACTTTGTTTCATTTGAAAAGGAAAATGTTATTGGAGGCTATGGCAGGAACACATTGCTGCTTACAGTGCATTTCAGGAATGTCCAGTGTCCATTTTTCATTTGGATTTTAGCCTTTAGTCCTCAATGATGATTGTTTAAAGTTTGCAAATTTTTCTATATTTTCACTACCAACATGGCTTCCACTCGTGATTCTGCAGTCACACCCTTACTTTCCTTACATTGGTGTGTTCTCACTTCTACTTTTGCCCAGAGAAGATTTGATCTGCCCGTCACATCGAAGTGCTGCAATGTTGTAGCTTCCTATTTGTGTGGGTTAATGCCTTGATGGAGGACTATATTTACAATGGAGACGCAGGTCGCTTTTAATGAAGTTGACAGCATACAGGCCGTGAGACACATCTCCGCTGCAGGTTCAGGTACTGTTGTCAGAAGAGCCCTTCTTCTGGAATTACAGCAATGAATAAGACCTCAGGCATGTGTGAACATATGATTAATGTCGGTTTAGTATAAATGGGTGGTTGATGGTCGGCACAGACTCAATGGGCTGAAGGGCCTGTTTCAGTGCTGTATCTCTAAAATAAAAAATAAAAAATATTTGGAAAATGTTTGTTTCTCATCCCAACGTTCCTTTTTGAAGTTGTTTATTATTGGCTGCAACCCACAAATGTGTGGTTTTCCCTGATGTCCCTTGCATGTCTCTCCATGGCCCTTATATCTATAAGCGGGATTTATGCACTGTTATCCTCCTCATCCTCTTCATAGTCATGCTCATCTGAGGGGGACTGGAGTTCCTCTTGCTCTTCTGCCTGCAGAAAGTTGCTGTGTCTAATTGTGAGGTTGTGCATTCACAGCAGACAATGATTATTCCTGGAGTAGCAGATAGTGAAGGGGACTGTCAGAGAATACAGCAGAATATAAATAGATTG
This sequence comes from Heterodontus francisci, assembly GCF_036365525.1. Classification (NCBI taxonomy): domain Eukaryota; kingdom Metazoa; phylum Chordata; class Chondrichthyes; order Heterodontiformes; family Heterodontidae; genus Heterodontus; species Heterodontus francisci. The sequence goes on along the minus strand of NC_090392.1, from coordinate 30,055,625 downwards.
GAGAGTTGGGCAGAGAAATGTCAGATGGAGTTCAATCAGGGCAAATGCGAGGTGATGCATTTTGGAAGATCCAATTCAAGAGTGAATTATACAGTAAATGGAAAAGTCCTGGGGAAAATTGATGTTCAGAGAGATTTGGGTGTTCAGGTCCATTGTTCCCTGAAGGTGGCAACGCAGGTCAATAGAGTGGTCAAGAAGGCATACGGCATGCTTTCCTTCATCGGACGGGGTATTGAGTACAAGGGTTGGCAGGTCATGTTACAGTTGTATAGGACTTTGGTTCGGCCACATTTGGAATACTGCGTGCAGTTCTGGTCGCCACATTACCAAAAGGATGTGGATGCTTTGGAGAGGGTGCAGAGGAGGTTCACCAGGATGTTGCCTGGTATGGAGGGTGCTAGCTATGAAGAGAGGTTGAGTAGATTAGGATTATTTTCATTAGAAAGACGGAGGTTGAGGGGGGACCTGATTGAGGTGTACAAAATCATGAGAGGTATAGACAGGGTGGATATCAAGAAGCTTTTTCCCAGAGTGGGGGATTCAATTACTAGGGGTCACGAGTTCAAAGTGAGAGGGGAAAAGTTTAGGGGGGATATGCGTGGAAAGTTCTTTACGCAGAGGGCGGTGGGTGCCTGGAATGCGTTGCCAGCGGAGGTGGTAGACGCGGGCACGATAGCGTCTTTTAAGATGTATCTAGACAGATACATGAATGGGCAGGAAGCAAAGAGATACAGACCCTTAGAAAATAGGCGACATGTTTAGATAGAGGATCTGGATCGGCGCAGGCTTGGAGGGCCGAAGGGCCTGTTCCTGTGCTGTAATTTTCTTTGTTCTCTTTGACACCCTCTGTGGCAAGTACTGAAGATCCCCTCCAGACAGCGGAAGTGCATTTTCAACATGCCAATGGTGTGTTCGATGATGTCTCTGGTGGATGTGTGAGCAGTATTGTACCTCTCTTCAGCAGCGCTTTGGGGATGACATATTGATGTCATCAACCATGTACAAAGGGGGTAACCCTTGTCACACAAGATCCAGCCATCTATGTCTGCTGGTTCATCAAAAACTCCTGGCAGCCGAGAGTTCCTCAATATGTATAAGTCACCACAGTTCCCTGGGAAACATCCACAAACATGTATTATTCTTCTGCTGTGGTCGCAAATGAGCTGAATGTTTAAATAGTGGAAGCCTTTGCGATTCACAAATGCAGCAGGCTGGTCCCAGGGGCTCTAATAGCCACATGAGTACAGTCAATCACCCCTTGCATTCTAAGAAACCCAGTGATGGTGCTGAAGGCTGCAGACCTTGCTGTCCTCGTCTACAGGTAAGTAGATGAACTCATTGGCACAGCAAAACGGGCATTGGTCACCTCTTTGATGCATCTATGGGATGCAGACTGTGAGATGCCACATATGTTGCTCGTGTTTCTCCTGTGGTAACAGCTGAGATAGGGTGTCTGCCAGCACCATTTCTCTTCCTGGCTTGGAAGATCTAGGCATTAAGATTCATCACCTAGTGAACATAACACCACTGAAACTGAGTCAAATTAGAGATGAGACCAGCAAAGACGAGGAGTTCCAGATGCTATCACAGCAAGGCTACGGGCCAAGTGCTGGAAAATGGGATTAGAATAGTTAGGTGCTTGATGGCCAGCACAGACATGATAGGCCGAAGGGCCTGTTTCTGTACTGTATAACTCTGTGACTCTATGACTGTAAGTGATCCAGGGATGGTCTGATAACATACAGCACACACAGCCAGCAATACGGCAGTACTGGTCTATCTGAGATGACATCTCACTAGAAGATGCTGTTCTGCTGGCCAGATCCAGAATAATCATTCCCAAAACAATGCAGGAAGAACTTCTCCAAAAGATACAGGAAGGCCACATGGGAATGGAGAAGTGTAAGCTCAGAGCCAGATCAGCTGTGTACTGGATAGGCATATACAAAGATATCGAAAATATGGTATCTACATGCAATGTATGCCAGAAGTACAGAAACACAGCAGAAAGAGGAGATGATAGCTATTGAAATACTACCCACAGACTGGACTGGACTGGACAGGACTAGACTAGACTAGAGCCACAGACTGGATTGGACTGGACTATACTAGATCCACAGTCTGGACTGGACAGGAGCCACAGACTGGATTGGACAAGAGCCACAGACTGGACTGGACTGGACTATACTAGATCCACAGTCTGGACTGGACTGGAGCCACAGACTGGACCGACTGGCCTGGACTAGACTGGATTAGAGCCACAGACTGAACTGGACTGGACTATAATGGACTGAAGCCACAGACTGGACAGGTCTGGACCAGATTGGAGCCACACACTGGACTGGATTGGACTAGACTGGACTGAAGCCACAGACTGGACTGGACTAATGCCACAGACTGGACTGGACTGAAGCCACAGACTAGACTGGACTGGGACCGGAGCCACAGACTGGACTGGACTGGACTGAAGCCACAGACTGGACTGGACTGGGACTGGAGCCACAGACTGGACTGGACTGAGACTGGAGCCACAGACTGGACTGGACTGAGACTGGAGCCACAGACTGGACTGGACTGGGACTGGAGCCACAGACTGGACTGGACTGGGACTGGAGCCACAGACTGGACTGGACTGAAGCCACAGATTGGACTGGACTGGACTGAAGCTACAGACCTCAGCCACAGATTATTACCTTTGAGGTTCTGTTTTTTTAATTTAGCAACAAGCTGCTCATACTCTCGAAGAGGATCCTCTTTTCTAGTTCTACCTATGTCGTTGGTACTTACATGGATCACAACAACTTGATCCTCCCCATTCCACTGCAAGTTCCTCTCCATCCCTGAGCAGATGTCCCAAACCCTAGCACTGGGCAAACAACACAGCGTTCTGCAGTCTCACCCTCAGCTGCAGAGAACTGTGTTTATCCCCCTGACTATACTGTCTCCTACTACCACTACATTCCTATTAACTCTCCCCACCCCCCCACCACTTGAAAGGCTTCCTGTGCCCAGTGCCATGGTCAATTTGCTTATCCACCCTGCAGCCCTTCCCTTTCATCCATACAGACTGCAAGAAACTCAAACCTGTTGGACAATTAAAGGGCTGAGGCTCTTCCACTTCTACCTTCTGAATCCCTATACCTGCCTCACTCACAGTCACACCCTCCTAACTCTTTCTTTCTTTGGCCTCATTGTCTCGAAAGACAATGGGTAAGCGCCTGGAGGTGGTCAGTGGTTTGTGAAGCAGCGCCTGGAGTGGCAGACTCTTCCACAGGTGCTGCAGATACAATTGGTTGTTGGGGCTGTTACACAGTTGGCTCTCTCCTTACACTGCTGTTTCTTTTCCTGCCAGCTGCTAAGTCTCTTCGACTTGCCTCTCTTTAGCCCCGCCTTTATAGCTGTCTGCCAGCTCTGGCGATCGCTGGCAACTGACTCGCACGACTTGTGGTCAATATCGCAGGACTTCATGTCACGTTTGCAGACGTCTTTAAAGAGGAGACATGGACGGCCGGTGGGTCTGATACCAGGGACGAGCTCACTGTACAATGTGTCCTTGGGGATCCTGCCATCTTCCATGCGGCTCACATGGCGAAGTCTGATGTGTAACAGTGTCTGCAGATCAGCCTCCAGCTCAATGACTCTGAGCTGAAATTCCTCCAGTCACAAACACTGCAGATTAAAAGCCTGCTCGGGTCTGCAAATGAGACCCGACCCGAACCCGACAGAACTCCATCCAACCCCGAGCCCGACTCGGCCTGAATCCATCCATTTTATCCCACACCCGACCCGACCCAAACATTAGTTAACTTACCTTCCGTTGTTCACTTTGTTCCTTACCTGCACAAGCTTAAAATAACTGTAACAAAACCACCTTTAAAGTCCAAAAAGTAAATTAACATTAGAGTCACTTACCTGAGGTGGTGATAGAGCGATCCGGCCCAACCCGAGCCCGAATGCCGGACCCAGAAGGGTGACCCTATCCAACCCGAACCCGACACATGTCGTTGGGTCCAGTCGGGTTCGGGTTCGATAGCAGGCCTTTACTGCAGATGTGTTTGCCTTGGATCACACAGGACTGGAGCCACAGACTGGACTAGACTGGACTGGAATGTAGCTACAGACAGGACTGGACTAGACTGGATTGGAGCCACAGACTGGACTGGATTGGAGCCACAGACTGGACTGGACTAGACTGGATTGGAGCCACAGACTGGACTGGACTGGACTGGATTAGTGCCACAGACTGGACTGGACTGGAGCCACATACTGGACTGGACTGGACTGGGCCACAGATTGGACTGGACTGGACTGGATTGCAGCCACAGACTGGACTGGATTGGACCCACAGATTGGACTGGACTGGACTGGTGCCATAGACTGGACTAGACCAGACTAAACTGGATTGGAGCCACAGACTGGACTGGACTGGAGTCAAAGACTGGACTGGATTAGACTGGACTGGAGCCACAGACTGGACTGGATTGGACTGGACTGGAGCCACAGACTGGACTGAAGCCACAGACTGGACTGGATTGGACTGGACTGGAGCCACAGACTGGACTGAAGCCACAGACTGGACTGGATTGGACTGGACTGGACGAGAGCACAAACTGGACTGGATTGAAGCCACAGACTGGATTACACTGGACTAGAGCCACAGACTGGACTGGACTGGACTGGAGCCACAGACATGACTGGACTGGACAGGACTGGAGTCACAGACTGGACTGGACTGGAGCCACAGACAGGACTGGACTGGACGGGACTGGAGCCACAGACTGGACTGGACTGGAGCCACAGACTGGACTACACTGGACTAGAGCCACAGACTGGACTACACTGGACTAGAGCCACAGACTGGACTGGACTGGACTGGAGCCGCAGACAGGACTGGACTGGACGGGACTGGAGCCACAGACTGGACTGGACTGGACTGGAGCCGCAGACAGGACTGGACTGGACGGGACTGGAGCCACAGACAGGACTGGACTGGACTGGACTGGAGCCACAGACAGGACTGGACTGGACGGGACTGGAGCCACAGACTGGACTGGACTGGAGCCACAGACTGGACTACACTGGACTAGAGCCACAGACTGGACTACACTGGACTAGAGCCACAGACTGGACTGGACTGGACTGGAGCCGCAGACAGGACTGGACTGGACGGGACTGGAGCCACAGACTGGACTGGACTGGACTGGAGCCGCAGACAGGACTGGACTGGACGGGACTGGAGCCACAGACAGGACTGGACTGGACTGGATTGAAGCCACAGACTGGACTGGACTGGAGCCACAGACTGGACTACACTGGACTAGAGCCACAGACTGGACTACACTGGACTAGAGCCACAGACTGGACTGGACTGGACTGGAGCCGCAGACTGGACTGGACTAGACTGGACTAGACTGGACTGGAGCCACAGACTGGACAGGACAGAACTAAAGCCACAGACTGGACTGGACTAGAGCCATAGACTGGACTGGACTGGAGCCGCAGACAGGACTGGACTGGATTAGTGCCACAGACTGGACTGGACTGGAGCTACATACTGGACTGGACTGGGCCACAGATTGGACTGGACTGGACTGGATTGCAGCCACAGACTGGACTGGATTGGACTGGACTGGACTAGATTAGTGCCACAGACTGGACTGGACTGGAGCCACATACTGGACTGGACTGGGCCACAGATTGGACTGAACTGGACTGGACTGGATTGCAGCCACAGACTGGACTGGATTGGACCCACAGATTGGACTGGACTGGACTGGTGCCATAGACTGGACTAGACCAGACTAGACTGGATTGGAGCCACAGACTGGACTGGACTGGAGCCAAAGACTGGACTGGATTAGACTGGACTGGAGCCACAGACTGGACTGGAGCCACAGACTGGACTGGACTGGATTGGATTGGACTGGACTGGAGCCACAGACTGGACTGGATTGGACTGGGCCACAGATTGGACTGGACTGGACTGGATTGCAGCCACAGACTGGACTGGATTGGACTGGGCCACAGATTGGACTGGATTGGACTGGACTGGAGCCACAGACATGACTGGATTGGACTGGGCCACAGATTGGACTGGACTGGACTGGAATACAGACACAGACTGGACTGGATTGGACTGGACTGGAGCCACAGACTGGACAGGATTGGACTGGACTGGAGCCACAGTCTGGACTGAAGCCACAGACTGGACTGGACTACACTGGACTAGAGCACAAACTGGACTAGAGCACAAACTGGACTGGACTGAAGCCACAGACTGGACTACACTGGACTAGAGCCACAGACTGGACTGGACTGGATTGAAGGCTCAGACAGGACTGGACTGGACTGGAGCCACAGACTGGACAGGACAGAACTAAAGCCACAGACTGGACTGGACTGGAGCCACAGACTGGACTGGATTGGACTGGGCCACAGATTGGACTGGACTGGACTGGATTGCAGCCACAGACTGGATTGGACTGGACTGGAGCCACAGACTGGACAGGATTGGACTGGACTGGAGCCACAGTCTGGACTGAAGCCACAGACTGGACTGGACTACACTGGACTGGAGCACAAACGGGACTGGACTAGAGCCACAGACTGGACTGTACTGGACTGGACTGGAGCCACAGACTGGACTGGACGGGACTGGAGCCACAGACTGGACTGGACTGGACTGGACTGGAGCCACAGACTGGACTAGAGCCACAGACTGGACTAGAGCCACAGACTGGACTGGACTGGACTGAAGCCTCAGACAGGACTGGACTGGACTAGACTGGACTGGAGCCACAGACTGGACAGGACAGAACTAAAGCCACAGACTGGACTGGACTGGAGCCACAGACTGGACTGGATTGGACTGGGCCACAGATTGGACTGGACTGGACTGGATTGCAGCCACAGACTGGACTGGATTGGACTGGACTGGAGCCACAGACTGGACAGGATTGGACTGGACTGGAGCCACAGTCTGGACTGAAGCCACAGACTGGACTGGACTACACTGGACTGGAGCACAAACTGGACTGGACTGAAGCCACAGACTGGACTACACTGGACTAGAGCCACAGACTGGACTGGACTGGACTGGACTGGAGCCACAGACTGGACTGGACGGGACTGGAGCCACAGACTGTACTGGACTGGACTGGATTGCAGCCACAGACTGGACTAGAGCCACAGACTGGACTGGACTGGACTGAAGCCTCTGACAGGACTGGACTGGACTAGACTGGACTGAAGCCTCAGACAGGACTGGACTGGACTAGACTGGACTGGAGCCACAGACTGGACAGGACAGAACTAAAGCCACAGACTGGACTGGACTGGAGCCACAGACTGGACTGGATTGGACTGGGCCACAGATTGGACTGGACTGGACTGGATTGCAGCCACAGACTGGACTGGATTGGACTGGGCCACAGATTGGACTGGACTGGAGCCACAGACATGACTGGATTGGACTGGGCCACAGATTGGACTGGACTGGACTGGATTGCAGCCACAGACTGGACTGGACTGGATTGGACTGGACTGGAGCCACAGACTGGACAGGATTGGACTGGACTGGAGCCACAGTCTGGACTGAAGCCACAGACTGGACTGGACTACACTGGACTAGAGCACAAACTGGACTGGACTGAAGCCACAGACTGGACTACACTGGACTAGAGCCACAGACTGGACTGTACTGGACTGGACTGGAGCCACAGACTGGACTGGACGGGACTGGAGCCACAGACTAGACTGGACTGGACTGGACTGGAGCCACAGACTGGACTACACTGGACTAGAGCCACAGACTGGACTGGACTGGACTGAAGCCTCAGACAGGACTGGACTGGACTAGACTGGACTGGAGCCACAGACTGGACAGGACAGAACTAAAGCCACAGACTGGACTGGACTAGAGCCACAGACTGGACTGGACTGGACTGGAGCCGCAGACAGGACTGGACTGGACTGGACTAGAGCCACAGACTGGACAGGACAGAACTAAAGCCACAGACTGGACTGGACTAGAGCCACAGACTGGACTGGACTGGAGCCGCAGACAGGACTGGACTGGACTGGATTAGTGCCACAGACTGGACTGGACTGGAGCCACATACTGGACTGGACTCGGCCACAGATTGGACTGGACTGGACTGGATTGCAGCCACAGACTGGACTGGATTGGACTGGACTGGACTAGATTAGTGCCACAGACTGGACTGGACTGGAGCCACATACTGGACTGGACTGGGCCACAGATTGGACTGGACTGGACTGGACTGGATTGCAGCCACAGACTGGACTGGATTGGACCCACAGATTGGACTGGACTGGACTGGTGCCATAGACTGGACTCGACCAGACTAGACTGGATTGGAGCCACAGACTGGACTGGACTGGAGCCAAAGACTGGACTGGATTAGACTGGACTGGAGCCACAGACTGGACTGGATTGGTCTGGACTGGAGCCACAGACTGGACTGAAGCCACAGACAGGACTGGATTGGACTGGAACCACAGACTGGACTGGAGCCACAGACTGGACTGGATTGGACTGGACTGGAGCCACAGACTGGACTGGATTGGACTGGGCCACAGATTGGACTGGACTGGACTGGATTGCAGCCACAGACTGGACTGGATTGGACTGGGCCACAGGTTGGACTGGATTGGACTGGACTGGAGCCACAGACATGACTGGATTGGACTGGGCCACAGATTGGACTGGACTGGACTGGATTGCAGCCACAGACTGGACTGGATTGGACTGGACTGGAGCCACAGACTGGACTGGATTGGACTGGACTGGAGCCACAGTCTGGACTGAAGCCACAGACTGGACTGGGCTACACTGGACTGGAGCACAAACTGGACTGGACTGAAGCCACAGACTGGACTACACTGGACTAGAGCCACAGACTGGACTGTACTGGAGCCACAGACTGGACTGGACGGGACTGGAGCCACAGACTGGACTGGACTGGACTGGACTGGAGCCACAGACTGGACTAGAGCCACAGACTGGACTGGACTGGACTGAAGCCTCAGACAGGACTGGACTGGACTAGACTGGACTGGAGCCACAGACTGGACAGGACAGAACTAAAGCCACAGACTGGACTGGACTGGAGCCACAGACTGGACTGGATTGGACTGGGCCACAGATTGGACTGGACTGGACTGGATTGCAGCCACAGACTGGACTGGATTGGACTGGGCCACAGATTGGACTGGATTGGACTGGACTGGAGCCACAGACATGACTGGATTGGACTGGACTGGAGCCACAGACTGGACAGGATTGGACTGGACTGGAGCCACAGTCTGGACTGAAGCCACAGACTGGACTGGACTACACTGGACTGGAGCACAAACTGGACTAGAGCCACAGACTGGACTAGAGCCACAGACTGGACTGGACTGGACTGAAGCCTCAGACAGGACTGGACTGGACTAGACTGGACTGGAGCCACAGACTGGACAGGACAGAACTAAAGCCACAGACTGGACTGGACTGGAGCCACAGACTGGACTGGATTGGACTGGGCCACAGATTGGACTGGACTGGACTGGATTGCAGCCACAGACTGGACTGGATTGGACTGGACTGGAGCCACAGACTGGACAGGATTGGACTGGACTGGAGCCACAGTCTGGACTGAAGCCACAGACTGGACTGGACTACACTGGACTAGAGCACAAACTGGACTGGACTGAAGCCACAGACTGGACTACACTGGACTAGAGCCACAGACTGGACTGGACTGGAGCCACAGACTGGATTTGACGGGACTGGAGCCACAGACTGGACTGGACTGGAGCCACAGACTGGACTGGACTGGACTGAAGCCTCAGATAGGACTGGACTGGACTAGACTGGACTGGAGCCACAGACTGGACAGGACAGAACTAAAGCCACAGACTGGACTGGATTAGACTGGACTGGAGCCACAGACTGGACTGGATTGGTCTGGACTGGAACCACAGTGGACTGGAGCCACAGACTGGACTGGATTGAACTGGACTGGAGCCACAGACTGGACTGGATTGGTCTGGGCCACAGATTGGACTGGACTGGACTGGATTGCAGCCACAGACTGGACTGGATTGGACTGGGCCACAGATTGGCCTGGATTGGACTGGACTGGAGCCACAGACATGACTGGATTGGACTGGGCCACAGATTGGACTGGACTGGACTGGATTGCAGCCACAGACTGGACTGGATTGGACTGGACTGGAGCCACAGACTGGACTGGATTGGACTGGACTGGAGCCACAGTCTGGACTGAAGCCACAGACTGGACTACACTGGACTAGAGCCACAGACTGGACTGTACTGGAGCCACAGACTGGACTGGACTGGAGCCACAGACTGGACTAGAGCCACAGACTGGACTGGACTGGACTGAAGCCTCAGACAGGACTGGACTGGACTGGACTGGACTGGACTGGACTGGAGCCACAGACTGGACTAGAGCCACAGACTGGACTGGACTGGACTGAAGCCTCAGACAGGACTGGACTGGACTAGACTGGACTGGAGCCACAGACTGGACAGGACAGAACTAAAGCCACAGACTGGACTGGACTGGAGCCACAGACTGGACTGGATTGGACTGGGCCACAGATTGGACTGGACTGGACTGGATTGCAGCCACAGACTGGACTGGATTGGACTGGGCCACAGATTGGACTGGATTGGACTGGACTGGAGCCACAGACATGACTGGATTGGACTGGGCCACAGATTGGACTGGACTGGACTGGATTGCAGCCACAGACTGGACTGGATTGGACTGGACTGGAGCCACAGACTGGACAGGATTGGACTGGACTGGAGCCACAGTCTGGACTGAAGCCACAGACTGGACTGGACTGCACTGGACTAGAGCACAAACTGGACTGGACTGAAGCCACAGACTGGACTACACTGGACTAGAGCCACAGACTGGACTGTACTGGACTGGACTGGAGCCACAGACTGGACTGGACGGGACTGGAGCCACAGACTAGACTGGACTGGACTGGAGCCACAGACTGGACTACACTGGACTAGAGCCACAGACTGGACTGGACTGGACTGAAGCCTCAGACAGGACTGGACTGGACTAGACTGGACTGGAGCCACAGACTGGACAGGACAGAACTAAAGCCACAGACTGGACTGGACTAGAGCCACAGACTGGACTGGACTGGAGCCGCAGACTGGACTGGACTGGAGCCGCAGACAGGACTGGACTGGACTGGACTAGACTGGACTGGAGCCACAGACTGGACAGGACAGAACTAAAGCCACAGACTCACAGTGGCGCAGTGGTTAGCACCGCAGCCTCACAGCTCCAGGGACCCGCGTTCGATTCCGGGTACTGCCTGTGTGGAGTTTGCAAGTTCTCCCTGTGTCTGCGTGGGTTTTCTCCGGGTGCTCCGGTTTCCTCCCACAAGCCAAAAGACTTGCAAGTTGATAGGTAAATTGGCCATTACAAATTGTCACTAGTATAGGTAAGTGGTAGGGAAATATAGGGACAGGTGGGGATGTTTGGTAGGAATATGGGATTCGTGTAGGATTAGTATAAATGGGTGGTTGATGTTCGGCACAGACTCGGTGGGCCGAAGGGCCTGTTTCAGTGCTGTATCTCTAATCCAATCTAAAGCCACAGACTAGACTGGACTGAAGCCACAGAGTGGACTGGACTGGACTGAAGCCACAGACTGAACTGGACTACAGCCACAGACAGGACTGGACCAGAGCCACCGAATGGACTAAACTGGGACCGGAGCCATAGACTGGACTAGACCAAGAGAAAAGACTGGAATGGACTAAACTGGACTGGACTTGAGCCACAGACTGAATTAGACTGGAGTCACAGACTGGACTGGATAGCTCTTTTAGGTGCTGCTCACTGTCTCCGGGCCCTCCTTTCTCCTGCACTGAGGTCAGTCAGCCACTGGTGCGCAGTCAGTCCAGGCTGTAACTTTATGCCTTCAGACCCCACAGGGATAGCTGTACATTGAGCATTCTCCAAGATGGTGTGCGCTGGTGATGTATTTTCTTCCTGTCAGGGCACTGCCTTCAAGACGACACGCAGCTCCCGGTGACAACCGTTAGCCGTGCCTCTCTCAGGGAATTGCCTGTCTTTTACCGGCATCTATTCAGAGTCTGGAGCATGGTTGCCTCCAGTCAGAGCACTCCCCCGCCGGCAGAGGAGAATGCTCTGGCTGTCCAAACGGCCAGCTCTGAGGACGGACCGACAGGTGGAGGAGTAGCCGAAGCCTCTGGGACGCCCCTCAGTGTGGGTGTCAAGGGGTCTCAGGAGTGTGCAGCGCTCCTGGCTGAGCTGACACCCACTTGGCTGGAACTGCTCATCGACACAGGCCCCAAACTCTCCTCAGGTGCCAGTCCCACACAACCAGAACCACCTCTCGGAAATATCCACCATTCGGTTCCACTGGAGTTTTCTGTACAGGCTCCTCCTGCACACTCTTCACTTTCTCACCCTTGTCTGCCACGTGGACATGTCGTGGCAGTCCGTGTTGCCATCTGGCAGTGAGGGGAATCCCCGGTGGAGATCTATGTGGGAGTCCTCCCTCTTTACATCAGGGGCTTAGGGTGGAGAGTCCTGCACAGTGCAGTCCCGTGCAAGTGAGATTTAAGTAGGTTCACGGACTCCCAGGCCGCCTGTAATTTCTGTAGTGTGGACACATCCGTGTGCCATGTTTATATGGAGCGTGCGAGTTGCAGCCCCTCTTCGACTATTTAAGGGGGCTGCTCTTCAAGTTTTGGCTGCACTTCAGCTCCACGCTCCTGATCTTTGGGTACCCAGTGCGGATTGGGTGGGCCAGGAGGAGGATCTCTTTGTTACTCTGCTTCTGGACCTGACCAAGGTGGCAATTCACAGGTCCAGGCAGCGGGAGTTGGGGAGGCGGTCTTTCCCGATTGCCTGCCCATGTTCCGAGGTTACATTCGCGCCGGGTGTCCCTGGAGAGGGAGCATGTGTGTCCGCTGGTTTGCTTGAGGACTTCTGCAGCCTGTGAGCACCGCAGAGGCTGCAGTGCATCATGAATGCTGACAATTGCATTTTCGAACAAAGAACAGCACAGCACAGGAACAGGCCAATCGTCCCTCCAAGTCTGCGCCAATCTTGATGCCTGGCTAAACTAAAACCTTCTGCACTTCCGGGGACCGTATCCCTCTATTCCCATCCTATTCATGTATTTATTAAGATGCCTCTTAAACGTCACTATCGTACCTGCTTCCACCACCTCCCCCGGCAGCAAGTTCCAGGCACTCACCACTCTCTGTGTAAAGAACTTGCCTCGCACATCCCCTCTAAACTTTGCCCCTCACACCTTAAACCTATATCCCCTCGTAATTGACTCTTCCACCCTGGGAAAAAGCTTCTGACTATCCACTCTGTCCATGCCACTCATAACTTTGTAAACCTCTATCATGTCGCCCCTCCACCTCCGTCGTTCCAGTGAAAACAATCCGAGTTTATCCAAACTCTCCTCATAGCTAATGCTATCCAGACCAGGCAACATCCTGGTAAATCTCTTCTGTACCCTTTCCAAAACCTCCACGTCCTTCTGGTAGTGTGGCGACCAGAATTGCACGCAATATTCTAAGTGTGGCCTAACTAAAGTTCTGTACAGCTGCAGCATGACTTGCCAATTTTTATACTCTATGCCCCGACCGATGAAGGCAAACATGCCGTATGCCTTCTTGACTACCTCATCCACCTGCGTTGCCACTTTCAGTGACCTGTGGGCCTGTACGCCCAGATCTCTCTGCCTATCAATACTCCTAAGGGTTCTGCCATTTACTGTATACTTCCCACCTGTATTAGATCTTCCAAAATGCATTACCTCACATTTGTCCAGATTAATCTCCATCTGCCATTTCTCTGCCCAAGTCTCCAACCGATCTATATCCTGCTGTATGCTCTGACAATCCTCATCACTATCCGCAACTCCACCAACCTTTGTGTCGTCCGCAAACTTACTAATCAGACCAGCTACATTTTCTTCCAAATCATTTATATATACTGCAAAGAGCAAAGGTCCCAGCACTGATCCCTGCGGAACACCACTAGTCACATCCCTCCATTCAGAAAAGCACCCTTCCACTGCTACCCTCTGTCGTCTATGACAGAGCCAGTTCTGTATCCATCTTGCCAGCTCACCTCTGATCCCGTGTGACTTCACCTTTTGTACCAGTCTGCCATGAGGGACCTTGTCAAAGGCTTTACTGAAGTCCACATAGACAACATCCACTGCCGTTCCTTCATCAATCATCTTTGTCACTTCCTCAAAAAACCCAATCAAGTTAGTGAGACACGACCGCCCCTTCACAAAACCATGCTGCCTCTCGCTAATAAATTTGTTTGTTTCCAAATGGGAGTAAATCCTGTCCCGAAGAATCCTCTCTAGTAATTTCCCTACCACTGACGTAAGGCTCACCAGCCTATAATTTCCTGGATTATCGTTTAGTTTGAGTTTTGTTTTATTTATCTGCTTTTCATAAAGTTATTTGTGTAAAATGCACATAAAGGGGGCCTGGGGAATAAAGGCCCCCTTGACAAAATAAAAGGGGCATGAGGGATAAAGGCTACCTTAAAAAAAAACAGAAAAATAAAAAAAAGGTTAGATACAGAGTAAATCTTACTTTTCACTGTCCTATCAAACACTCCCAGGGCAGGGTGCAACTCTGATTAGCTGGAGAATTTGGAGAATTTCCTGTTTGCATTCAGGGGAAGCAGCTGCATCTGCAGCAGCCGATGGGAGCAGCAACTGCAGAGGAGAGAGGCAAGAAATTTGAAAATATGGAGGTGAATCGATCCACTGGAGAGGCAAGGAGGGTGCATTCTTTTTGGAGAGGTGGGTTTGAAGAACCTGAAAGACTCCTTTGTTTAGAATGTCGTGGAGGGGGAAGAGACTGGAAGATCCAGGGGTGGGGCTGCCAAAATCTGTAACGAGCCCCTGTACTTGTATCTGTGCTTTTTCTATCTTGTACACAGGAAGCTCTTTACCCATCCCATCTACCTGGCCCAGGACAGCTGGAGCTGCCCGGGTGAAGAAATGCCTAGTGTAACATTGGAAGAGGAGAGTACCGGACAGCTCCTGCCGACCTGGGCAAAGAAGCCTCCCCCAACTGGAAGGCAACTGCAAGTTTGAACTTTGGACTAATTGTGTCAAGGTGCTCCAACCACATGTTGGAGAGAAGATCCCTCACAGCCTTTCTCTTCCTTCCACCACCCAGCGACCTTATCCTCCCCTTTTTCTTTCCACCCCTATCCTCCTCTATTCTCATTCTCAAGCCATATGCTTTTTTTAGGGGTAGGTGTGGCTCTTTGACCCGATGGCAAGCCCATCAGCAACAGTGGCAGGGTCTTTTCACTCTTATGCCTCTGCAACAGCTGCAGCTGCTCCTGGTGACCCGTCACCATTTGAATGAATAACATCAAAGCATGGGGTCAAGAGTTATGTCCACCCAAACATGACAAAAGTGGCATGCGTAAAAGCAATGGCTGAGATTGTCAGACCCTTGGCCATTGTCACTGCCTCCAAAATATATGGGAAGGCTGTGTTTTTCCTGAAGACTGAGTGAACTGTGTCCCTGGCCCTGACCTTACAGTGGGATGGACTGTTCTGCCAGTGGATCCTCTGGAGGTCACTGTGCAGCAGGTCACCTTGTCAAATGTCCTGCCCTTCATTCCCAGTGATCTTCTCCTCACCTGCACCATCTGGGGAGGTAAAGACAAGGCTCACTCCAGTCCCACCTGATCTTCGGGAGAACAGCCTCTGGCACGTCTACTCCTTCCACTGCCAGCTCTTTATGCAGCTAGCGCAGGAGGAGGTTACGGAGGGCCAATTTAGTGTGGAGTTCCACGTCTTCTGAAGCTTGGATGGAGCACAATGCCACTCCTTCAAGGAGGTGGGCATGTTTGTAAGAGCTGTCCCAAACTCCAGTGCGTCAATTCCACCTCAGTGGCCCAGGTGGTGCTGCCACACATCCTGCTACTCCACACCTGTATCCACACCTAATTGCCCTTGAGAAGGTGGTGGTGAGCTGCCTTCTTGAACTGCTGCAGTCCATGTGGGGCAGGTACACCCACAGTGCTGTTAGCAAGGGAGTTCCAAGATTTTGGCCCAGTGACAGTGAAGGAACGGCGATATAGTTCCAAGTCAGGAGGGTGTGTGACTTGGAGGGGAGCTTGCAGGTGGTGGTGTTCCCATGCATTTGCTGCCCCTGTCCTTCTAGTTGGTAGAAGTCGCGGGTTTGGAAGGTGCTGTCTAAGGTGCCTTGGTGCATTGCTGCAGTGCGTCTTGTAGATGGTACACACTGCTGCCACTGTGCGTTGGTGGTGGAGGGAGTGAATGTTTGTAGATGGGGTGCCAATCAAGCGGGCTGCTTTGTCCTGGATGGTGTCAAGCTTCTTGAGTGTTGTTGGAGCTGCACCCATCCAGGCAAGTGGAGAGTATTCCATCACACTCCTGAGTTGGACAGGCTTTGGGGAGTCAGGTGAGTTACTCGCCTCAGGATTCCTAGCTTCTGACCTGCTCTTGTAGCCACGGTATTTATATGGCTACTCCAGTTCAGTTTCTGGTCAATGGTAGTCCCTAGGATGTTGATAGTGGGGGATTCAGCGATGGTAATGCCGTTGAATGTCAAGGGGAGATGGTTAGATTCCCTCTATTTGGAGATGGTCATTGCCTGCCGCTTGTGTGGCGCGAATGTTCCTTGCCACTTATCAGCCCAAGCCTGGATATTGTCCAGGTCTTGCTGCATTTCTGCACGGACTGCTTCAGTATCTGAGGAGTCGCAAATTGGTGCTGAACATTGTGCAATCATCAGCGAACATCCCCACTTCTGACCTTATGATTGAAGGTAGGTCATTGATGAAGCAGCTGAAGATGGTTGGGCCTAGGACACTACCCTGAGGAACTCCTGCAGTGATATCCTGGAGCTCAGATGATTGACCTGCAACAACCACAGCCATCTTCCTTTGCGCTAGGTATGATTCCAGCTAGCGGACGGTTTTCCCCCTGATTCCCATTGACCTCAGTTTTGCTAGGGCTCCTTGATGCCATACTCGGTCAAATGCTGCCTTGATGTCAAGGGCAGTCACTCTCACCTCACCTCTTGAGTTCAGCTCTTTTGTCCATGTTTGAACCAAGGCTGTAATGAGGTCAGGAGCTGAGTGGCCCTAGCGGAACCCAAACTGAGCATCACTGAGCAGGTTATTGCTAAGCAAGTGCCGCTAGATGGCACTATTGATGACATCTTCCATCACTTTACTGATGATTGAGAGTAGGCTGATGGGGCAGTAATTGGCCGGGTTGGATTTGTCCTGCTTTTTGTGTACAGGACATACCTGGGCAATTTCCCACATTGCAGGGTAGATGCCAGTGTTGTAGCTGTACTGGAACAGCTTGGCTAGGGGCGCGGCAAGTTCAGTACTATTGCCGGAATATTGTCAGGGCCCATAGCTTTTGCAGTGTCCAGTGCCTTCAGTTGTTTCTTGATATAATGCGGAGTGAATCGAATTGGCTGAAGTCTGGCATCTGTGATGCTGGGGACTTCAGGAGGAGGCCGAGATGGATCATCAACTCGGCACTTCTGGCTGAAGATTGTTGCAAATGCTTCAGCCTTATCTTTCGCACTGATGTGCTGGGCTCCCCCTCCATTGAGGATGGGGATATTTGTGGAGCCACCTCCTCCAGTTAGTTGTTTAATTGTCCACCACCAGTCACGGCTGGATGCGACAGGACTGCCGAGCTTAGATCTGAATCGTTGGTTATGGGATTGCTTAGCTCTGTCTATCGCATGCTGCTTATGCAGTTTGGCATGCAGATAGTCCTGTGCTGTAGCTTCACCAGGTTGACACCTCATTTTGAGGTATGCCTGGTGCTGCTCCTGGCATGCCCTCCTGCACTCTTCATTGAACCAGGGTTGGTCTCCTGGCTTGATGGTAATGGTAGAGTGGGGGATGTGCCGGGCCATGAGGTTACAGATTGTGGTTGAGTACAATTCTGCTGCTGCTGATGGCCCATAGCGCCTCATGGATGCCCAGTTTTGCATTGCTAGATCTGTTTGAAATCTATCCCATTTAGCACGGTGGTAGTGCCACACAACACGATGGATGGTATCCTCAATGTGAAGGCGGGACTTCGTCTCCACAAGGACTGTGCGGTGGTCACTCCTACCAATACAGTCATGGACAGAAGCATCTGCGGCAGGCAGATTGGTGAGGACGAGGTCAAGTATGTTTTTCCCTCGTGTTGGTTCCCTCACCACCTGCCGCAGACCCAGTCTAGCAGCTATGTCCTTTAGGACTCGGCCAGCTCGGTCAGTAGTGGTGCTACCGAGCCACTCTTGGTGATGGACATTAAAGTCCCCCACCCAGAGGAAACACTAGGTGCCTGTAGCGGTCCTGAGTCTCCCGATTGAGGAGGGCGGTCAGTCGCTGGTGTGCATCTGTACCCAGGCTGCGACTCTCTGCCTTCGGACCCTGCATAGATACCTGTACGTTGAGCATCCTCCAATATTGTGTGCGCTAGTGATGTATTTATTTCAGCCAAGGGCACTGCCTTCAAGATGGCCCTGCAGCAACATTAGCCACGCTTCTCTAAGGGAGCTGTCTGGCTTTTACCAGGATCTATTCAGAGTCTGGAACATGGTCGCTTCCAGTCAGGGTGCTCCCCCACTGGCGGAGGAGAGGGCCAACAGTCTGATCGGCCAGCTCGGGGGACGGACCAACAGGTGGAACAGCCGAAGCCTCCGTGACACCCTTCACTGCGGGTACCGCGGGGGCTCGGGAGTGTGGAGCGCTTCTGGCTGGGCTGACACCCGCTCGGCTGGAACTGCTCATCGGCCCAGGCCCAAAAACCTTCCTCAGGAGCTGATCCCACACAGCCTGAGATGCCTCTTGGAAATGCCCTCATTGCCATTTGATACCTCACGGAGGAGTTTTCTGTTGGGCTGCTGCTGCACACTCTCCACTGCCTCGCCCTCGTCTGCTGTCCAGACATGTCATCTGACAGCAAAGGGATTCCCCAGTGGAGGTCTCCCCAGTGGAGTCCTCCCCCTTGACATCGGGACCCTGGGGTGGTGTGTGCTGCCTAGGGCAATCCACTGTAACAGACTTTTAAGTAGGTTCACAGACTCCCAGGCCTCCTGTAGTTTCTGCAGCCTGGGCAAGTCCGTGTTACATATTTATATGGAGTGTGCAAGGTTGCAGTCCCTCTTTGAGTATTTAAAGGGGCCGTTCCTCAAGTTTTGGTTGCACTTCAGCCCCACGATCGTTGGGCACCTGGTGCGGAAAGGGTGGGCCGGGAGGATGATTTCCTTGTCTTTCTGCTCCTGGGCCTGGCCAAGGTAGCAATTCACAGTTCCAAGCAGCGGGCCGTTGGGGAGTCTGTCCATCCCGAATGCCTACCTTTCTTCCGAGGTTATGTTCGCGTCCGAGTGTCCTGGAGGAGCATGCGATGTCCACCGGTACACTTGAGGCCTTCCGCGGCCAGTGGGCACCACAGGGGCTGCAGTGCATCATGGATGCCGAAAATGGCATTTTAATTTGAATTTTTGTTTTATTTATCTGCTTTATTAAAAGTTATTTCCATAAAATGTATATGAAGAGGGTCTGAGGAATAAAGGCACCTTCGACAAAAAAAAGGGGCCTGGGGTATAAAGGCTTCCTTCATACAAAAAAATGGTTGGATACAGAGTGAAGCTCCCACTACACTGTACCATCAAACACTTAAAAAAAAACGGGGTTAGAAACAGAGTAAAAATCCCTCTACACTGTCCAAGCCGATGAAGAACGGGCACTGGATGAGCAACCAGAGGCGTGGTTCACACACTGGGAGGCAGAGCCTTGAAAAGAGGAAGAAAGAGACAAAGCATAGGAACAGGTTTAAAAAAACACAGCAGACTTTTCCTGTATTTCAGTCAAGCTCATCACCAAGTCACCTGCCCATTATCCTTTCATGTACTTGATGTAGGGTTGTCTTGGAGACTGTCATATCAGCTGAAAATTGGAGCTAATGGTATTTTTAAGAAAAAGGCATCGTTCACTCTCTATTTAGGGCATGCAGTGACTGAGTCACAATGGGTGTGTCTCCAAGAGACTGGATGAAGATTAAAAAAGAAGAAAACAAAGGGTTAGTGCCCATTGTCCCATCAAACACTCCCAGGGCAGATACATGGGCATGTTACCAATAACTTCCCTGGACACCAAGGTTAGGAGAGGCTCTCTGGAATGTACGGGGAGCTGGGACTTGTCCATGAGAACATCCGAACGGAAATAATCTAGAGTAATGATGAGGTGTTTATCGTGGCTCAGTGCTTACATTCTCATCTCTGAGTCAGTAGGTTGTGGATTTAAATTCACATCTGAGCACAAAATCTATGCTGATATTCCAATGCAGTACTGGGGGAGTGCTGCACTGTCAGAGGTCCCATATTTCAGATGACATCATCAACCAAGACCCCATCTGTCCACTCAGATGAATGAAAACAATCACATGAAATGATTTTGAAGAGCAGGGGTGTTCTCCCCGGTACTGTCAATAATTATCCCTCAACCAACATCAGTGAACAAGATTATGTGCTCATAGCCACCTTTCTGTTTGGGGGACTTTGCTGTGAAATATTTTCCTGCTGTATTTACGACATTAAGAGAAGGAAATGGCAGAAACCTAAGGAGTATTGACAGGCAGAGAGATCTGGGCGTACAGGTCCACAGGTCACTGAAAGTGGCAACGCAAATGGATAAAGAAGAACAAAGAACAAAGAAAATTACAGCACAGGAACAGGCCCTTCGGCCCTCCAAGCCTGCACCGATCCAGATCCTCTATCTAAACATGTCGCCTATTTTCTAAGGGTCTGTATCTCTTTACTTCCTGCCCATTCATGTATCTGTCTAGATACATCTTAAAAGATGCTATCGTGCCCGCGTCTACCACCTCCGCTGGCAACGCGTTCCAGGCACTCACCGCCCTCTGCGTAAAGAACTTTCCACGCATATCCCCCCTAAACTTTTCCCCTCTCACTTTGAACTCGTGACCCCTAGTAATTGAATCCCCCACTCTGGGAAAAAGCTTCTTGCTATCCACCCTGTCCATACCTCTCATGATTTTGTACACCTCAATCAGGTCCCCCCTCAACCTCCGTCTTTCTAATGAAAATAATCCTAATCTACTCAACCTGTCTTCATAGCTAGCGCCCTCCATACCAGGCAACATCCTGGTGAACCTCCTCTGCACCCTCTCCAAAGCATCTACATCCTTTTGGTAATGTGGCGACCAGAACTGCACGCAGTATTCCAAATGTGGCCGAACCAAAGTCTTATACAACTGTAACATGACCTGCCAACCCTTGTACTCAATACCCCGTCCGATGAAGGAAAGCATGCCGTATGCCTTCTTGACCACTCTATTGACCTGCGTTGCCACCTTCAGGAAACAATGGACCTGAACACCCAAATCTCTCTGCACATCAATTTTCCCCAGGACTTTTCCATTTACTGTATAGTTCACTCTTGAATTGGATCTTCCAAAATGCATCACCTCGCATTTGCCCTGATTGAACTCCATCTGCCATTTCTCTGCCCAACTCTCCAATCTATCTATATTCTGCTGTATTCTCTGACAGTCCCCTTCACTATCTGCTACTCCACCAATCTTAGTGTCGTCTGCAAACTTGCTAATCAGACCACCTATACTTTCCTCCAAATCATTTATGTATATCACAAACAACAGTGGTCCCAGCACGGATCCCTGTGGAACACCACTGGTCACACGTCTCCATTTTGAGAAACTCCCTTCCACTGCTACTCTCTGTCTCCTGTTGCCCAGCCAGTTCTTTATCCATCTAGCTAGTACACCCTGGACCCCTTGCGACTTCACTTTCTCCATCAGCCTACCATGGGGAACCTTATCAAACGCCTTACTGAAGTCCATGTATATGACATCTACAGCCCTTCCCTCATCAATCAACTTTGTCACTTCCTCAAAGAATTCGATTAAGTTGGTAAGACATGACCTTCCCTGCACAAAACCATGTTGCCTATCACTGATAAGCCCATTTTCTTCCAAATGGGAATAGATCCTATCCCTCAGTATCTTCTCCAGCAGCTTCCCTACCACTGACGTCAGGCTCACCGGTCTATAATTACCTGGATTATCCCTGCTACCCTTCTTAAACAAGGGGACAACATTAGCAATTCTCCAGTCCTCCGGGACCTCACACATGTTTAAGGATGCTGCAAAGATATCTGTTAAGGCCACAGCTATTTCCTCTCTCGCTTCCCTCAGTAACCTGAGATAGATCCCATCCGGACCTGGGGACTTGTCCACCTTAATGCCTTTTAGAATACCCAACACTTCCTCCCTCCTTATGCCGACTTGACCTAGAGTAATCAAACATCTGTCCCTAACTTCAACATCCGTCATGTCCCTCTCCTCGGTGAATACCGATGCAAAGTACTCGTTTAGAATCTCACCCATTTTCTCTGACTCCACGCATAACTTTCCTCCTTTGTCCTTGAGTGGGCCAATCCTTTCTCTGGTTACCCTCTTGCTCCTTATATATGAATAAAAGGCTTTGGGATTTTCCTTAACCCTGTTTGCTAACGATATTTCATGACCCCTTTTAGCCCTCTTAATTCCTCGTTTCAGATTGGTCCAACATTTCCGATATTCTTTCAAAGCCTCGTCTTTCTTCAGCCTCCTAGACCTTATGTATGCTTCCTTTTTCCTCTTAGCTAGTCTCACAATTTCACCTGTCATCCATGGTTCCCTAATCTTGCCATTTCTATCCTTCATTTTCACAGGAACATGTCTCTCCTGCACGCTAATCAACCTCTCTTTAAAAGCCTCCCACATATCAAATGTGGATTTACCTTCAAACAGCTGCTCCCAATCTACATTCCCCAACTCCTGCCGAATTTTGGGATAGTTGGCCTTCCTCCAATTTAGCACTCTTCCTTTAGGACCACTCTCGTCTTTGTCCATGAGTATTCTAAAACTTACGGAATTGTGATCACTATTCCCAAAGTAGTCCCCTACTGAAACTTCAACCACCTGGCCGGGCTCATTCCCCAACACCAGGTCCAGTATGGCCCCTTCCCGAGTTGGACTATTTACATACTGCTCTAGAAAACCCTCCTGGATGCTCCTTACAAATTCTGCTCCATCTTGACCTCTGACACTAAGTGAATCCCAGTCAATGTTGGGAAAATTAAAATCTCCTATCACCACCACCCTGTTGCTCCTACATCTTTCCATAATCTGTTTACATATTTGTACCTCTATCTCACGCTCGCTGTTGGGAGGCCTGTAGTACAGCCCCAACATTGTTACCGCACCCTTCCTATTTCTGAGTTCTGCCCATATTGCCTCACTGCTCGAGTCCTCCATAGTGCCCTCCTTCAGCACAGCTGTGATATCCTCTTTGACCAGTAATGCAACTCCTCCACCCCTTTTACCTCGCTCTCTATCCCGCCTGAAGCATCGATATCCTGAGATATTTAGTTGTCAATCATGCCCTTCCCTCAACCAAGTCTCAGTAATAGCAATAACATCATACTCCCAGGTACTAATCCTAGCCCTAAGTTCATCTGCCTTACCTACTACACTTTTTGCATTAAAACAAATGCACCTCAGACCACCAGTCCCTTTGCGTTCATCATCTGCTCCCTGCCTACTCTTTCCCTTAGTCACGCTGACTTCATTATCTAGTTCCTTACAGGCTTTAGTTACTACCTCCTTACTGTCCACTGACCTCCTCATTTGGTTCCCATCCCCCTGCCACATTAGTTTAAATCCTCCCCAACAGCGTTAGCAAAAGCACCCCCAAGGACATTGGTTCCAGTCCGGCCCAGGTGTAGACCGTCCAATTTGTAATAGTCCCACCTCCCCCAGAACCGGTCCCAATGTCCCAAAAATCTGAACCCCTCCCTCCTGCACCATCTCTCAAGCCACGCATTCATCCTGACTATTCTTTCATTTCTACTCTATCACGTGGCACTGGTAGCAATCCTGAGATTACTACCTCTGAGGTCCTACTTTTTAACTTGGCTCCTAACTCCCTAAATTCTGCTTGTAGGACCTCATCCCACTTTTTACCTATATCATTGGTGCCTATGTGCACAACGACAACTGGCTGTTCACCCCCCCTTTCAGAATGTTCTGCAGCCGATCTGAGACATCCCTGACCCGTGCACCTGGGAGGCAACATACCATTCGGGAGTCTCGTTTTCGACCACAGAACCGCCTATCTACTCCCCTTACAATTGAATCCCCGATGACTATAGCCCTTCCACTCTTTTTCCCGCCCTTCTGAACAGCAGAGCCAGCCATGGTGCCATGAACCTGGCTACTGCTGCCTTCCCCTGGTGAGCCATCTCCCTCAATAGTATCCAAAACGGTATACCTGTTTTGGAGGGAGATGACCGCAGGGGACACCTGCGCTGCCTTCCTGCTCTTTCTCTGCCTTTTGGTCACCCATTCCCCTTTCTCCCTCAGCAATCCTAATCTGCGGTGTGACCAATTCGCTAAACGTGCTATCCACGACCTCCTCAGCATCGCGGATGCTCCAAAGTGAGTCCATCCGCAGCTCCAGAGCCGTCATGCGGTCTAACAAGAGCTGCAGCTGGACACACTTCCAGCACGTGAAGGAGTCAGGGTCATCAGCCGTGTTCGTGAGCTCCCACATTGAGCAAGAGGAGCATAACACGGGTCTGAGATCTCCTGCCATTTTTAATCTTAAGCTTAACTTAGTCTTAACTTAGATAAATGAAAAAGGAATGAAAAGTTTTTACCAATCACACGAAAAAAAAAATAGAAAAAGCCTTACCTTATCTGCACACCACCGAGTCCTTTTTTTTTGGTTAGAGGAGGAGGGCGGGTGGGAGACACTACAGGTGTAGTGTCACGGGTTCAGCCGCTGCCCAAATATATAGGACTTACTTACCCAGCTACCACCTCGCTCTCCCTGTCGCCACTGCAAAAAGAAACCGCCAAAACAAAAAGATAAGTTTATATAAGTTGTAAACTCACTTACCCAGCTACCACCTCGCTCTCCCTGTCGCCGCTGCAAAAAGATAAGGTAGTCAAGAAGGCATACGGCATGCTTGCCTTCATCGGTCGGGGCATAGAGTATAAAAATTGGCAAGTCATGCTGCAGTTGTACAGAACCTTAGTTAGGCCACACTTGGAAGATTGCGTACAATTCTGGTCGCCATAATACCAGAAGGATGTGGAGGCTTTGGAGAGGGTACAGAAGAGGTTTACCAGGATGTTGCCTGGTCTGGAGGGTATTAGCTATGAGGAGAGGTTGGAAAAACTCGGATTGTTTTCACTGGACCGACGGAGGTGGAGGGGCAACATGATAGAGGTTTACAAAGTTATGAGTGGCATGGACAGAGTGGATAGTCAGAAGCTTTTTCCCAGGGTGGAAGAGTCAGTTACTAGGGGACATAGGTTTAAGGTGCGAGGGGCAAAGTTTAGAAGGGATGTGCGAGGCAAGTTCTTTACACAGAGGGTGGTGAGTGCCTGGAACTTGCTGCCGGGGAGGTGGAAGCAGGTACGATAGCGACGCTTAAGAGGCATCTTGAGCAATACATGAATAGGATGGGAATAGAGGGAGATGGACCCCTGAAGTG
Source organism: Heterodontus francisci (assembly GCF_036365525.1). Lineage (NCBI taxonomy): Eukaryota > Metazoa > Chordata > Chondrichthyes > Heterodontiformes > Heterodontidae > Heterodontus > Heterodontus francisci. The sequence continues at coordinate 30,029,955 of NC_090392.1, read as the reverse complement.
CAGAAAGTTTTAGTTTAGACAGACATCATTATCGGCGCAGGCTTGGAGGGCCAAATGGCCTGTTCCTGTGCTGTACTGTTCTTTGTTCTTTATATAGCGCCTTTTATGACCTCAAGATGTCCCTGAGTATTTTACAGCCAATGAAGTACTTTTGAAGTGTAGTCACTGTTGTAATGTAGGAAACACAGCAAGATCCCACAAACAGCAATTCATAATGACCAGATCATTACTGATGTTGATGAAGGCATAAAAATTGGCCAGGACACCAGGGATTACTCCACTGCTCTTCTTTGAAATAGTGCCATGGGATCTTTTACATCCACCTAAGGGGGAAGACAGGGCATCAGTTTAACATTTCACGTGAAAGACGCCACCTCTGACCATGCAGCACTCCCTCAGTACTGCACTGGAGTGTCAACCATGATTTTTGTGCTCGAGTCCTGGAGAAAACTTGTCGCCATAACCTTCTGACTCAGCGGTGAGAGTGCTACCCACTGAGTCACAGCTACCAACAGCACTGAGTACACATCAAAAAAACGTAATTAGCTGTAAAACTTTTAACTAACTCGTCTAACTAACTTGATTGAATTTTTATAGGAGGTGACTAGATGTGTAGATGAGGGTAAAGCAGTTGATGTAGTCTACACGGACTTCAGTAAGGCTTTTGATAAGGTCCCACATGGGATATTGGTTAGGATGTTAACAGCCCATGGGATCCAGGGCAATTTGGCAAATTGGATCCAAAATTGGCTTAGTGGCAGGAGGCAGAGGGCTGTTTTTGCGATTGGAAGCCTGTGACCAGTGGTGTACCACAGGGATCGATGCTGGGACCCTTGCTGTTTGTAGTGTACATTAATGATTTAGACGTGAATATAGGAGGTATGATAAGTAAGTTCGCAGATGACACGAAAACTGGTGGTGTCGTAAATAGTGAGGAGGAAACCCTTAGATTACAGGACGATATAGATGGGCTCGTAAGATGGGCAGAGCAGTGGCAAATGGAATTTAATCCTGAGAAGTGTGAGGTGATGCATTTTGGGAGGACTAACAAGGCAAGGGAATATACAATGGATGGTAGGACCCAAGGAAGTACCGAGGGTCAGAGGGACCTTGGTGTACTTGTCCATAGATCACTGAAGGCAGCAGCACAGGTAGATAAGGTGGTTAGGAAGGCATAAGGGATACTTGCCTTTATCAGCCGAGGCACAGAATATAAGAGCAGGGAGGTTATGATGGAGCTGTATAAAATGCTAGTTAGGCCACAGCTGGAGTACTGTGTACAGTTCTGGGCACCACACTATAGGAAGGATGTGATTGCCCTGGAGAGGGTGCAGAGGAGATTCACCAGGATGTTGCTTGGGCTGGAACATTTCAGCTATGAAGAGAGTTGAAAAGGCAAGTGTTGTTTTCCTTAGAGCAGAGAAGGCTGAGGGGGGACATGATTGAGGTGTACAAAATTATGAGGGGTATTTATAGGTTAGATAGGAAGAAACTTTTTCCCGTAGCGGAGGTGTCAATAACCAGGGGGCATAGATTTAAGGTAAGGGGCAGGAGGTTTAGAGGGGATTTGAGGAAAGGTTTTTACACCCAGAGGGTGGTTGGAATCTGGAACACACTGCCTGAAGTGGTGGTGGAGGCAGGAACCCTCACAACATTTAAGAAGTATTTAGATGAGCACGTAAAACGCCATAGCATACAAGGCTACGGGCCTCGTGCTGGAAAATGGGATTAGAATAGATAGGTGCTTGATGGCTGGCAAAGACACAAAGGGCCTGTTTCTGTGCTGTATAACTCTATGACTCTAAAACACTATGGGACATCCTGAAGTTGTGAAAGGCACTATATAAATACAAGTCTCCCATTAACAAATGAGAAAAGGCCCAAAAATGGAACAATCAGGGACTTGACATTAGTCTCTATTTTTCAAAGAAATCAAGGATGTCAGTTCCGATGAAGGGTCACTGACCCGAAATGTTAACTCTGCTTCTCTTTCCACAGATGCTGCCAGACCTGCTGAGTGATTCCAGCATTTCTTGTTTTTATTTCAGATTTCCAGCATCCGCAGTATTTTGCTTTTATATAAGGATGCAAACTCTGTGTGTTTGATACAAAGCTGATTTATTTGATAAATATCTGGAATATTAAACTCGAGCCCAGTTATAGGGATTATTAACATCAACTGAAATAAACCCCAACTGTCAGAATGAACATGGTTCAGTCCTGGATGTGATTAACAGCAGAATACAACCCCTGCAGTCACTTGTGAACTCGCTGGTGTCTCAACAGGTTGGATGACTGAGTGAATCCCTTACCACAGGAAGAGCAGGTGAACGGCCTCTCCCCAGTATGAACACGCTGGTGTCTCAGCAGGTGGGATGACCGAGTTAATGCTTTCCCACACACGGAGCAAGTGAACGGCCTCTCCAGAGAGTGAACTCGCTGGTGTGTCAGCAGGTTGGATGACTGACTGAATCCCTTTCCACACTCGGAGCAGATGAACAGGCTCTCCCCAGCATGAGTGTGTTGGTGTTTCAACAGATAATTTCTGCTTTTGAAGCTCTTCTCACAGTCAGAACATTTAAAAGGTCTCTTATCGGTGTGAACAAGTTGGTGTTCAGTGAGGTTGGAGAAATGAGTGAATCTCTTCCCACACACAGAGCAGATGAACAGCCTCTCACCAGTGTGAACTCGCTGGTGTGTCAGAAGCTTGGATGACTGAGTGAATCCTTTCAAACACACAGAGCAAGTGAATGGTCTCTCCCCAGTGTGAACTCGCTGGTGGATCAGCAGATCCTGTTTTCTTTTAAAGCTGCTCTCACAGTCAGAACATTTAAAAGGTTTGCTATCAGAGTGAACAAGTTTGTGTGTCAGGAGATGGTGTGACTGAGTGAATCCCTTCCCACACACAGAGCAGATAAATGGTCTCTCTCCAGTGTGGCTGCGTCGATGAGATTCCAGCTTTGAAGGGGAACTGAATCCCTTCTCACAGTCCCCACATTTCCACGGTTTCTCCAAGGTACGGGTGTCCTTGTGTTTCTCCAGTTTGGATGATCAGTTGAAGCTTTGTCCTGCGCAGAACACATGAACGATTTCTCCCTGCTATAAATGGTGCCACTTTTTTTTTTTCAGTCTGTCGAAATGGTTAAAGCTCTTTCCACAGTCAGTGCACTGGAACACTTTCGCTCGGGTGTGTGGGTCTCAGTGCTTTCCCAATATTAATGATGTTTGAAATCTTTCCCACAGACAGAACAGACAAACATTTCTCCTTTCACATTCAAAGACCGATGATATTCTGGTCCTGATGAATCATATGATTGTCAGAGCTCGATATGTTTGGTTTGAGTTTCCCATCTGCAAATCCTCCCCTTCTAAGCCCCTGTAAATGGAATTTAGAAAAGCCATCACTGCCAGTCCAGGATAGAAATTCACGACATTCTCTCCTCCTGCTTCCTGGTCCAGGGTCACTGCGAATGCGCCCTGCTGCATATTGCACCCTGGAAAGATGGTGGCAGTTAACTTGGGCCTGTCACCGGGAGAAACATCACATCTGCTACCCCACTCGGTGCAAATGTGTGACCCAGAGCTTCTTATTGGGCATGTTGAGGCCTACAGAGGGTGTTTTGGAAGCCTCCCAGCCCACCCGCCAGTTACATTCCACTCCTGCACTGCCCGTTTCTCATCCGCTGCGAATCCAACACGACCGCCTCCGTCCAGCTCCAGCAACCACACTCCAGTCATAGTCCGGCACCGCGCCTGCATGTTGGGGGGGGGGGGGGCCTCATATAGTGAGGATAGGGCACATTCTGTCCCATGGGTTATGCTGGGTAACAGACCTGCCATTGAATGGCCTGATTGGCTAATAGAAAATTATATTTTGTGATTAGATTCAGATTGGAACTATGCAGCCAAGATATATAATTAATAATAAATTAATAGAGCAACCCAAATGATGGCATTTGTAAACTCCTTTTACGAGGTATAACGAGGGGACTGATACACTGTCCAATCAAACACTCCCGAGGCAGGTACAGCATGGATGTAGATACAAAGTAAAGTTCCCTCTAACTGTCCCCATCAACACTCTCAGGGCAGTGTACAGGGAACTATATTCTGTATCTAAACTGTGCTGTCCATACCCTAGGGGTCTCGGATGCTGAAAAGAGCCGCTCTGACTGATAAGATTTCCGTTTCCTTTGCACTGACATCTGTCACTTTGACGAACACAAGATTCACCTACAGAAGGAAACGCAATCCCATCAGCTTCTCCCCCAGATACAAATACTGACGGACAGGGAGTGTCTGGGACAATGACATCTCTCACTCAATAAGGCAGCAATTAATCCTGTATCTCTCCCCATTAATACCGGGCTCCACACGGCTCGAATCCTGCTCCGGTTTCGCTTCCTGGAACAGCACTGAGCTAAATCCAGCCCATAATGAGCAGGGCTCAGGGAGGTTGGTTGCTGGGCAATGCAGTGATGTCATAAAACAGCACCATTCAGCCCAGCTGGTCCCCTCCTTGTCCCTTTAAAGGTGGAGAGCCGGGACATCCTGTTTCAAAACACATCCCACTCTGTTCATACTGAGAATCCCAGGTTGGAGAGCCGGGACATCCTGTCTCAAAACACATCCCACCCTGTTCATACTGAGAATCCCAGGTTGGAGAGCCGGGACATCCTGTCTCAAAACACATCCCACCCTTTTCATACTGAGAATCCCAGGGTGGAGAACTGGGACATCCCGTCTCAAAACACATCCCACCCTGTTCGTACCGAAAATCCCAGGGTGGAGAGCTGGGACATCCTGTCTCAAAACACATCCCACCCTGTTCATACTGAGAATCCCAGGGTGGAGAGCTGGGATATCCCGTCTCAAAACACATCCCACCCTGTTCATACTGAGAATCCCAGGGCGGAGAGATGGGACATCCGGTCCCTAAACACACCCCACTCTGTTCATACTGAGAATCCCAGGGTGGCGAGATGGGACATCCGGTCCCGAAACGCATCCCACCCTGTTCATACTGAGAATCCCAGGGTGCAGAGCCGGGACATCCTGTCTCAAAACACATCCCACCCTGTTCATACTGAAAATCCCAGAGTGAAGAGCCGGAACATCCTGTCCCAAAACACATCCCACCTTGATCATACTGATAATCCCAGGGTGGAGAGCCGGAACATCCTGTCCCAAAACACATCCCACCTTGATCATACTGATAATCCCAGGGTTGACGGCCAGGACATCCCCGTCCCAAAATGCATCCCATCCTGTTCATACTGAGAATCCCACTGTGGAGAGCCGGGACATCTTATCTCAAAACAAATCCCACCCTGTTCATACTGAGAATCCCAGGGGAAGGACCAAAGCCCAGAGTGTGGAACAGAACCAAGGTGAGGGCTGGAAAGATGAGGAGAGAACTGGAGCTAAATTAAGAAGTAGGGACTGAGGGACACCAGCTTCAGTTTTAGAGCCTGTAGACTTCGGGAGGGGAGACTGAGTTCAGTAGTTTTAGGATAAAGGGAGAGAACAAGGAGCAGATGAGGAAACTGGTGTGGATTCCAGCACAGTGAGGATGTGGGGGGGGGTGCGGCGGGGGTTGTCGGGCTGTGTATTAGGTGTGTAAGAGGTAAAGGCCTGCTACCTGACCCGAACCCAACGGGACCTGACGACATGTGCCAGATTGTACTTCCGGGTCTAGCATTCGGGCTCGGGTAGGGTCGGATCGGACACGCTTTATCACCACTTCAGGGAAGTGACGGGCGCGGGAAAAAATGGAAGGACTCAGGCCAGGTCGGGATTGGATGGAGTTCTGTTGGGCTCGGGTTGGGTCTCATTTGCAGACTCGAGCAGGTCTTTAGTTCGGAGGGACAAGAGAGGAATGGTCAGAGGTAGAATTACTGCAGCAGTGAGAGAGAGGAGGGGGTTAGAGTGGACCATGAACAGTCTGTTAAACTGTCTCTTTGCTGTGACCAGTTTTCCTTCTGTTAAAAATATCCTTCTGTAGCCCAGTGACACAAACAGCCCATTAAACTCCACCAATGTCCTTTGGTCTGGTGAGGTCTCCCTTTGTGAAACATCAGCTGTTATTAAAGCTTTTCATTCTGACACACTCAGTGTGAAATGAGCTGCAGAACTGCCGACACTGTCAGCTTTAAGGAGACGTTTCCCTTTGGAGATGCGATTGTTCATTGAGTTTAATCAGGGGGATATTGGAGAGGAAGCAGACAGCATGGACATTCCACTGCAGCTGGGATATGTGAGAGTGTTACAGTGAGGCTTTCAGGCACTTATTAAACACACACAGCAGAAGCACATTAATCTGATAGGAGATCACTTACACACGAGCAGCCAGCGGTGTGGAGCCTCCTGAGAGTCCGCTCCCTTTACACCCAGTATTTACAGGAGCTGGGACATGGAAAAGAGTCTCAGTAAAATCAGGCAGATATTTGTTCACACAAACCAACACTCGACTGTCCGGGTGATTGACGGGAGCTCCGACCAATAGGAAGAGCAGGGGCGGGCTGGAGGACCGAGAAGCAGTTGATCCTTCCCCCAATGGCGGATTAGGGGCGGGGCTGAGCGTGGATCTCAGGGACGAGGTACTGGCACGTGCGCAAATGCAGCTTCATTGACATATTTGTGACCTCGCAGGCAGCTGCCAATAATAAAGATGGCGGTTGGCACAAAACAGCAAAAGGACCTAAATACCATCGCCCCTCAATGCTCGCGATCGCTGCCTCCACCCCAAACACTACAGCGTTCCCTCGCCGTCTGAATTGCTGCTCCCTCCCGCGCATTGTCTCTTCGTCATTCACTCTGCCGTCGCTCCATTCCGCCGCTTTCGCCTGCTCGATTAATCACTGCTTCTCCACCCCTGACGCCTGTTGGCCGCTTGCCAGCACGGAGGGAGATTACGTCCTAACCTGCTTACGTCATCACATATGGATGTCCTTTCGTGGTGATGTCAGAGGGAATGTGTACTTTCACACGGCAGCGCCCATCAATCTGCGCATGCCCTGTATTGTCTCTGAAGTTCATGGTATTAAAGGGAGTGGAGCAGTGTGGATAGGAAGCTGGGTAAAGGGCAGAAAACAGCGAGTAGTGGTTCAATAAAAATAAAATACCGCAGATGCTGGAAATACACAAAATAAACAAATAAAAAAGAAAAAAATAACAAAAACTAAAAGTAAAATGGGGGGGCCCATCATGCTCTGAAATGATTGAACTCAATGTTCAGTCCGACAGGCTGTAGTGTGCCTAATTGGTAAATGAGATGCTGTTCCTCGAGCTTGCATTGATGTTTACTGGAACACTGCAGCAATCCCAGGACAGAGATGTGAGCATGAGGGAGTGTTGAAATGGGAAGCAACCGGAAACTCGGGGTCATACTTACGAACTGAGCGGAAATGTTCTGCAAAGCGGTCATCTAGTCTGCATTTGGTCTCCCCAGTCTACAGAAGGCCACATTGTGAGCAGCGAATACAGTATACTAAATTGAAAGTAGTACAAGTAAATTGCTGCTTCACCTGAAAGGTGTGTTTGGGGTATTGGATAGAGAGGAGGTAAATGGGCAGGTATTACACCTCCTGCGATTGCAGGGGAAGGTGCTGTGGGAAGGGGACGAGGTGGTGGGGGTAATGGAGGAGTGGAACGAGGGTGCCGTGGAGGGAGCGATACCTTCGGAATGCTGACGGGAAGGGAGGGGAAGATGCGTTTGATAGTGGCATCATGTTGGATGTGGCGGAAGATGATCCTTTGGATCTGGAAGCTAGTGGGGTGGAAGGAGTAGTGGTTAATAGATAATAAAAGCAAAATACTGCAGATGCTGGAAATCTGAAATAAAAACAGAAAATGCTGGAAAAACTCAGCAAGTCTGGCAGCATCTGTGGAGAGAGAAGCAGAGTTAAGGTTTCAGGTCAGTGACCCTTCATCAGAATTTCAGATTTCCAGCATCTGCAGTATTTTGCTTTTATATTAGTGGAGGGCTGGAAACAGTGGTGTCCCCCAGGGTCAGTGTTGGGACCATTGCTCTTCTCAATATAGAGAAATGATCTGGGCTTGGGTATATAGGGCACAAGATCAAAATCTCCAGATGATTTTAAAATAGAGAGCGTGGGGAACTGTGAAGAGGAATGTAAGTGACTCAGTGTGAATATACAGGTTTGTAAATGGGGCAGGTAGATGTCAGATTAATTTTTTATATTTTTTCATGGGATGTGGGCGTCGCTGGCTATGTCAGCATTTATTGCCCATCCCTGATTGCACTTGAGAAGGTGGTGGTGAGCACCATCCTGAACCATTGCAGTCCATGTGGGGTAGGTGCATGCACAGTGCTGTTATCAAGGGAGTTCCAGGAGTTTGACCCAGTGACTTCAAAGGAACGGCGATATAGTTCCAAGTCAGGATGGTGTGTGGTTTGCAGGGGAACTTGCAGATGGTGGTGTTCCCATGCATCTGCTGCCCTTGTCCTTCTAGTTGGTAGAGGTCACAGGTTTGGAAGGTGCTGTCTAAAGAGCCTTGGTGCGTTGCTGCAGTGCATCTTGTAGATGGTACACACTGCTGCCACTGTGCGTTGGTGGTGGAGAGAGTGAATGTCTGTGGTGAGGGTGCCTATCAAATGGGTTGCTTTGTCCTGGATGGTGTCGAGCTTCTTGAGTGTTGTTGGAGCTGCACCCATCCAGCCAAGTGGAGAGTATTCCATCACACTCCTGACTTGTTCCTTGTAGATAGTGGACAGGCTTTGGGAAGTTAGGAGGTGAGTTACTCGCTGCAGGATTCCTGTCCTCTGACCTGCTCTTGTAGCCATGATATTTATATGGCTACTCCAGTTCAGTTTCTGGTCAGTTGTAACCCCTATGATGTTGATAGTGGGGGATTCAGCGATGGTAATGCCATTGAATGTCAACGGGAGAGGTTTGGATTCTCTCTTATATAATAAAAGCAAAATACTGCGGATGCTGGAAATCTGAAACAAAAACAAGAAATGCTGGATTCACTCAGCAGGTCTGGCAGCATCTGTGGAAAGAGAAGTAGAGTTAACGTTTTGGGTCAGTGACCCTTCTTCGGAAGAAGAAGGGTTACTGACCCGAAACGTTAACTCTGCTTCTCTTTCCACAGATGCTGCCAGACCTGCTGAGTGAATCCAGCATTTCTTGGATTCTCTCTTGTTGGAGATGGTCATTGCCTGACACTTGTGTGGTGCGAATGTTACTTGCCACTTATCAGCCCAAGCCTGAATGTTGTCCAGGTCTTGCTGCATATGGACATGGACCACTTCAGTATCTGAGGAGTCGCAAATGGTGCTGAACATTTTGCAATTATCAGCGAACATCCCCACCTCTGACCTTATGATTGAAGGAAAGTCGTTGATGAAGCAGCTGAAGATGGTTGGGCCTAGGACACTACCCTGAGAAACTCCTGCAGTGATGTCCTGGGATCGAGATGATTGACCTTCAACAACCACAACCATCTTCCTTTGTGCTAGGTATGACTCCAACTAGTGGAGAGTTTTCCCCTGATTCCCATTGACTCCAATGCAGAGCTACATGAGGTGATACATTTTGTGAGTTAAAAGAGGAGAAAATATGAACTAAATGGTAAATGTTTAATAGGAGTAGAGGAGCAGTACAGTAAAGAGATAGAAGATTCGAGCTACACCATGCTTATTAATTAGCAGGTTCGAGAGTCTAGTGTCAGCAAATTTAATTCCTTATTAAGAAATATAAACTGAGCAGATTATCTATCCTCTACCATATCTTACATTGATCCATCAATCAGAGTAAACATGAAAGTCCCGCGTATCCACCATCACTTACACGAGGTCAGCCCACTGTCTGGAACCTCGGGTGCCCTGAGCTGGATCTCGGTGTCTCCAGTCCTGACTGCCGCCTTACATCAGTATCCCCTCACTTTTATACCCTGTAGTGATCTAGTTCTGGCACCTGACTCTTTGTTTTCTCTGCTGGGTTTTGGCAGGAAGTGAGGAAAAGACAGCTGGATCGTCTCTAATCTGTGATTTACAAGGACACATTCCCTGGTTCCCAGCAGTTACTTTTCTTCAGTAATTTTCTCATTATCCCTAAACTACCCTGCCTACTGTTAGTTCTGTTCTTTTTATCATTTAACAATTATTGGTATAAACATCACACATTATAATTTAATCTATTCCATTACTCACTCTGGTTTCAGTTTATATTGTGGTTAATAACAGACAAACCCTGTCCTTTCCCTGATCTGATTAGTTTCCAATGAGCAGATTCTGTTGAATGAAATGTCTTATGGTGACCTGTCTGCAGTTAAGTGCCTGTTTGAGTTTCTAATTCAGACTAAACCTCCCTATCCCATAATACACATTATATCAGACATTTGATGTCAATATATTTTAGCCATTTATCTTAATATCTCTAAAACCTACAAGAGACACAGACCTTTAAAAGTTAATGAAGTGGTTAAAAAGCCCATGGGATCCTAGGTTTTATAATTATGGGTGTAGAGAACGAAAGAACAGAGATCATGTAAACCTGTACAAATCATTGGTTAGGCTGCAGTTTGAATATCAGGTCAAGTTTTGGGGATTTACACCAGGAAGGATGTCAAGGCCATGGAGAGAGCGCAGAAGAGATTTACTGAGATGACACCGGTAGTTATCAAGAGCGATTAGAGAAACTGGGGCTCTTTTCATTAGAACAAAGGGTCATTAGAGATCTGAGGGAGGAGTTCAAAATTTCATCAGGTAAATTAGGAAAAACTATTTCCGCTCGTCGGTGAGTCAGCAGTAACTAGAGGACATCAAGTTCAAATCATCACCAAAAGACTCAGACCCAGGGATGAAGTATCAAGCAGACTGTATAAAAATGTTTGTGACACTCACAGTCCCTCCAAATCTGTGTCCAGGGAGAAACCGATAGCTTTCTCTTATCTCTGGGTTAAATGTTGTTTTTAATCGAGGTGATGGATGTCAGTGCTGGGGAATGGGGCTTTCTGAATGCCGAGTGTTTGTTTGAAGCATTTTCCAGTCAGATACAGCATGGGTTAGATACAGAGAAAATCTCCCTCTACACTGTTCCATCAAACAGTTCCAGGGTAGGTAGAGCACAGAGTTCGCTGCTACCTGATTGAAACTGTTATGAACAGCAACAATGACCTGAAACATTAACTCTGCTTCTCTCTCCACAGATGCTGCCAGACCTGCTGAGTATTTCCAGCATTTCTTGTTTTTATCCCATTCTTTATTCCTGGTGAAGTCCTCCGCCTCCCTCACCTGCACCATCTAGGGGAGGTAAGGTCAGGATCTTCACAGTACCACACAGTCTTCGGGAAAGCAGCCTCAGGCACATTTTCTCCTTCTGGGGCCAGCTCCTTATGCAGCTGGTGTGGGAGGAAGACACAGAAGGCAATTGCAGTGTCAGGTTCCCGGGGATGGCCTGCACATCTTCTGGACATCGGACGGGGCGAGATGCCACACCTGCAAGGGGATGGGGCATGTTCATAAGAGGTGTCCGAACCACTGGGCCACTAACTTCACCTCAGCGGCCCAGGGTGGCACCACCACACCTCCTCCTACACCTGCAGCTGCCATTGCTCAGGCAGTTCTGGACAGAGTGGGGGGCCCCATCCAAATGAAAGGAAGGTGTGGTACAAAATTAAATAACTAAAGGCGCATCCCCTGGACACTGAGGAGCAACTGGGGCCTGAGCTCACGCCTGAGCCTGTTCCCGGGGAGTCTACTTGTCCTGTGGCTGAGCTTGGGTCCAAGAGATCTGGGCTGAAGAAGGGTCCGGAAGTAGAGGCAGAGACATCTACGGCGATGGAAGTCTTTGAGTCTCTCCACACCTCCCGGAGAAAGAGGAGGAAGCACCCCTCCTCTGAAGAGGGTCCTTTGAAGGGGTCCTTAGGCTCCCCCTGCCACCACTACCAACAGGTCTTTGAGCCCTGGGCAGGAGCCTTCAGTCCCTCAAGACAGAGAGGAGGGGGAGGCCCTTGTAAATCTGCTAACTCTTAGGAAGGGGGGGGGGGGGTGAGGACTGCCTGTGGTGGGGGAACCCGTGGACCCCTCAGGAGCCAATATTCCATCTGCCCCTGAGTTGGGTGCCTGGGTGGGGATGGGAGCAGGACTCAGTATGGGTCAGACTTCCCAGTTGCCTGTTACTGCTGACAGGAAAAGACTCCATGGATTTGTTTGTTTCATGTATAACTTCTCATTACACACATCTAGTCAAAAATTACCATGAAAGGCCTTGAGAACTTTTATCATTTCGGGATGTACCCAATCCAAAAAGCACTTTGAATATTGTGAATAGTGCCCTGTCTGGCTGGGCCTGAGGACACTGCTCTGGCTGGATTTCCAGAGTCAAGAACAACTATCCACCCAGATCACTCACTGGCCCAGGCTCAGAGGCAAAGAAGGATCCTAAACCGCTGGTGCCCACAGGCCTAGTTTCCCCGGGGGAGCCAAGGGAGGACTCATCTGTCATCTGGGACCAGCTGGTGTGGCCAGGACACCCACCTTGCAGAGTGCAGTGATTGTGTCGGACAATAGGGCAGATTAATAGGGTGGTGAAAAAGGCATGTGGGACACTTGCCTTTATCAATCGAGGCATAAATTACAAAAGCAGGGAGGTCATGTTGGAGTTGTATAGAACTTTGGTAAGGCCACAGCTGGAGTACTGTGTGCAATTCTGGTTGCCACATTATAGGAAGGATGTGATTGCACTGGAGGGGGTGCAAAGGAGATTCACCAGGATGTTGCCTGGGATGGAACATTTAAGCTACGAAGAGGGGTTGGATAGGCTTGGGTTGTTTTCGCAGGAGCAGAGAAGACTGAGGGGTGACCTGATTGAGGTGTACAAGATTATGAGGGGCATGGACAGGGTGAATAGGGAGCAGCTGTTCCCCTTAGTTGAAGGGTCAGTTATGAGGGGTACACAAGTTTAAAGTGAGGGTCAGGAGGTTTAAGGGAGATTTGAGGAAGAACTTTCTTACCCAGAGGGTGGTGATGGTCTGGAATGCACAGCCCGGGAGGGTGGTAGAGGCGGGTTGCCTCACATCTTTTAAAAAGTACCTGGATGAGCACTTGGCACTTCATAACATTCAAGGCTATGGGCCAAGTGCTGGCAAATGGGATTAGGTAGACAGGTGTCTTTAATGTATCGGTGCAGACTCGATGGGCCGAAGGGCCTCTTCTGCACTGTATTATTCTGTGATTCTGTGAATAGCAGTGACTACCAGGAGGAAAATGGGGACTCGGTGTGGGGCACAGCGGACGACATTGACCGCATCTCCAGTGAGGCAATGGACACCCTCGTGCCCCATTCCGAGTCTCCTCTCATCCCCTCTGTGGAACCCTGGGACTTCCTTGTGGTTAGCAGGGATTGTCACAACAAAGTTCAGCTGGCCCTTGACTGGTGGTTGGAACTGGCGCTGCTTGCTTTGTCCATATGTGCTGCTCTCAAAAAGATGGCGAGGGGCAGAGACATGAGTCCAAAAATGCAGCATTGTTTCAAGACTTTCCTCTCTGGGCTGCTAAGGGAGTGGAGGGCAATGAGCACTTTCACTCCCTCCTCACGATAGGTTATTGGTGACAGGATTAAAGTACTTTTGAAATGAAAATAACCATACCAACCTCAACATCAGTGACACCAGATTTAACAATCTCTCTGTCCTCAGGGAAGGGGGGTTTTGCAGTGAGATTTCATACACTGTTCTGGATGACAAAGCCACCTGGCTCCTGATGTGACAAGTTGAGGTCTACATGAGTCACCTCACCCCTATTTCTAGTGGGGTGGCTATCTTGTTGCCCCCGACCTTTCAGCCAGAGATCTTGAGAGTCAAGGAGATACAGTCATGGAGTCATTTACGGCACAGAAGGCGGCCATTCGGCCCATTGAGTCCATGCCAGCTCTCCGCAGAGCAATCCAGACAGTCCCACTCCCCTGCTTGATCTCCATAGCCCTGCAAGTTTATTTCCTTCACGGGCCCACCCAATTTCCTTTTGAAGTCAGTGATTATCTCCACTTCCACCACCCTTGTGGGCAGCGAGTTCCAGGTCATTACTACTCACTGTGTAAAAAAAGGTTCTTCCTCACATTCCCCCTGCATATCTTGCCCAAAACATTCAATCAGGGTCCTTGTACCATTAGTTTTTTTTTTATTCATTCATGGGATGTGGGCGTCACAGGCCAGGCCAGCATTTATTGCCCATCCCTAATTGCCCTTGAACTGAGTGGCTTGCTAGGCCACTTCGAGGGCATGTAAGAGTCAACCACATTGCTGTGGATCTGGAGTCAGATGTAGGCCAGACCAGGTAAGGACGGCAGATTTCCTTCCCTAAAGGACGTTAGTGAACCAGATGGGTTTTTACAACAATCGACAATGGTTTCATGGTCATCATTAGATTAGCTTTAAATTCCAGATTTATTAATTGAATTCAAATTCCACCTTCTACTGTGGTGGGATTCGAACCCATGTCCCCAGAGCAATACCCTGGGTCTCTGGGTTACTAGTCCAGTGACAATACCAGTACGCCACCGCCTCCCCGCTAGTTAATGGGAACAGATTTTCCTTGTCTAACTTATCTAAGCCTGTCATAAACTTATAAATCTCTTTTAAATCTCCCCTTAATCTCCCTTGCTCTAAGGAGAACAACAGCAGCTTTTCCAACCTAATATTTTTAAATACCTCATCCCTGGAATCATTCTGGTAAATCTTCTCTGTACCCTCTCAAGGACCCTCATATCCTCCCTAAAGTGTGGTGAGCAGAACTGGTCACAGTACTCCAGTTGGGGCCTAACCAGAGCTTTATAAAGGTTCAGCATAATTTCCCTGCTTTTGTATTCAATATCTCTATCTATGGATCCCAAGATCACTTATGCTTTACTAACCACTCTCTCAATATGGTCCTGCCATCTTCCAAGATCAATGCACATATATCCCCAGGTCCCTCTGTCCATGTACACTCTTTAGAACTGTGCCATTAAGTATATATTACCTCTTCGTAATCCTTCTGCCAAAATGCATAACTTCACACTTGTCAGTATTAAATTCCATCTGCCACCTGTCTGCCCATTCTGCTAGCCTATTTATGTCCTGTTGCAGGCGGTTCATATCATCATCACTGTTTGCTACACCTTGGTGTCATTGGCAAATTTTGAGATTCTACTCTGTATTCCAAGATCCAAGTCATTTACATATAGCACTGGCCCTTGGGGAACACCACTGTCTACCATCCTCCAGTCTGAAAAACAACCATTGACTACGATTCTGATGAAAGGTCACTGCCCTGAAACGTTAACTCTGTTTCTCTCTCCACAGATGCTGCCAGACCTGCTGAGTATTTCCAACATTTCTTGTTTTTATTTCAGATTTCCAGCATCTGCAGTATTTTGCTTTTATTTACTACGATTCGCTGTTTTCTGTCCATAAGGCAATTTTTTTATCCAATTGGACGTGGATAAAATGGTCAATTTTGTTAACCAGCCTTTTACGTGGTACACTTTCTTAAAGTCCATATAAACAACATCCCTTCATCAACCTTCTCTGTTACTTCATCAACAAAATCAATTAAATTGAACATGATCTGCTTTTTACAAATCCATGCTGACTCTCCAAGTGTCTGTTGATTTTTTTCTTTGATTATTGTTTCTAAAACCTTACCCACCACTGATGTTAAACTAACTGGCCTGTAGTTGCTAGGACTGTCCTTACATGCTTTCTAGAATAAGGGTGTCACATTTGCCGCTCTCGAATCCTCTGGCACCTCCCCCTTATCTAGGGAAGATTGGAAGATTATGGCAAGCCCTTCTGTTATCTCCATCCCGACTTTCTTTTGCAACCTGGGATGCAAACCATCTGGACCAGGTGACTTATCTACCTTAAGCAGAGCCAGCCAGTACCTCCCTACTCTCTATTTTTACCCTATCCATTGCCTCTACCCTTTCCACGTCTACGATATTTTGTCAGATTCCACTTCCTTAGTGAACACTGATACAATGTACTCATTAAGTATATTAGCTATGCCATGCTCCTTTAAGCATATATTACCCTCTTTGTCCCCAGTAGGCCCCATTCCACCTCTTACTACCCACTTACTATCTGCACGCCGGTAGAAGATTTTTGGGTTTCCCTTTATGTTGACTGCCATTCTATTCTCATGTTCCCTCTTTGCCAATCTTATTTTCCTCTTCACCTCCCCTCTTAAACTATTGTATATGGCCTGGTTCTCACTTGAGAAGGGTCCCGAATTGACTGCCTCTACATTGTGCAGGCATATATCTCCTGCATCTCAGTGGCCTCTTTGCGATGGATGGGGTCTGCGTACTGGCACTTTTAACTGGCTGTTGCAAAACGAGCAATTCCAGGATTTGTTCTGTTGATTGTGGGTCAACTGGGGAAGGAAGTGGAGGGGGCTTCCCCTCCTTGAGGCTATGGTGGGATGTGGGCAAGACTCACATGTATCTTCTGTCAGGATTAAGCAAAGGGGTGATCAAAGGGGTGGGAGGGTGAGGTCGGACATTTGGAGAGAGAGATGCTCAACTTGGATTCCTGTCTCGGTCAGGTCATTGAGTAAACGGTCCTGTGGCAAGTGTACAAATGGAGAAAGAGGGACCTGCAGCTCATAGGCTCCTGAGGTGCATAGGTGAGGTTGTTGATCCAGATCCTGGAAGATTTGGACCACACCTCACCCTTCTTCTACTCACTGGAAAAATGGCGCTGTGTCCATAAGCGGCTCGTTGAGCTACTGGCCAACGACGGATCCTCCGTCACGGTTCTGGAGGGAAGAGGCCTCTTGGTCCATACCTATTACAGGCTGCTGTTCTCTCTGGACCTGCCCTGCGAGGACGTGCACAGAATTTTGTAGGAGGATCTACCGATGGTCTGGGGTTAAAAAAAATGGTGAGATACAGACTAAAGCTCCCTCTACACTGTCCCATCAAACACACAAAAAAACAGGTTAGATACGTTAATTGCATTACTTGAGCCTTGTACCTGTCAGTTTTGCTCCTCCCCAAACTCTTCTGATAATGGAAGCCAACACAAGACCTGATAAGGAAGGCGATGTCATGGATTAACATTATCTCTAGATGTTTGGTTGGTAAACACCCCAAGTACCTAAAAAAGAGATAAAGAGAAATAACAAAAATAAAACAGGTTAGGTACAGAGTAAAGCTCCGTTTACAGTGACACAGTGGCTAGCACCGCAGCCTCACAGCTCCAGCGACCCGGGTTTGATTCTGGGTACTGCTTGTGCGGAGTTTGCAAGTTTTCCCTGTGACCGCGTGGGTTTTTGCAGGGTGCTCCAGTTTCCTCCCACAGTCAAAGACTTTCAGGTTGATAGGTAAATTAGCCATTATAAATTGCCCCTAGTATAGGTAGGGAAATTGAGGGAAGGTGGGGATGTGGTAGGAATATGGGATTAATGTAGGATTAGTATAAATGGGTGGTTGATGGTCGGCACAGACTTGGTGTGCCGAAGGGCCTGTTTTAGTGCTGTATCTCTAAATAAATAAATAAATACACTATCCCATCAAACACTCCCGGGCAGTAACAGCACGGGATTTGCTGGAGATTTTGGAGCACTTCCTGTGTGCAATTTGGCGAAACAGCTGCACCTGGAGAGGGGAGTGGAGAGATTTATAACTTCAAATGTGGAACTGTTTCTGTTTAGTGAGAGCAAAGAAGACCTACAAGTTATTTTGAAGAGGTGATTGTTGGAGCACTGGAAAACTGTTTTTGTTTGGATTGTTGGGGGAGGGAGGAGATGGCGGAAGATCCAGGGGTGGGGCTGCCAAACTCTATAGGGAGCCCCTGTATTCGCTCTTGTGCTTTTCTTCCACCCTACACAAAGGGAGCTTCCTTCCCACCCCAACTGCGTGGCTCAGGACGGCTGTAGCTGCCTGGCTTGACATAACGGCAGGAAGAGGAAAGATTCAGCAGGCTCCGGGTGAAGAACCCTCCCCTGACTGGAATAAGGTGCTCCAACCACCTGTTAAAGAGAAACTTCCTCACAGCCTTTCTCTCCCTTCTACCACTCGGCCACCTATCCTCTCCTTTTCCTTTCCACCCCTATCCTCCTCTGTTCCCACCCCGCCCCCATTATATTGTTCAAAAATAAACTGTCATTTGCTTTGTTTCTCAAGGGTGGGCGTGGCTCTTTGACCCCATGGCAAGCTGTTCTTTACTGGTGGCGGGGTCTTCTCCCACATATGCTGCTGTGGCTGCGACAGCTGCACCTGTTATCCCATCACCATTTGAGTTGATAACATCAAAGCATGGGGTCAAGAGCTACATCCACCGCAACATGTCAATAAAGAACATAAGAACAAGGAGCAGGAGTAGGTAATTCAGCCCCTCGAGCCTGCTCCGCCATTCATGGCTGATCTCATCTCGGCCTCAACTCCACTTCCTGCCCGTTCTCCATAACCCTTCAACCCATTACTAATTAAAAATCTGTCTACCATCTCCTTAAATTTAACCAATGTCCCGGCATCCACCGCACTCTGGGGTAGTGTATTCCACAGACTCATGACCCTTTGAGAGAAGTAATTTCTCCTCATCTCTGTTTTAAATCTGCTACCCCTTATGCTGAAACTATGACCGCTCATTCTAGATTGTCCCACCAGAGGAAACATCCTCTCCACGTCTACTTTGTCAATCCCCTTAATCATCTCATATACCTGTGGTAGCAGTTTTGCTGAGCTTTTGCTTCTATAACTGTTTTTTTTTAGAACATTACAGCGCAGTACAGGCCCTTCGGCCCTCGATGTTGCACCGACCATCTGACCTACACTATTCCATTTTCATCCATATGTCTATCCAATGACCACTTAAATGCCCTTAAAGTTGGCGAGTCTACTACTGTTGCAGGCAGGGCGTTCCACGCCCCTACTACTCTCTGAGTAAAGAAACTACCTCTAACATCTGTCCTATATCTTTCACTCCTCAACTTAAAGCTATGTCCCCTCGTGTTTGCCATCATCATCCGAGGAAAAAGACTCTCACTATCCACCCTATCTAACCCTCTGATTATCTTGTATGTCTCTATTAAGTCACCTCTCCTCCTCCTTCTCTCTAACGAAAACAACCCCAAGTCCCTCAGCCTTTCCTCGTAAGACCTTCCCTCCATACCAGGCAACATCCTAGTAAATCTCCTCTGCACCCTTTCCAAAGCTTCCACATCCTTCCTATAATGCGGTGACCAGAACTGCACGCAATACTCAAGGTGCGGCCTCACCAGAGTTTTGTACAGCTGCATCATGACCTCGTGGCTCCGAAACTCGATCCCCCTACTAATAAAAGCTAACACACCATATGCCTTCTTAACAGCCCTATTAACCTGGGTAGCAACTTTCAGGGATTTATGTACCTGGACACCAAGATCTCTCTGCTCATCTACACTACCAAGAATCTTCCCATTAGCCCAGTACTCTGCATTGCTGTTACTCCTTCCAAAGTGAATCACCTCACACTTCTCCGCATTAAACTCCATTTGCCATCTCTCAGCCCAGCTCTGCAGCCTATCTATGTCCCTCTGTACCCTACAACACCCTTCGACACTATCCACAACTCCACCGACCTTCGTGTCATCCGCAAATTTACTAACCCACCCTTCTACACCCTCATCCAGGTCATTTATAAAAATGACAAACAGCAGTGGCCCCAAAACAGAACCTTGCGGTACACCACTAGTAACTAAACTCCAGGATGAACATTTGCCATCAACCACCACCCTCTGTCTTCTTTCAGCTAGCCAATTTCTGATCTAAAGCTCTAAATCACCTTCAACCCCATACTTCCGTATTTTCTGCAATAGCCTACCGTGGGGAACCTTATCAAACGCCTTACTGAAATCCATATACACCACATCCACGGCTTTACCCTCATCCACCTGTTTGGTCACCTTCTCGAAAAACTCAATAAGGTTTGTGAGGCACGACCTACCTTTCACAAAACCGTGCTGACTATCGCAAATGAACTTATTCTTTTCAAGATGATTATAAATCCTATCTCTTATAACCTTTTCCAACATTTTACCCACAACCGAAGTAAGGCTCACAGGTCTATAATTACCAGGGCTGTCTCTACTCCCCTTCTTGAACAAGGGGACAACATTTGCTATCCTCCAGTCTTCCGGCACTACTCCTGTCGACAATGACGACATAAAGATCAACAACAACGGCTCTGCAATCTCCTCCCTGGCTTCCCAGAGAATCCTAGGATAAATCCCATCTGGCCCAGGGGACTTATCTATTTTCACTCTTTCCAAAATTGCTAACACCTCCTCCTTGTGAATCTCAATCCCATCTAGCCTAGTAGGCTGTATCTCAGTAATCTCCTCAGCAACATTTTCTTTCTCTACTGTAAATACTGACGAAAAATATTCATTTAACGCTTCCCCTATCTCCTCTGATTCCGCACACAACTTCCCACTACTATCCTTGATTGGCCCTGTTCTAACTCTTATCATTCTTTTATTCCTGATATACCTATAGAAAGCCTTAGGGTTTTCTTTGATCCTATCCGCCAATGACTTCTCGTGTCCTCTCCTTGCTCTTCTTAGCCCTCCCTTTAGATCCTTCCTGGCTAGCTTGTAACTCTCAAGCGCCCTAACTGAGCCTTCACGTCTCATCCTAACATAAGCCGCCCTCTTCCTCTTGACAAGCGCTTCAACTTCTTGAGTAAACCACGGCTCCCACGCTCGACAACTTCGACAATTTGAGTAAGTAGATTAATATAATCCTAGTGTATATATATATATATATATATATATATATATATACACACACATATACAAGTTGGAAGTATAGCCACATATTGTTACAAAATGGAGTATTTACCCAAGGCATTGTGGGACAAGTTAGTTAGCTTGCAGCCTTGAGCATGGTACGGCTTAGCACAAACACCAAGCAGGGCCCCTCTTATCAATGCAAGCTTGATAAAGGTAGAAGGAAACAAGATGATCAGGGGGCTTGCACGAGCCGATCACACAGCCACATGATGCCTAATGAGTAATCTAATTGGTAATATGTGTAATGTATGTAATCAATAACCGTTATGATTGGATTATGTCCAGACAGGATGGGCTGAGTAACTGTATATCCGTTGTGGATTTTCCTTTTTTCGGTGGAGTGGCATTGGACCGCACTTAGGAAAGGTGTGCACCCCATGATATCATGCAATAAAGTTTGTTAATGCTCAAGGTCTGAGTCCGGAGAATTTGTTCAACAATTTGGCATAATCTGAATTTCTTCAACAATTGGCATAGTCGGCAGGATCCCTTAATTACAGGATCCTGAACGAACCTAATTAGATAAAGGGTACACAGGCTGGCCTTAAGGTAAAGACTGTAAGGAGCCGTGACCATACTAAATTGACCCGACAGGCTGCGTGATCGTGACCGTTGACCTGAGACACAGGGGTGAGCCGGTTAGATGACTTTGAGAATTTAACATTAACTGTGTCTATTCGTGTTCTTGTGTCTTGTTCGTTTTCCTTTGTTTTAGTGTTACTTGATTCATAGAAAAGAACTCGTAAGTGAAGAAGGTTTTGAGAAAGTAGAAAGAAGAATGGGCTCGACGGCTTCCAAGAACGAAGGGCCGCCCCCGGGGATAACTAAACCGTGTCCTCTGGAGAAAGGCGGCCCACGTCCGTTTGCCCCCTCGAAGGAGACGCAGAAGCGCCACGGTAAATAAGTTTTTTTTTAAGATAGGTATGTTTTAGAGTAAAACAAGTTACTGTGTCTTTGATTTGAATGTGTGAATGTTGGAAGCTTCCATGAATTGAATGTCCCTGGGATGTACAAATTGTGTTCCGTCGAACTGACTGTCGTTAACCCTTTGTTGTCTGGCTTTAATGTTGAAGCACAATGTTGAAAGCATGAGTCTATTAAGTTGTTTGGAATTGAATGAGTGTGAAAAGTGATTGTTGAGTGTGTTCATTTCAATTTAAGATTGTGCACCCAGGAATGGGATATAAAATTGAATTATATTTTAAGTTAAAGTTTTATTTTTATTTTAAAAGTTGGTTTTGCAACTGTGAAAAGGCAATGAACAATTTTCTAAGAGATAAGCTTCAGCCTTGAAGGTCTGAAGATGTCTGGCAAAAATCCAATTTGAAGTTTAAAACACTGCTTTAATTGGAAACTAAACAAAGGAGAAATAGGAAAGATTCTCTCTGTTTAAAGTTTGTTAAATCTTTTGTGTTAAGAATGTTAAATAACTTTTCCTTTAGTTTTTGGTTTATTACAGGCCTTCGAAAAGGCACCTGAAGAAAGAACAAGAAAAATGACGTAATTTACCATCTTAAAAAAACAAAGCACGTGCTATTCTGTTCTGTGTGTAGTTAATTGACCTGTTAAATTTGAAAACTGGAAATTTCATTTGTGGCCACAATGAACTTTCAAGTTTATTATGTCAAGTTTTGGAGGAGCCTTCAGTTCCGGACACAAGACTCGTTCATATAAGATTGGCAGTTTTGATTTTTAAATATTTATTGCAGTGAATTGGAATTTGGAAGCATCTTTGTTATAAAAAAAAAAATTCCTGGCATTAGAAACCTCTTACAAAAGATGCTAAAAATTTGAAAACAATTGCAGTTTGATCTAAAATGCTGTCTTTCCTGATGGAGATGCTTTCCTTTGAAGTTGATAATGTTACTAATGATTTTGTTGTTTTCAAATCCTAAGGATACCAAAAGGATTGAAAAAAGTTTAAAATGGACAGTAGTTCTTTTCGATCAGAAAAGAAAGATTACGTAAAGTGACGCAGCTGAGAATGTTTTGCTCCGCCCCCATGTAGACAAACAAAGAACTTAACCCTGCTGCAGCTTTTTGCATTGCTGAGAGTCAAATTTATACATATTGGACATTGTTAAATTTTAAATTTCTAAATTGACAGATATAAGTGGACAAATTAACCCATTGGGCTCAGGGGCAGAGCCACAATGGATTCTTTGTGTTTTTTTTATAAGCAGGTGACGGCAGGTTCCAAGGCCATGTGAGAACTGATGCCACAGCAAGAGATCCAGCAGCTTTGAGAATTTAAGAATTTAATTGCAGACAGCAAATGCCACAGCATCTTTATCAATGAGACAAAGTGCTTGAGAAGGAGAGATAGTTGCAAGCATTTCTGTCTTTAACATACAAAAAGTACAACCAAGTCTGGGCATAAGAAATTGGAATCAATAAACAAAATTTAATTGATATGAGTGGTTATTTAAAGCACTCAAAGGGAAATTTATCTGATATTTAAGAGGACAATCCCAAAGTTTTAGAAAGTAAAAAAAAAACAGTCTAAGTGGTTTACTGTGTTGGATATTAGCATTGGGTTCTTTAAGTTTACGTTCCAGGGACAACAGTTCACCTGGATGTGTCTCTCCCAGGGATTTTATAATAATTGATCGATATTCCACCTTTCTCCAGAAGGTCAGAGTGAAAGTTAAGCTGAAAAAGGCACAGATAATGAAGGAAAAGGTTTCTTATTTGGGAATAGTAGTAACACAGGGAAAGCATGAGATAGAGCAAAAATGAGTGCAGACAATCCTCGAACTCCCCCTAGCGCAAGATATTAAAGCTCTAAGATAAAAAAAAAGGACAGTTCCTATTCCAGGTTGTGAGATTAAACAGACAAGAAGCACCAACCCCCACGGTTACCCCCACATCCGAATTACCGACGAGTAAGGTTACGACCCAGCAGTCACAAGTGACTGGTCTCCCTTGCCCTGCCTTAACTGCAGGACCAAAAAATGGACTTGCGATAATAAAAACTAATAAAATTGTATATGATAAAATTACCAGGTGCCAACTCAGAAAACTTATAGTATGGAAAGATCAGGAATGTGTAAATACAGGATCTATGAGTATTGGAGTAGTGTTGGGAATACCTGTAATTCTGAGATAAGTTAGGGATGCAATTATACAAAGTAGAAAATATAGGGGTGATGAGGGGAAAAGATTACATAAAATACTATGATATATTACCCTATGTTATGGAAATGTTGTGGAAATTGGAAAAGAGGTAATTGGAGCAACATTGTCCATTGTCTGAGAGTAGTCTGGAAAACCAGGTGGTCATATGTCCTCATCCTCTATATAAAATGGCAGAATTAAAATGTGGATTTAATGCCACTGTAAATTGCACCATGGAGACTAGGAAAGCATTGTCAGGGTTAACCCATGTGGCCTATATGGGAAAGGGGAGATATTGCTTAACCACCACAGCGAAGGAGTACCAGTATGGACATAAACGGACTTGTCCGGTGAGCAACAGTACATTTTGGTTCAACCCACAAATACCAACCTGAGTAGGGAAGATGGAGTTGGTAGAGATACATAAACAAAAGACAGAAACAATAACTGTGACAGAAAGTTTTAAGGAGGATTTGACTATTCAGCCATTGCCCACACGCTTGGGTAAAGATAGACAGCAGCGAGAAGTCATTGCTGTAGTGTACTACAATTTGGAACAACAGTTCAAGATGCTACAAGATGAGATTGACGAGATAAATGATTCTACCTGGCAGGAGGACTTATGGAACTGGGGATCAGACGTGCAGATACACCCCTGGTTTAGAATTATCTCCCATGTCCTGATAGTGGTTTTGGGTATCATGGTGTTATATGTGACCTACTTAATTTGGCAACTTTAGAAATGAATTAGGCAATGTAAGAGGATGTATGAACACAGGTTGGACAGCTACCCAAAAAGCAATTAGTGTTCGAACTTGCTCTGTCAAAGGAGAGACAAATAGTTATACCATAAAAGGGTAATTGTATAACCTTTACATATATACTTAAAATGAATTAATGAATGATCAATGTACTCTAAGAATGGAATTGTATTATGTTTGTACAATCAATTATGTAACAGTGATGCTTAAATGAAATTGTTATTGTACAAGGGTACCACCTTTTATGTTGTAAACAAGTAATTGAAGCCCCTGCAAAACTTATGCCTTTACAGAGTTCCCGCAGGCCCCTCTTGTGGCACAAGCAGGCAACGTATTGAGTGCGACCCCTCCGGGTGTTGAAGTCTGTTTCTAGACAAATAGAGACCATCAAAGGCACCTCGGTGGGATCAAGGGAAGGATTCTTAAAATGTTTTGAAGAATAAAAGGGGGGACTGTGAGAACAGAATTTTAAGAACAGAATTTTATGGGGACATTTAAGATGAAATAATTAATCAATCATGTATTGCTAACAAGCTAGCTTCAGTGCTGCAGGGAGGGACAGCTTATCAGCAATGACTTCATAACTTCAGGGCTGCAGAGGCAACTTGGCCTTGCAGCTGGTACAGCGAGAGAGAGAGAGAGAGAGACATTGTACTTCAACAGCACTCTTCTTATCTCATCACCCAGACATGACACATTCCTAAGGAACAGTTAGTGTGAGAAACATACTGATCAGGCAAACCCACGCCCCTTGTCCGAGGGTGGCTCAGCCTACCCTTCTGATTCCGAGCCTCCACCGCCGGATAATGCCCCAGGCTCCGGCTACATTCCCCTTTTGCAGGGGATCCTGACCTGTTCCTTTGATCTTATGATCAAAAAGGAGGGATTGTGGTAGCAGTTTTGCTGAGCTTTTGCTTCTATAACTGTTATTTGAGTAAGTAGATTAATATAATCCTAGTGAATATATATATATACACACTCATATACAAGTTGAAAGTATAGCCACATATTGTTACAAAATGGAGTATTTACCCAAGGCATTGTGGGACAAGTTAGTTAGCTTGCAGCCTTGAGCATGGTACGGCTTAGCACAAACACCAAGCAGGGCCCCTCTTATCAGTGTAACTGCAGACTGCACGAAGCACTCAGGAATGCAAGCTTGATAAAGGTAGAAGGAAACATCACAAGATGATCAGGGGGCTTGCACGAGCTGATCACGTAGCCACATGATGCCTAATGAGTAATCTAATTGGTAATATGTGTAATGTGTGTAATCAATAACCGTTATG
Source organism: Heterodontus francisci (assembly GCF_036365525.1). Lineage (NCBI taxonomy): Eukaryota > Metazoa > Chordata > Chondrichthyes > Heterodontiformes > Heterodontidae > Heterodontus > Heterodontus francisci. Next base: position 30,004,006 of record NC_090392.1, on the reverse strand, counting down.
ATTGGATTATGTCCAGCCAGGATGGGCTGAGTAACTGTATATCCGTTGTGGATTTTCCTTTTTTCGGTGGAGTGGCACTGGATCGCACTTAGGAAAGGTGTGCGCCCCATGATATCATGCAATAAAGTTTGTTAATGCTCAAGGTCTGAGTCCGGAGAATTTGTTCAACAATTTGGCATAATTTGAATTTCTTCAACAATATAAAATGGCAGAGAGAATTTGTTCAACAATTTGGCATAATCTGAAATTCTTCAACAATATAAAATGGCAGAGAGAATTTGTTCAACAATTTGGCATAATCTGAATTTCTTCAACAATATAAAATGGCAGAGAGAATTTGTTCAACAATTTGGCATAATCTGAAATTCTTCAACAATCTAAAATGGCAGAGAGAATTTGTTCAACAATTTGGCATAATCTGAATTTCTTCAACAATATAAAATGGCAGAGAGAATTTGTTCAACAATTTGGCATAATCTGAATTTCTTCAACAATACCTCAATTAGATCTCCTCTCATTCTTCTAAACTCCAGAGAGTAAAGGCCTAAACTGCTCAATCAAACAGACCCTTAGAAAATAGGCGACATGTTTAGATAGAGGATCTGGATCGGCGCAGGCTTGGAGGGCCGAAGGGCCTGTTCCTGTGCTGTAATTTTCTTTGTTCTTTGTTCTTATCTCTCTTCATAAGACAAACCCCTCATCTCTGGAATCAATCTCGTGAACCTCCTCTGAACCGCCTCCAATGCAACTACATCCCTCCTCAAGTAAGGGGACCAAAACTCCAGGTGCGGTCTCACTAATACCTTGAACAGTTGCAGTAACACTTCCCTACTTTTATACTCTATTCCTTTAGCAATAAATGCCAAAATTCCATTTGCCTTCCTTATTACCTGCTGCACCTGCATACTAGTTTTCTGCGATTAATACACGAGGACTCCCAGATCCCTCTGCACTGAAGCACTCTGAAGTTTCTCTCCATTTAGATAATTTGCCTTTCTATTCTTCTGACCAAAATGGATAACCTCACACTTATCCACGTTAAACTCCATCTGCCAAATTTTGGCCCATTCACCTAACCTATCCATATCCATTTGTACATTTCTTATTTCTTTATTGCAACTTACAATCCCACCTATTTTAGAGTCATCTGCAAATTTGGCTATAGTACCTTCTATCCCTGCATCCAGGTCATTAATATAGATTGTAAATAGTTGGGGCCCGAGGACCGAACCCTGTGGCACCCCACTAGTTACATCTTGCCAACCAGAAAAAGACCTATTTATCCCAATTCTCTGTCCAAGCTAACAAATTGCCCCTAACCCCATGTGATCTTACCTTGTGTATTAACCTTTTGTGCGGCACCTTATCAAATGCCTTCTGGAAGTCCAGATAAACTACATCTACAGGATCCCCATTATCCACTTTACTTGTTACATCTTCGAAGAACTCTGGCAAATTAGTCAAACACGATTTACCCTTCATAAAACCATGCTGACTCTGATGGATTGCGTTTTGACTTTCTAAATGTCCTGTTATTACTTCCTTAATAATGGATTCTAACAATTTCCCAATGACAGATGTTAAACTAACTGGTCTATAGTTTCCGACTTTCTGCCGCCTTCCCTTTTTGAATAAGGGTGTTATAATTATCATTTTTCCAATCCACTGGAACCTTCCCCGCATCCTGGGAATTTTGGAATATTATAACCAATGGATCCACTATCTCCGCTGCCACTTCCTTTAAGACCCTAGGATGTAGGCCATCAGGCCCTGGGGACTTGTCTGCCTTCAATCCCAATAGTTTGCTCAGTAATTTTATCCCAGTGATGATGATTGTTCTCAGTTCCTCCCTTTCTATAACCTCTGCATTATCTGTAACTATTGGGATGGTACTTCTGTCCTCCACTGTGAAAACTGAGGCAAAATACTGATTTAGTGTCTCTGCCATTTCTGTGTTCCCACTATTAACTCCCCAGTCTCATCCTCCAAGGGACCAACATTCACTTTAGCTACTCCCTTCCCTTTTATATACTTATAGAAGTTTTTGCTATCCGTTTTTATATTTTGCGCTAGTTTTCTTTCATAATTTACTTTTGCTCTTTTTATTACTTTTTTTTTTTAGGAACCTTTTGTTGCTCTTTAAAAGTTTCCCAATCTTCCAGCCTGCCACTGGCCTTTGCAATATGGTATGCCTTAGTTTTTGTCTTTATGTTATCCTTAACTTCCTCGCTTAGCCATGGATGTTTTTCCCCCTCTTACAATCTTTCTTGCTGTCTGGCATATATTTTAGTTGGAAGAAATTGAATATCTCTTTAAACATCTGCCACTGCTCATCAACTGTCCTACCTTTTAGTCTACCTGCCCAGTCCACTAGGGCCAAATCTGTCCTCATGCCTATGTAATTACCTTTGTTTAACTCCAGAACGCTGGTGTGAGACTCCAGCTTCTCGCCCTCAAACTGAATTTGTAATTCTAGCATGCTATGATCACTTTTCCCGAGAGGATCCTTAACAATGAGATCATGTATTAATCCCACCTCATTACACAACACCAAATCTAGAATAGCCTGCTCCCTGGTTGGTTTCACAACATATTGCTCCAAAAAACAATCTCTAATACATTCAATGAACTCTCCATCGAGGCTACCCTTGCCAATTTGATTAATCCAGTCTATATGCATATTAAAATCACCATGATTATTACCGTACCTTTCTTACAAGCCTCCAGTTTTTCCTGGTTTATACTGTGTCCCACTGTGGAACTACTGTTTGGGGACCTACAGATTATTCCCACCAGGGACTTCTTTCCCTTGCTATTTCTTATTTCTACCCAGACTGATTCTATGTCTTGATCTCCAGTGCCTATATCATTTCACTACAGCACTGATCTCTTCCTTTACTAACAAAGCTACACCACCTCCTTTTTCTTCCTGCCTATCTTTCCGAAATACTGAGTACCCTTGGATATTCAATTTCCAAACCTGGTTTCCCTGCAACCACGTCTCAGTAATCGCCACTAAATCATACCCATTTGTCTCTATTTGCGCTGTTAACACATTAATTTTATTCCAAATGCTTTGTGCATTCAGATACAAAGCCTTTAAGTTTGTTCTGTTATCAAATTTCCCTACTCTTGTACGATTCCTTGGTACAATATGACATTCACACATTCTGTTCCTTCCTTTTTTCTGGTAACAATCAGCCTCATCACTAACCTGAATTCCAACCTGCTCCTTTAACTTTGACTTCCTAATTTTCCTTGCAACTGAACCCCCCCCCCCCCCCCCCACTATTTAGTTTAAAGCCCTATCTACAGCCCTAGTTATGCGATTCGCCAGGACTCTGGTCCCATCGGAACAGCTCCCTCCTTCCCCAGTACTGGTGCCAATGCCCCATGAATTCGAACCCATTTCTCCCACATCTGCTGGGCCTGTGGAGGTTGGTGTGGCAGGAGATGGCCTCCTCTCTCTGCATCCAGTCCCGGCTGGATTTCCGGAGTTGGGAACTACCATCTTCCCTGGGCCACTCTCTGGCCAGGGACGGTGGTGGAGGGAGATCCTGAACCGCTGGCACCCATCGGCTCCAGTTCTGTAGAAGAACCCAGAGAGGATTCCTCTGCCATTCATCCTGGGGGTGGGATTGTGAGGGACCAGCTGGCGCAGTCGTGACGTCTGCGTGTGTGGTGGATGTGTCGGTCGCTGGTGGTGACAACCTGGAGGAGGATGGGGACTCAGTGTGGGGCACGGAGGATGATCTTAGGTCCAAAGCCAGTGAGGCGGTGGACTCCCTCTTGCCTTCTACCGAGTCTCCTCTCATCCCCACTGCAGAACTCTGGCACTTCCTTGCGCCTGCAGGGGTTGCAGCAGTAAAGTTCAGCTGGCCCTAGGCCAGTGGTTGAATCTGGCGCTGATCATCAGGTCCCTCCGTGGCCCCCTCAAGAAGGGTAGAAGGCGCGGGCATGAAACTGGTTGAGAGGCGCCAGTTTAAAGCGTTCCTCAATGGGTTGTTGGGGGAGTAGAAAGCGAGGTGCACTTCCACACCCTCCTCACAGTAAGGTGTTGGTGACAGGTTTCAAAGTACTTTTGACATGAAGATAACCATAGCCAGCCTCAGCATCAACTGCAACAGATTTCGCAATCTCTCAGTCCTCAGGGAAGGGAGATAGGCGGTGAGCTTTCTGCAGGAAACCCACACCGTTCCGGGAGACAAACCCACCTGGCTCCTGGAGTGGCAGGGTGGGGTCTACATGAGTCACCTCACCCTTATTTCTCGTGGGGTGGCTATCTTGTTGGCCCCGACCTTCCAGACGGAGATTTTGGGTGCCAAGGAGCTTGGGCCAGGCAGCTTGATCCACCTCGCCATTCGCCTGGGTGATGTAGCGCTCCACTTTGTGAATGTGTATGCGTGTAGGCCCGGTGCATTGCAAGCACATTTCTTTGAAGAAGTGTCCATTCTCTTGAGCCCAACGATAGCAGTGAGTGCATCATCCTCGGGGGGAGGGTGGGGGGGGGATTTTAACTGTACCCTCAAGGTGAGGGATTGCTCCGGTCCCCAGCAGAGGTGGACGTTTGGCGGATCGCCATCCCGACTCTAGCGCTGTCACCTGGAAGTCTGGAGGAGGAAGGTCCCAAATCGACTGCCTCTACATTTTGCAGGTGTACGTCTCCTGCGTCTCAGCAGCCTCCATACAGATGGTGCCATGCTCGAACAACCACTTGTTGTGGGTGGAGCGCACTCCGCTCCACACACGGGCGGGTCCGCATACTGTTCGATTCCAGGACTAATTCCGTCAATTCTGGGCCAACTGGAGAAGGAAGCAAGGGGGCTTCCCCTCTTTGAGGCTATGGTGAGATGTGGGCAAGACTCACATCCATGTTTTCTGTCATGAGTATGCGAAGGGGTCGACCAAGAGGCGGGTAGCCAAGATCGAGCACCTAGAGAGGGAGATGCTCGACTTGGAGTCTTGTCTCGGTCAGGCTAACGTGGACTCGGCCCTGTGGCAGGCATACAAAGAGAAGGGCTCGCTGAGGGACCTGCAGCTCGTAAGGTCCCGAGGCGCGTACGTGAGGTCGTGATCCAGATCCTGGAAGATTTGGACTGCGCTTCACCCTTCGACTTGCTGGAAAAATGGTGGGGGGGCCGTAAGCAGCTCCTTGAGCTGTTGGCCGATGATGGATCCTCCGTTACGGACCCCAGGGAATGGGCCTCTTGGTCTGTACTTTTTAAGGCACTTTGTTCTCTCTAGATCCGTCCAGCGAGGACGCGCGCAGAGTTTTGTGGGAAAACCAGCCAAATGTCAGCCCAGGGGGCGCCTGTCATGCAGGCCCCCACCTGCCAAGAATGAGACACATTAATTTCGCCACATGAACATTGATGTTTTTAAACTGTTACTGAAGTAAAGAAAGAACTTGTTTTAAAAAAAACCCACCAGATCCTTGACTGGAAAGACAGGTGAAGGATGAGAAAGAACCCTACACACCTTTCTCACCTGGTCGTAACAGTGCCAGATGACTGGAGCCTCCGCTCACATTGGCGGAGCTGACAGTGCCCTCCATGAGCTCCCGAGGGGCAAATCCCCAGGGCTGAACAGGCTGACTGTGCAGTTCCTCAGGGCATTCTAGGATGTCTTGGGGACGATTACACACGGGTCCTGGGGAAAGCCTGGCGACTAGGGAAATGCCCTTCCTGTGGCATAGGGCAATCATCGTCCTGCTGCTGAAGACTGCTGAAGAGGGACGATCTCCGCTTGCTTAAGAACTGAAGTCTGGTCTCCCTCCTTGGATTATAAGATCTTTGCCTGGGTTATGTCTACCCGTTCAGGCTCCATGCTGGCCCACATGATCCAACACTGGCCGATCCATCCAGGACAACATCCACCTGGTCCAGGAGCTAATCCAGCCTTCCCAGAGGACTGGTCGGTCGGCTGCCTTTCTCTCCCTTGATCAGGAGATGATGTTTGACAGGGTGGATCACAAATATCTTTTCGTGACTCTGCGCGTGTTCGGATTCAGGGTGCATCTTGTGGCCTGGTCCGACTTTTGTACACTACCACAGACTGTCTGGTCAAAGGTAATGGGTCCTTGATGTCATTCCTTCGACGTGGGAGAGGAGTACGTCAGGGATGCCCCATGTCCAGCCAACTATATACCACCTGCATGGAGCCATTCCTGTGCCTGCTTTGCAGGAGGTTGGTGGTTTTGGTTCTATGTGGGTCGGGCATGCAGGTCAGCCTCTCAGCTGACATGCTGCTCATGGGCACAGATCCCATTGACTTGAGGAGGATGCACAAGCGCCAGCAGATCTTTTCTGCCACATCTGCCATGAGGATCAATTAGGAGAAATGTTCTGGACCTCTGGTGGGTCAGTGGCGGGTGAACTCCCTGCCAGAGGTATTAACGCATTTTCCATGGAACAGCACACACCTCCTCTATCTGGGAGTCCAATGGAGCCTTGCTGAGGAAAACTGACCAGAAAACTGGCAGGATTGGGAAGCAAAAGTCACCACTCGCTTGGGCATTGGGCAGGACTGCTCCGAGTGTTTCCTGCAGGGACCGAGCACGAGTCATACACCAACTGGTGGCCTTGATGCCGCGGTACTGGTTGGTCACTTTGGTACCACTCCCTGCATTTGTCACCAAGGTTCAGAATAAGTTTGTTGATTTCTTCTGCGGCAAGAGAAAAGCATTGGGTTTCTGCCGCTGTCTTGAGTCTCCCGATTGTGGAGGGCGGCCAGGTGCTGGTGTGCGTCCGTACCCAGGCCGTGACTCTCCACCTTTGGACCCTGCAGAGATACCTGTACGTCGAGTGTCCTCCCAGATGGTGTGCGTTGGTGATGTATTTTTACTGCAAGGGGCATTGCCTTCAAGATGACATGCAGCTCCCAGTCCCCAAACTATAGTGGTGATGTTTTCTTGGAATGTATACGGGATGGTTGTCTGGACCAATACGTTGAGGAACCAACTAGAGAACAGGTCAAACTAGACTGGGTATTGCGTAATGAGAGAGGAACAATTGACAGTCTGGTTGTGTGAGACCCCTTGGGGATGAGTGACCATAATATGAACGAATTTGTCATCAAGATGGAGAGTGACATAGTTGATTCTGAGACCAGGGTCCTGAATCTCAGTAAAGGAAACTATGAAAGTATGAGGCGCAAGTTGGCCAAACCATGGCTTACAAGGGAAATTAGAGATAGCATTAGATCCAAGGAAGAGGCATACAAATTTGCCAGAGAAAACAGACCTGGGATCATAGAACATAGAACAGTACAGCACAGTACAGGCCCTTCGGCCCACAATGTTGTGCCGAACATTTAACCTACTCTAATATCAAACTAACTACCTACCCTTCATTCTACTATCATCCATGTACCGATCCAAGAGTCGCTTAAATGCCCCTAATGTATCTGCTTCTACTACCACCGCTGGCAGCGCATTCCACGCACCCACCACTCTCTGCGTAAAGAACCTACCTCTGACATCTCCCCGAAACATTCCTCCAATCACCTTAAAATTATGCCACCTGGTGATAGCCCTTTCCACCCTGGGAAAAAGTCTCTGGCTATCCACTCTATCTATGCCTCTCATCATCTTCTACCCCTCTATCAAGTCACCTCTCATCCTTCTACGCTCCAATGAGAAAAGCCCTAGCTCCCTCAATCTTTCTTCGTAGGACATGCCCTCCAGTCCAGGCAGCATCCTGGTAAATCTCCTCTGCACCCTCTTCTTCAGCTTCCACATCCTTCCTATAATGAGGCGACCAGAACTGAACACAATATTCCAAGTGTGGTCGAACCAGGGCCTTATGGAGCTGCAAAGGAGGATCAAGGGATTGATTAAGAAGAGGAAAATAGAGTACGAGAGCAAGCTTGCGGGGAACATAAAAACTGACTGTAAAAGTTTCTATAGATATGTGAAGAGAAAGAGATTGGTGAAGACAAATGTAGGTCCCTTACAGTTAGAAACAGGGGAATTTATTATGGGGAACAAAGAAATGGCTGACCAACTAAATGCATACTTTGGTCTTCACAAAGGTGGACACAAATATCATACCAGAAATGTTGGGGAACACATGGCTTAGTGAGAGAGAGAAGCTGAAAGAAATCAGTATTAGCAGAGAAATGGTTTTGGGGAAATTGATGTGATTAAAGGCCGATAAATCCCCAGGGCCTGATGGTATGCATCCCAGAGTACTTCAGGAAGTGGCCCTAGAAATAGTGGTCATCTTCCAAGATTCTATAGACTCTGGAACAGTTCCTACAGATTGAAGGGTAGCTAATGTAACCCCACTATTTAAAAAGGGAGGTAGAGAGAAAGCAGGGAATTATAGACCAGTCAGCCTGACGTCAGTAGTGGGGAAAATTCTAGAGTCCATTATCAAAGATTTTATAGCAGAGCACTTAGAGAACAGTAGTAGAATCGGGCCAAGTCAGCATGGATTTACGAAAGAGAAATCATGCTCGATAAATCTACTAGAATTCTTCAAGTTGTAACGAGTAGGGGGAGCCAGTGGATATGGTTTATTTGGACTTTCAGAAGGCTTTTGACAAAGACCCACATAAGAGATTAGCGGGTAAAATTAAAGCATGGGATTGGGGGTAGTAAATTGCGATGAATAGAAAATTGGTTGGTGTACAGGAAACAAAGAGTAGGGATAAACGGGTCTTTTTCCGAATGGCAGGCAGTGACTAGTGGGGTACCGCAGGGATCGGTGCTAGGACCCCAGCTATTCACAATATATATTAATGATTTAGATGAGGGAACCAAATGTAATATCTCCAAATTTGCAGATGACACAAATCTGGGTGGGAGGGTGAGTTGTGAGGAGGATGTAGAGAGGCTTCAGGGTGATTTGGACAAGTTGAGTGAGTGGGCTAATGCATGGCAGATGCAGTATAATGTAGATAAATGTGAGGTTATCCACTTTGGTAGCAAAATCAGGAAGGCAGACTATTATCTGAATAGCTATAAACTGAGAGTGGCTATAAACTGAGAGAGGGAAATATGCAGCGAGACCTGGGTGTTCTTGTACACCACTCGCTGAAGGTAAGCATGCAGGTGCAACAGGCGGTAAAAAAGGCAAATGGTATGTTGGCCTTCATAGCGAGAGGTTTCGAGTACAGGAGCAGGAATGTCTTGCTGCAATTATACGGGGCCTTGGTGAGACCACACCTGGAATATTGTGTACTGTCTTGGTCTCCTTATCTGAGGAAGGATGTTCTTGCTATAGAGGGAGTGCAGCGAAGGTTTACCAGACTGATTCCTGGGATGGCGGGTCTGACATATTGATTTGATTTGAGTTGGTTGGCGTTATATTCGCTGGAGTTCAGAAGAGTGAAGGGGGGATCTCATAGAAACCTATAAAATTCTAACAGGACTTGACAGGGTAGATGCAGGAAGGATGTTCCCGATGGTGGGGGAGTCCAGAACCAGGGGTCATAGTCGAAGGATGCAGGGTAAACCTTTCAGGACTGAGATGAGGAGAAATTTCTTCACCCAGAGAGTGGTGAGCCTATGGAATTTGCTACCACAGAATGCAGTTGAGGCCAAAACATTGAATGTTTTCAAGGAGTTAGATACAGCTCTTGGGTCTAAAGAGATCAAAGGGTATGGGGCGAAAGCGAGAGCAGGTTACTGAGGTGGCTGATCAGCCATGATCATAATGAATGGCAGAGCAGGCTCGAAGGACCAAATGGCCTACTCCTGCTCCTATTTTCTATGTTTCTATATTAGCCGTGCCTCTCTGAGGGAGTTGCCTGCCTTTTGCCAGGATCTATTGAGAGTTTGGAACATGGTTGCCTCCAGTCAGGATTATCCCCGCCGGAGGAGAGGGCCCGGACAGTCCTGGCAGCCGTTTCGGACCGACAAGGGGAGGAGTCACCAAAGCCTCAAGGACGCCCCTCACTGCAGGTGTCGATAGGGCTCGGAAGTGTGGAGCGCTCCTGGCCGAGTGGACTTCCGCTCGGCCGGAACTGCTCATCAGACCCATGCCCTGAAACATTCCTTGGGAGCCAGTCCCACATAACCTGAGTTGCCTCTTGGAAATGCCCGCTGTGCCAGTCCACATCACATAGAGGGGCATTCTGTACAGGCTAATCCTGCACACTCTCCACTTCCTTGCCCTGGTCTGCTGCCCGGACACACCGTGGTGGTCCGTGTCGCCATCTGGCGGTGAGGGGAATCCCCAGTGGAGGTCTCTCTATGCAGGAGTCATCCTCCTTCACATTGGGGACCTGGGGTGGAGGGTGCTGCTCAGGGCAGTCCCAGACTTTTAAGTAGGTTCACTGATTCCCAGGCCGCCTATAATTTCTGCGGCCTAGATGAGTCCTTGTTTTATGTATGCAAGGAGTGTGTGAGGTTGCAGCCCTTTGAATATTTAAGGGAGCTGCTCCTCAGGTTTTGGTTACATTTGATCCCCATGCTCCTGATCTTTGGGCACCGTTGTGGAGGAGGGTGAGCTGAGAGGAGGATCTCCTTGTCAGTCTGGGCATGGCCAAGGTTGCAATTCACAGGTCCAGGCTACAGGCTATCGGGGGGTCCATCCGCCCTGATTGCCTGCCTCTCTTCTGCGGTTACGTTTGTGCCCGGGCGTCCCTGGAAAAGGACCGTGTGGTGTCCGCCGGTTCGTTCGAGGCCTTCTGCGACCAGTGGGCGCCTCAGGGGCTGGAGTGCATCATCGATGCAGACAATACTATTTTAATTTGAGTTTTTGTTTTATTTATTCAATTTTAATGAAGTTATTTTATAAAATGTATATAAAGGGGGCCTGAAGAATAAAGGTGCCCTCGACATAAAATACATAAAACGGGCCTGGGCCATAAAGGGCACTTTATAAAAAATAGGTTAAAAAAGAGAAAAATGGGGTTAGATACAGAGTAAAACCCCCTCTGATTGGCAGAGGATGGTAGTTTAAGGTGGAGTCTTGTTGAAAAAAATAGAAATTTTTAAATAAGGGGCTGGAGTGCAGCATAGTGTAGAGACTGCATTTTAGCTTGAGTTCTGTTTTATTATTTTTTAATAAAGTTATTTATTTAAAATGCATATAAAGGGGGCCTGGGGAATAAAGGTCCACTCGACAAAAATTAAAGGAGCCTGGGTTATACAGTTCTTTACACAGAGAGTGGTGGGTGCGTGGAATGCGCTGCCAGCGGTGGTAGTAGAAGCAGATACATTAGGGACATTTAAGCGACTCTTGGATAGGTACATGGATGATAGTAAAATGAAGGGTAGGTAGTTAGTTTGATCTTAGAGTAGGTTAAAGGTTCGGCACAACATTGTGGGCCGAAGGGCCTGTACTGTGCTGTACTGTTCTATGTTATAAAGGCTTCCTTTAAAAACAATTGGCTGAGATAGAGAGTAAAGCTCCCTCTACAAAGTTGCATCAAACACTCCCAGGGCAGATACATGGGTCTATTACCGTTACCTTTCTTGGATACCAAGATTAGGAGAGACTCTCTGGAATGTATAGGGAGCTGGAACTTGTCTATGAGAATATCCAAAGGTCTGACAATTGAAATAATCTAGAGTAATGATGAGGTGTTAGTCCTGACTCAGTGCTTATATTCTCATCTCTGAGTCAGTAGGTTGTGGGTTTAAATCTACATCCAGAGATTTGAGTATAAAATCTACACTGATATTCCAATGCAGTACTGGGGGAGTGCTGCACTGTCAGAGGTCCTGCCTTTCAGATGTCACCTTCAACCAAGACCCACCCCACCACCCCCAATCTGTCCTCTCAGATGGACGCAAATCACCCCATAAAGTTATTTTGAAGAGCAGGGGTGTTCTCCCCGGTACTGCCAATATTTATCCCTCAACCAACATCACTGAACAAGATTATGTGCTCGTAGCCACCTTTCTGTTTGTGGGTCTTTGCAGTGTGCAATTTTCCTTCTGTATTTCTGACAAAAGAAAGATTTGCATTTATATAGCACCTTTCATGCTGTAAAACACTATGGCACATCCTGAAGTCGTGAAAGACACTACACAAATACAAGACTTCCATTAACAAAGGAGGAAAGGCCCATATATGGAACAGTCAGTAACAGGACATCAGTCTCCTCTTAGAGAAATCAAGGATGCGAACTCTGTGTGTTTGACACAAGCTGATTTATTTGACAAACATCTGGAATATTAATAATCCCTATAACTGGAATGGAGTTTAACATCAACTGAAATAAACCCCACTGTTTAGAATGAACTTAGTTCAGCCTTGGATGTGATCATAATGCAGCAATAACAGCAGAATCCAACCCCTGCAGTCATTTGTGAACTCGCTGGTGTGTCAGCAGGTGGGATGACCGAGTGAATCCCTTCCCACACTCAGAGCAGGTGAACGGCCTTTCCCCAGTGTGTACTCGCTGGTGTGTCAGCAGGTTGGATGATTGAGTGAATCCCTTCCCACACTCAGAGCAGGTGTACGGCCTCTCCCCAGAGTGAATACGTTGGTGTTTCATCAGATAATTTCTGCACTTAAATCTCTTCTCACAGTCAGAACATTTAAAAGGTCTCTTATCAGTGTGAACAAGTTGGTGTTCAGTGAGATGGGATGAATTAGTGAATCTCTTCCCACATTCGGAGCAGGTGAATGGCCTCTCCCCAGTGTGAACCCGCTGATGTATCAGCAGGGTGGATGACCGAGTGAATCCCTTCCCACACTCGGAACAGGTGAATGGCCTCTCTGCAGTGTGAACACGTTGGTGTTCGATGAGGTCAGCTAACTGAGTGAATCCCTTCCCACATTCGGAGCAGGTGAACGGCCTCTCCCCAGTGTGAACGCGATGGTGTCTCAGTAGATAATATCTATTTTTAAATCTCTTCTCACAGTCAGAACATTTAAAAGGTCTCTTATCAGAGTGAACAAGTTGGTGTTCAGTGAGGTGGGATAAACGAGTGAATCCCTTCCCGCACGTGGAGCAGGTGAACGGCCTCTCCCCAGAGTGAACTCGCTGGTGTCTTAGCAGGTTGGAGAACTGAGTGAATCCTTTCCCACACACAGAGCAGGTAAACGGCCTCTCTCCGGCATGGCTGCGTCGATGAGATTCCAACTTTGAAGGGGAACTGAATCCCTTCTCACAGTCCCCACATTTCCAAGGTTTCTCCATGGTACAGTGTCCTTGTGTCTCTCTTGGTTGGATGATCAGTTGAAAACTTGTCCACACACACACGGGTATGGTTTTTTTCCCGCTGTGAATGGTGTGATTTTTTTTCAGGCTGTAGAACTGGTTAAAGCTCTTTCCACAGTCAGTGCACTGGAACACACTCGCTCGGGTGTTTGTGTCTTGGTGCTTTGCCAGTCACATTGATGTTTGAAATCTTTTCCCACAGACAGAACAAACATTTCTCCTTTCACATTCAAAGACCTATGATATTCCGGTCTTGATGAACCATGATTGTCAGAGCTCGAGATGTTTGGTTTGAGTTTCTCGTCTGCAAATCCTCCCCTTCTAAGCCCCTGTAAATGGAGTTTACAAAATCCATCACTGTCAGTCCTGGATAGAAATTCACAACATTCTTTCCTGCTGCTTCCTGGTCCAGGGTGACTGCGCAAGCGCCCTGCTGCATATTCCACCCGAGAAAAATGGCGGCCATTAACCAGGGTCTGTCACCGGGAGAAGATCCGCAGTTCCACCACGCTCAGTGCAAACGCGGGACCGATAGCTTCTTATTGGGGATGTTGAAGCCTACACGGGCTGTTTCTGATGTCTTCCTAACCACCTAGCGGCTCCATTCCTCTCTTCCACTCGACTGTTTCTCACCCGCTTCGGATCCTATACCATCACCACGTCCAGCACCTGCACTGCGCATGTTCCAGTCACAGCCAGATACCCACACTGCGCATGCTCGTCACAGCCTGACACTCGCACTGCGCATGCTCCCGTCATAGCCTGGCTCCTGTTGTGAGGAGAGGGCACATTCTGTCCTGCGGGGAATGCTGGGTGACAAACCCACCATTGAGAGGCCGTACTAGTCAATAAAAAATAATTTTTGATCAGATTGAGATTGGAGCCAGCTAGGCAGGATATAATAGCCGGGGAGGGGGTTACAAGGGGAGGGATACACTGTTCCATAAAACACTCCTGGAGCAGGTACAGAATGGGTTAGATGCACAGCAATGCTCCCTCTACACTGTCCTATCAAACAGTCCCAGGACAGGTACAGTTCTAATTGGTTGGTTAAGTTTGGAGTATTTCCTGTGTGAAATCAGGGGAAGCAGCAACTGCAGAGGAGAGAGGAGAGTGAGTGTGAGTGCAAAGTGAATCCATCTATTGGAGAGAAAAGACGACCTGCAATTTATTTTGGAGAGGTGGGTGTTGGAGCACCTGAAAGACTCTTGTTTGGACTGGTGGGGAGGGAAAAGAGCCCAGAAGATCCAGAGGTCAGGCTGCCAAATTTCTATAGGGAGCCCCTGTATTTGTACTCGCACTTTATTCCATCTTACACATGGAGTTCCTTCCCCACCCCAACTGCCTGGCTTGAGACAGCTGGAGCTGCCTGGGTGAAGAAAGTCTTGGTGTAACACTCGGGTGAAAAAGCTTCCTGCAACTGGAAGACAACTTTGGACTGACTGTGGTAAGGTGCTCCAACCACCTGCTCAAGGGAAACATGCCTCACAGCCTTTCTCTCCCTTCCAGTCCAGTCTGTGACTCCAGTCCAATCCAGTCTGTGACTTCAGTCCAGTCCAGTCCGGTCTGTGGCTCCAGTCCAGTCGAGTCTGTGGCTCTAGTCCAGTCCAGTCCAGTCCAGACTGTGGATCTAGTATAGTCCAGTCCAATCCAGTCTGTGGCTCCAGTCCAGTCGAGTCTGTGGCTCTAGTCCAGTCCAGTCCAGTCTGTGGATCTAGTATATTCCAGTCCAATCCAGTCTGTGGCTCTAGTCCAGTCTAGTCTAGTCCAGTCCAGTCTTTGGGTCTAGTCCAGTCTGTGGCTCCAGTCCCGTCTAGTCTAGTCCAATCCAGTCCAGTCCAGTCTGTGGCTCCATTCCAGTCCAGTCCAGTCTAATCTGTGGCTCCAGTCCAGTCTAGTCTAGTCCAATCCAGTCTGTGGCTCCATTCCAGTCCAGTCCAGTCTATGACTTCAGTCCAGTCCAGTCCAATCTGTGGCTCCAGTCCAGTCCGGTCTGTGGCTACAATCCAGTCTAGTCCAGTTAAGTGTGTTGCTCCAGTCTGGTCCAGACCTGTCCAGTCTGTGGCTTCAGTCCATTCCAGTCCAGTCCAGTCTGTGGCTCCAATCCAGTTTAGTCTAATCCAGTCAGTGCTTTCAGTTCTGTCCAGTCTGTGGCTCTGGTATAGTCCAGTCCAATCCAGTCTGTGGCTCTGGTATAGTCCAGTCCAATCCAGTCTGTGGCTCTAGTCCAGTCTAATCCAGTCTAGTCCAGTCTGTGGCTCCAGTCATTCCAATCCAGTCTGTGGCACCAGTCCAGTTCACTTCAGTCCAGTCCAAACTGTGGCTCTAGTCCAGTCTAGTTCAGTCCAGTGCAGTCCAATCTATGGCTCCAGTCCAGTCCAGTCTGTGGCTACAATCCAGTCTGGTCCAGTTAAGTGTGTTGCTCCAGTCTGGTCCAGACCTGTCCAGTCTGTGGCTTCAGTCCATTCCAGTTCAGTCCAGTCTGTGGGTCTAGTCCAGTCCAGTCTGTGGCTCTAGTCCAGTCTGTGGCTCTAGTCCAGTCCAGTCCAATCCAGTCTGTGGCTCCAGTCCAGTCCAGTCCAGTCCAATCCAGTCTGTGGCTTTAGTCCAGTCAAGACTGTGGCTCTCGTATAGTCCAGTCCAGTCCAATCTGTGGCTCCAGTCCAGTCTAATCCAGTCTGTGGCTCCAGTCCAGTCCAATCCAGTCTGTGGCTTTAGTCCAGTCAAGACTGTGGCTCGAGACTAGTCCAGTCCAATCCAGTCTGTGGCTCCAGTCCAGTCCAGTCTGTGGCTCTAGTCCAGTCTAGTCCAGTCTGTGGTTTCAATCCAGTCCAGTATAGTCCAGTCCAATCCAGTCTGTGGCTCCAGTCCAGTCCAGTCTGTGGCTTCAATCCAGTCCAGTCTAGTCCAGTCCAGTCCAGTCTGTGGCTCAAGTCCAGTCTATTCCTGTCCAGTCCAGTCTGTGGCTCCTATACAGTCTAGTTCAGTCCAGTCTGTGGCTCTAGTCCAGTCTAGTCTCGTCCAGTCCAGACCTGTCCATTCCAGTCTGTGGTACCAGCCCAGTCCAATGCAGTCCAGTCTGTGGCTCTAGTCCAGTCTAGTCCAGTCCAGTCCATTCTCGGGCTTCAATCCTGTCCAGTCCAGTCTAGTCTGTGGCTCCAATCCAGTTCAGTCCAGACCAGACTGTGGCTCCAGTCCTGTCCAGTCTAGTCCAGTCTGTGGCTGCAATCCAGTCCAGTCCAGTCCAATCTGTGGCTGCAATCCAGTCCAATACAGTCCAGTCTGTGGCTCCAGTCCAGTCCAGTCTGTGGCTTCAGTCCAGTCCAGTCTGTGGCTCCAGTCCAGTCCAGTCTGTGGCTCCAGTCCAGTCCAGTCTGTGGCTCCAGTCCAGTCCAGTCTGTGGCTCCAGTCCAGTCCAATCCAGTCTGTGGCTTTAGTCCAGTCAAGACTGTGGCTCGAGACTAGTCCAGTCCAATCCAGTCTGTGGCTCCAGTCCAGTCCAGTCTGTGGCTCTAGTCCAGTCTAGTCCAGTCTGTGGTTTCAATCCAGTCCAGTATAGTCCAGTCCAATCCAGTCTGTGGCTCCAGTCCAGTCCAGTCTGTGGCTTCAATCCAGTCCAGTCTAGTCCAGTCCAGTCCAGTCTGTGGCTCAAGTCCAGTCTATTCCTGTCCAGTCCAGTCTGTGGCTCCTATACAGTCTAGTTCAGTCCAGTCTGTGGCTCTAGTCCAGTCTAGTCTCGTCCAGTCCAGACCTGTCCATTCCAGTCTGTGGTACCAGCCCAGTCCAATGCAGTCCAGTCTGTGGCTCTAGTCCAGTCTAGTCCAGTCCAGTCCATTCTCGGGCTTCAATCCTGTCCAGTCCAGTCTAGTCTGTGGCTCCAATCCAGTTCAGTCCAGACCAGACTGTGGCTCCAGTCCTGTCCAGTCTAGTCCAGTCTGTGGCTGCAATCCAGTCCAGTCCAGTCCAATCTGTGGCTGCAATCCAGTCCAATACAGTCCAGTCTGTGGCTCCAGTCCAGTCCAGTCTGTGGCTTCAGTCCAGTCCAGTCTGTGGCTCCAGTCCAGTCCAGTCTGTGGCTCCAGTCCAGACCAGTCTGTGGCTCCAGTCCAGTCCAGTCTGTGGCTCCAGTCCAGTCCAATCTGTGGCTGCAATCCAGTCCAATACAGTCCAGTCTGTGGCTCCAGTCCAGTCCAGTCTGTGGCTCCAGTCCAGTCCAGTCTGTGGCTCCAGTCCAGTCCAGTCTGTGGCTCCAGTCCAGACCAGTCTGTGGCTCCAGTCCAGTCCAGTCTGTGGCTCCAGTCCAGTCCAATCTGTGGCTGCAATCCAGTCCAATACAGTCCAGTCTGTGACTCCAGTCCAGTCCAGTCTGTGGCTTCAATCCAGTCCAGTCTGTGGCTCTAGTCCAGTCCAGTCTGTGGCTCCAGTCCAGTCCAGTCTGTGGCTCCAGTCCAGTCCAGTCTGTGGCTCTAGTCCAGTCCAGTCTGTGGCTCCAGTCCAGTCCAGTCCAGTCTGTGGCTCTAGTCCAGTCCAGTCTGTGGCTCCAGTCCAGTCCAGTCCAGTCTGTGGCTTCAATCCAGTCCAGTCTGTGGCTTCAGTCCAGTCCAGTCTGTGGCTCCAGTCCAGTCCAGTCTGTGGCTCTAGTCCAGTCCAGTCTGTGGCTCCAGTCCAGTCCAGTCCAGTCTGTGGCTCTAGTCCAGTCCAGTCTGTGGCTCCAGTCCAGTCCAGTCCAGTCTGTGGCTCTAGTCCAGTCCAGTCTGTGGCTCTAGTCCAGTCCAGTCTGTGGCTCTAGTCCAGTCTAGTCCAGTCCAGTCCAGTCCAATTCAGTCTGTGGCTCCAGTCCAGTCCAGTCTGTGGCTTCAATCCAGTCCAGTCCAGTCTGTGGCTCAAGTCCAGTCTAGTCCAGTCCAGTCCAGTCCAGTCTGTGGCTTCAATCCAGTCCAGTCTGTGGCTCAAGTCCAGTCTAGTCCAGTCCAGTCTGTGGCTTCAATCCAGTCTAGTACAGTCCAGTCTGTGGCTCAAGTCCAGTCTAGTCCAGTCCAGTCTGTGGCTTCAATCCAGTCCAGAACAGTCCAGTCTGTGGCTCCAGTCCAGTCTAATCTGTGGCTGCAATCCAGTCCAATACAGTCCAGTCTGTGGCTCCAGTCCAGTCCAGTCTGTGGCTTCAATCCAGTCCAGTCTGTGCCTCCAGTCCAGTCCAGTCCAGTCCAGTCCAGTCTGTGGCTTCAATCCAGTCCAGTATAGTCCAGTCCAATCCAGTCTGTGGCTCCAGTCCAGTCTGTGGCTTCAATCCAGTCCAGTCCAGTCCAGTCTATGGCTCCAGTCCAGTCCAGTCCAGTCTGTGGCTTCATTCCAGTCCAGTCCAGTCTGTGGCTTCAATCCAGTCCAGTATAGTCCAGTCCAATCCAGTCTGTGGCTCCAGTCCAGTCCAGACTGTGGCTTAAATCCAGTCCAGTCCAGTCCAGTCTGTGGCTCAGGTCCAGTTTATTCCTGTCCAGTCCAGTCTGTGGCTCCTATACAGTCTAGTTCAGTCCAGTCTGTGGCTCTAGTCCAGTCCAGTCCAGTCTAGTCTCGTCCAGTCCAGACCTGTCCATTCCAGTCTGTGGTACCAGCCCAGTCCAATGCAGTCCAGTCTGTGGCTCTAGTCCAGTCTAGTCCAGTCCAGTCCATTCTCGGGCTTCAATCCTGTCCAGTCCAGTCTAGTCTGTGGCTCCAATCCAGTTCACTCCAGTCCAGTCCAGACTGTGGCTCCAGTCCTGTCCAGTCTAGTCCAATCTGTGGCTGCAATCCAGTCCAATACAGTCCAGTCTGTGGCTCCAGTCCAGTCCAGTCTGTGGCTCTAGTCCAGTCCAGTCTGTGGCTCTAGTCCAGTCCAGTCCAGTCCAGTCCAGTCCAATCCAGTCTGTGGCTCCAGTCCAGTCCAGTCTGTGGCTTCAATCTAGTCCAGTCCAGTCTGTGGCTCAAGTCCAGTCTGTGGCTCAAGTCCAGTCTACTCCAGTCCAGTCCAGTCTGTGGCTTCAATCCAGTCCAGTATAGTCCAGTCTGTGGCTTCAATCCAGTCCAGTCTGTGGCTCAAGTCCAGTCTAGTCTAGTCCAGTCCAATCCAGTCTGTGGCTCCAGCCCAGTCCAGTCCAGTCCAATCTGTGGCTGCAATCCAGTCCAATACAGTCCAGTCTGTGGCTTCAATCCAGTCCAGTCTGTGGCTTCAATCCAGTCCAGTCTGTGGCTCAAGTCCAGTCTGTGGCTCAAGTCCAGTCTACTCCAGTCCAGTCCAGTCTGTGGCTTCAATCCAGTCCAGTATAGTCCAGTCTGTGGCTTCAATCCAGTCCAGTCTGTGGCTCAAGTCCAGTCTAGTCTAGTCCAGTCCAGTCCAGTCTGTGGCTTAAATCCAGTCTATTCCTGTCCAGTCCAGTCTGTGGCTCCAGTCCAGTCCAATCCAGTCTGTGGCTCCAGTCCAGTCCAGTCCAGTCTGTGGCTCAAGTCCAGTCTATTCCTGTCCAGTCCAGTCTGTGGCTCCTATCCACTCTAGTTCAGTCCAGTCTGTGGCTCTAGTCCAGTCCAGTCCAGTTTGTGGCACCAGTCCCATCCAGTCTGCGGCTCTAATCCAGTTTAGTCTCGTCCAGTCAGGTCGGTGGCACTGGTCCAGTCCAGACCTGTCCATTCCAGTCTGTGGTACCAGCCCAGTCCAATGCAGTCCAGTCTGTGGCTCTAGTCCAGTCTAGTCCAGTTCAGTCCATTCTCAGGCTTCAATCCTGTCCAGTCCAGTCTAGTCTGTGGCTCCAATCCAGTCCAGTCCATACCAGTCTGTGGCTGCAATCCAGTCCAGTTCAGTCCAATCTGTGGCTGCAATCCAGTCCAATACAGACCAGTCTGTGGCTCCAGTCCAGTCCAGTTCAGTCCAGTCCAGTCTGTGGCTCCAGACCAGTCCAGTCTGTGGCTCTAGTCCAGTCTAGTCCAGTCCAGTCTGTGGCTTCAATCCAGTCCAGTCCATTCTCTGGCTCCAATCCAGTCCAGTTTAGTCCAGTCTGTGGCTTCAATCCAGTCCATAATAGTCCAGTCCAATCCAGTCTGTGGCTCCAGTCCAGTCCATTCTCTGGCTCCAATCCAGTCCAGTCTAGTCCAGTCTGTGGCTGCAATCCAGTCCAGTCCAGTCCAATCTGTGGCTCCAATCCAGTCCAGTCTGTGGCTCCAATCCAGTTCAGTCTAGTCCAGTCTGTGGCTGCAATCCAGTCCAGTCCAGTCCAGTCTGTGGCTCAAGTCCAGTCTAGTCCAGTCTGTGGCTTCAATCCAGTCCAGTCCAGTCCAGTCTGTGGCTCCAGTCCAGTCCAGTCCAGTCCAATCTGTGGCTCCAATCCAGTCCAGTCTGTGGCTCCAATCCAGTTCAGTCTCGTCCTGTCTGTGGCTGCAATCCAGTCCAGTCCAGTCCAGTCTGTGGCTCAAGTCCAGTTCAGTCTGTGGCTTCAATCCAGTCCAGTACAGTCCAATCTGTGGCTCCAATCCAGTCCAGTCTGTGGCTCCAATCCAGTCCAGTCCAGTCCAATCTGTGGCTCCAATCCAGTCCAGTCTGTGGCTCCAATCCAGTTCAGTCTAGTCCAGTCTGTGGCTTCAATCCAGTCCAGTCTGTGGCTCCAGTCCAGTCCAGTCTAGTCCAGTCCAGTCTGTGGCTTCAATCCAGTCCAGTATAGTCCAGTCCAATCCAGTCTGTGGCTCCAGTCCAGTCCAGTCCAGTCTGTGGCTTCAATCCAGTCCAGTCCAGTCTGTGGCTCAGGTCCAGTCTATTCCTGTCCAGTCCAGTCTGTGGCTCCTATACAGTCTAGTTCAGTCCAGTCTGTGGCTCTAGTCCCATCCAGTCTGTGGCTCTAGTCCAGTCTAGTCTCGTCCAGTCAAGTCGGTGGCTCTGGTCCAGTCCAGACCTGTCCATTCCAGTCTGTGGTACCAGCCCAGTCCAATGCAGTCCAGTCTGTGGCGCTAGTCCAGTCTAGTCCAGTCCAGTCCATTCTCGGGCTTCAATCCTGTCCAGTCCAGTCGAGTCTGTGGCTCCAATCCAGTTCACTCCAGTCCAGTCCAGACTGTGGCTCCAGTCCTGTCCAGTCTAGTCCAATCTGTGGCTGCAATCCAGTCCAATACAGTCCAGTCTGTGGCTCCAGTCCAGTCCAGTCTGTGGCTCTAGTCCAGTCCAGTCTGTGGCTCTAGTCCAGTCCAGTCCAGTCCAGTCCAATCCAGTCTGTGGTACCAGCCCAGTCCAATGCAGTCCAGTCTGTGGCTCCAGTCCAGTCCAGTTCAGTCCAGTCCAGTCTGTGGCTCCAGACCAGTCCAGTCTGTGGCTCTAGTCCAGTCTAGTCCAGTCCAGTCTGTGGCTTCAATCCAGTCCAGTCCATTCTCTGGCTCCAATCCAGTCCAGTTTAGTCCAGTCTGTGGCTTCAATCCAGTCCATAATAGTCCAGTCCAATCCAGTCTGTGGCTCCAGTCCAGTCCATTCTCTGGCTCCAATCCAGTCCAGTCTAGTCCAGTCTGTGGCTGCAATCCAGTCCAGTCCAGTCCAATCTGTGGCTCCAATCCAGTCCAGTCTGTGGCTCCAATCCAGTTCAGTCTAGTCCAGTCTGTGGCTGCAATCCAGTCCAGTCCAGTCCAGTCTGTGGCTCCAGTCCAGTCCAGTCCAGTCCAATCTGTGGCTCCAATCCAGTCCAGTCTGTGGCTCCAATCCAGTTCAGTCTCGTCCTGTCTGTGGCTGCAATCCAGTCCAGTCCAGTCCAGTCTGTGGCTCAAGTCCAGTCCAGTCTGTGGCTTCAATCCAGTCCAGTCCAGTCCAATCTGTGGCTCCAATCCAGTCCAGTCTGTGGCTCCAATCCAGTCCAGTCCAGTCCAATCTGTGGCTCCAATCCAGTCCAGTCTGTGGCTCCAATCCAGTTCAGTCTAGTCCAGTCTGTGGCTTCAATCCAGTCCAGTCTGTGGCTCCAGTCCAGTCCAGTCTAGTCCAGTCCAGTCCAGTCTGTGGCTTCAATCCAGTCCAGTATAGTCCAGTCCAATCCAGTCTGTGGCTCCAGTCCAGTCCAGTCCAGTCTGTGGCTTCAATCCAGTCCAGTCCAGTCTGTGGCTCAGGTCCAGTCTATTCCTGTCCAGT